>NC_080832.1:112683605-112984265 GCF_030435755.1 Ochotona princeps
TAGGAACACCCTAAAGCCAGATAGGACATGGAGGAGTGACACCAGGAGACCTAGCTAATTGTGATCCTGCCTACCAAAAACATACCCTGCATCTAAACCCTGGCAATTCCTGCTGGGCTGTGGAAGAGCTGAGTGAGGCTCGGTCTGCGGAGAGACCCTGCAGGAGCCGTGCTCACCTACAGCAGCCCCCATCCCCAGTCAGGACCCTTGGTACCCCTGAGAAGCAGGCCTGTCAGTGACCATGCCAGACACCACCCTCACGCCTGCCCCACTCATAGGCCAGTAGGACAGCAAAAGTTGGGGAGATGTTCATATGGCTGCTGTGAACCACATTGATGGGGGTCTGACTAGAGGAGAGTGTGCTTGGGAGTGTTGGAAATGCAGTGTGCCATGGCCAGCAGAGGGCACCGCATGGCCCAGACCTCATCCGGCAAAGAACACCTGTGCATCTGTGTTCCCAATCCCCAGGTGGGCCAGCTGGTGTTAGGCCAGAGTCACTCCCCAGTGCCACAACTCCTACTTTGATCAAACCCCTGACCCTTGTGGCTGTTGGCTTGGGATGCAGGGAAGGGTCATTCTAAAAGAGAATATGGAAGATCCTAGTTTTCCTCTAAGAGGCTAACTAAGCATCTAGCTTTCCTGCCATAGGCTCTCAGTACATAGTTGCTGAGTTAAGAAATGAGCCAATGCATAGGAGGCACTGGGGGCAGCAAGACTGGCTTAATTCTGGAGGTGGACAGGGACGGGAGCTTCTAGGGCAGGGTGGTGCAGATGTGCCTATGGTTGACAAACCTATGCCTGGAAATTGGTGTGGCCACTGTCGCTTACCACATCCAAGGGCTGGGAAGAAGACCCAGCACATCTGCATCCAGGTGCAGGCCACGACCCCAGGTGGATCACAGGCTGACTTGAGCTGCCGTCAAGCAGTGCTCATATCATCTGGGTGTCTCCAACTCTGGCTTGCCTTCTGTGTGCTCTCCTTTGCTCTTCCCTGCCTCCACTGTCTCCTCCCACATGTCAGCCTCCTGGTGCCGATGGGGATGAAGGGTTTGGGTTCAAGCAGCTCATAGGTTGGGAGGAGGATTTGGGTGCTGAGCCCTTGCTCCTTGTGGGTCATCCGGGGCTGCTGAGGAGACAGCAGCTGGGAGGTGGGACCCGGAAGCAGCAGCAGGGAGTAAGGGAGGAGGGTCCTGCGCCTAGGGCCCCTGACTGGTGCCATGCAAGCAGTGGTGGGAGAAACCCAAACCTGTGAGCATCGGGGAGAATTCCCCAGGGGGAGAAGACACTGGGCTGGGTGTGCTGCTTGCCCACCCAGGTACTCCTCCCCAGCTTCTGAGCCAGCAGGAACAGCCAGCACCTCCAGGGAGGAGGAAGATTCAGGGAAAGGTTGGGAAACTGGAAGCTTCTCCAGCTGGCTCCTGTCCCTGAGCTAGGCAGCCAGGCCCCAAGGCATCCACTAGGGTCCAATCATAATGGTGGTCGTTGGAGCCCCAGGGGAGACAGCCTTGGCTGTCAACAGCTGGTTTGCATGGAGCATGGGGAAATTTGCATGCTTTGAAAAGTTAACAACTGTGAGAAAAGAAGAGGAACTTTTCTCCCAGTCTGCAGTTTCCTGCCTCTTCCCAGGCCAGCTAGTGCAGGGAGCAGCCCCTGCACCTGCCCAGCCCTCATGTGACTTCCAGTGAGGACCCCTATGTAGAACAGCCAAGTTCAGAGAACAGGGCCCTGTACACACCTGCATATTTGCAGATGTGGAATCCAACAGAGCAGTATGGCCCAGCTCTCAGGCAGGTGCACGTGTACACACAGCAGATACACACCCAGCACCCGTGTGTGCAGACACCCTGCCACCACTCTCAGTGCACTTTCATGTTTGACTTTCCCATAGGACAGGCATGTTGAAATTCTCTGCTGTGTCCTCATGGGACTGTCTGCAGGAGGGGAGCGTATGGTTCTTGGCTATTAATCCATGCCTCACGTGCAGTGCAGAATGCCAGCGTGCAGGTTGGGCCTTAAGGCCTACGCTGTGTGTTCGCTCGGCAGTAGTTGGATCTGCATCCAGAAGTCTAGCGCCACGGCAGCTCCTGGTCAGCAGCCCGCCAGAGAGCAGCCCTGATTCATGAGGTAAGTGCTGTGATCTTTCCCTCTTCACTGCTGAGAAAGCTGAGGCTCAGCCCATGGCCACCCACTAAGGAGCGGCTAGACAGGACGCTCCCCAATTCCAGCACGTTCCAGAGAAACACGCACTCCTGGCGTGACTAACAGGCTGTTATCCCAAGCTGTAGGAGGGCCTTTTCTGGTTTCCCCGTGAGAAAGGCAGTGGAGAAAGCACAAACTTTGCTGTCAGAGGGCATATCCTGGCTCACCTAGGACCTCAGGGACTTCAGCTCTTGTCCTGGGGGAAGGGGACACGTTCAGGGACACTTCTGTGTTTCGCTTGGTGCCTACCATCCGCAGAAACCCTGTTGACAACAGCTGGCGATTGTTCACTCTTGGATTCTGTTAATATGTACTGAGTACCTGCCCACCTAGCTAGCACTCCAGGTACAGGGCGGTGAAACACGTGCCCCTGGAGCACGAGGGGAATGCTCCTGCCTGGTCATCCAGGGCTGGGGGAGTGAAGGGGGGAGAAAAGGGAGGGGGTGCACAGCAGCCGGAGGAGCGAGCACTTTATGCCCTAGGAAAGAGCGGCCGTGCTAAGAGAGCAGGCCAGAAGCACTAACTGGCCAGGGTTTCGTGCAGCTGGCATCTTTTACAGGTGCTGACACGTGCTGTCTGCTTTTGCAGGAGCCGGTCACCCTCCCTGGGCACCATCTCCACCCATGTAAAATGAGGTGTGCCACCTGCCAGAGCCTGCTCTGTGCCCCCTTCAGAGGGGGATGGCTGACCACTCTGCAACAATGCTTCTAGCCCAGCCACTGCCAGCCCAGGAAGGCCTGGCCAAAACCTCCATTCCAAACTCTAACCCTTGTGGATGCTATGGCAATGGAGAGAGGGAGGGGAGACCCTGGCCTGGTTTCTGGACACATGGGCTTTTACCAAATACAGTTTTGTGTGTTTGGGAGAAGATGGTGGCCTTACTAAAGATTCATGAGTGTCTTGTGTGTGTCATGTTTGTTTGCAGGTTCGTTGTTGGGAAGAATGTAGCCTGGGTTTCCACACTCAGGAGCCAGCCTGGCTCATCTTTGGAAGGCCTCTGTCCTGGGTGCCCCAGCCACTTCCCTTGGTTGGCTTTAAGTATGAACCACTACCCCTTGCATCATTTCCTTATGGTCACCCAAGGCCACCTGACAAAGGAGAGGACCCAGAAAGAAATAGGAATGCACTCTTGAGCCACTTCAGCATTGCATTTGGCTGCAAGTAACTTAAGCTTAAGAGGCGGTAACCTAACTTCCATGCAGCAAAACAGAAATTTATTTTCCCCTCTTTAAATATAAAATCTCTGGACTGGCATTGGGGCACAGCACATTGAGCTGCCCCCTGCGCTGGCAACATCCCATGTGGGCATCAGTTCAAGTCTCAGCTGCTCTGCTTGCAATCCAGCTCCCTGCTGATGCTCTGGGGAAAGCAGTCAAAGATGGCCCAAGTGCTGCGGCCCCTGCACTCGTGTGGGAGACCAGAATAGAGTTCTAATTTCCTGGCTTCCACCTGGCCCAGCCTCAGCCATTGTAACTGTTTGCAGTGAACCAGCAGGTGGAAGATTCTCTCTTTCAAAGAAGCAAATCTTTTTTTTTTTTAAATATGTAAAGGCTGAAGTAGATACAGAGCTGACTTCATCCTTATGGCCTCCCCCATGGTAACAAACTAACTACTGCAGATCCAGTCGTCACATTCAGTTCCAGGCACAACAGGATAATGAGTGCCTCAGCTCTCCTTCATATAATACTGTCCTAGAATATCAACCCAACATCTGTATGTGTATTCCCTAGTCCAGAACATAGGGACTTATTTTGTGTACCTGCAAGAAAGTTGGCATTCTTTCTTTCATCCAAAAAAAAAAAAAAAATGAAAATGAACAACAACAACAAAAAAAAACCCAAAAGCAACTGGGATTTGGTTAAGTAAGAAAAATAGAGAAAATAGATATTGGTACAACAAGTAACATACCGCTCCCTACACACACCCTGCACTCTGATTGCCACCTTAAAACCCCATGCTCTTCCCTGCACTGACGAGGCTGGCTGCCCTCCCCCCTGCCCCAGCAAGGTCAGCAACCTGACTGCTTGGGGTTGGCAAGGGTGAAAGGATTGGGGGGGACATGGTGCTCACATGAAGGGAGTGGGTTCTCTAGGGAGCTGTTTGGGAGGGGGTTCCTTGGCTCAGAGCTGGGGATACAACAGTGGCCAAGCCAGGCCCAGTGCCTGTCCCCAAGGTTGTTTTTTTTTGGGGGGGTAAGATTTATTCATTTTATTACAGCCAGATATACACAGAGGAGGAGAGACAGAGAGGAAGATCTTCCGTCCGATGATTCACTCCCCACATGAGCCGCAACGGGCCGATGCGCGCCGATCCAAAGCCAGGAACCAAGAATCTGTTCCAGGTCTCCCACGCGGGTGCAGGGTCCCAATGCATTGGGCCGTCCTCAACTGCTTTCCCAGGCCACAAGCAGGGAGTTTGATGGTAAGTGGAGCTGCTGGGATTAGAACCGGCGCCCATATGGGATCCCGGGCACTTTCAAGGTGAGGACTTTAGCCGCTAGGCCACGCCGCCGGGCCCTGTCCCCAAGGTTGTTAACATTATGTTGGAGAACACTCACTACAGACAGATCTGTCCAGGCCCCGAAAAGTGCCAAGAGGATGGAGCAGTGAGGGTTGGCCAGGGAGGCCTTGGGAGAGGGTCCTCAAAACCCTTGGAATGCTCAGAGCACAGCTGTGCAGGAAGCTCAGGGCAGGTGTCAGCTGCTGAGACCCAGAGGGAGGGGCTGTTGGGGACTGGCCCTGACCGCTTGCTGGGTGTCAGGGGAGGAGCAGCCCTTTTCCAACTAGGGCACAGCCACTGAGCCCTAAGTACCCTTTTTAGTGGAGAAGGCTGTCCCAAGGTGCTGGCTCCCCCCACCCCCCAGCCCATGTGTCCCCTTGGTGCTGTTAGTCCAGCGTCACAAAGGCCAGTTCCTGGTACCAAGACTAAGGCATCACACTGGACAAGCTGTGTAACACCATCTCCCATCCTTACCAGGACACTCCATAAAGAAGACTGGGGCCCAGGGCAGGGGGCTGGTCCCTGCAGGTGATGACTTTGTCCTGTGGAGACCGTGAGGACACCCTATAAATCCCCATGACAAAAACCACTAAGCCTCGCCCTAAAACACTACGTCCCTGGTACCACTGTCCTTGTATTTATTTATTTTAGGAGTTTATTTGAAAAGCAGAAATACAGAAAGAAGTTGGCAGGAGGGAAGAACGGGGAGACATCACCATCCGCTGGTTCACTCCCCAGATACCTGCCATAGCCAAGGCTGGGCCAGGCCAAAACACAGACTGGGTCTCCCATGTGAGTGGCAGGGATCCCACCCCTTGAGCCATGACCTGCTGCCTCCTGAGGTGTTCGTTAGCAAGAGGCTGCAACTGGAAGCAGAGCCAGGCATTCTGATACAAGATGTGGGCCTCCCGAGGGTATCTTCACCACCATCCCAAACACCTGTGCCCGCTGCCGCCCTCCCACCCTACTGACCTGCTACTAATCACAATACAGTCTCAGCTGTCCTCCCATGACCTGCCCATCCTAGAGTGCTGTTCAGGAAACAATCCCAAGGCCGCTGGGACCATGTTTGGGATTTTCTGGGTCAGGTCACCAACTCCCAGGTGGTAGTGCTGAGAAATTATTGGGATGGTGGCTCCAGGGTTACTCACACCCCAGGTGCCCACTCGCCAGTTTTCTGGATCTTGGCATCCTCACCATGGTGGGGAGCACCAGGGTCTTTTGGGAGGCGGTATTAGACTCACACTCAAGTCCCCCCCCCCAAAAACCCCGGCCCTCAACACTAGGAGCCAGGTGACAGCTGGGGGGCAGCTCCCTGCTGGGCCCTGATGCCCCCTTCCCCACCCTGGCCCTGTACCAGCCAGGCCCGCCCAAGCCACATCTTCCAGATGGCATCATAAAGCCATCCATGGGCCTGGTCTGCTCGGGAACAAACAGCCCCTCCCCGGAGGCCACACCCCGCTGGAGAGCACGCCAGCACGTTCCGCGTAGACACCACCCCTGGGGGCCAGGTGTGAGGGCAGCAGTCCAGGGTCAGGCCTGTGTGGCCCGGGAGATGGGGGCAGGGACTCAGACCCTGACCATCTTCTCCCTTCAGCCTTCCTCCTCCCCTCTCTTGGTTCTGGGTCTGGAAGCAAAATGACTCACTTCCAGTCAGCTCTGTGACCTGGGGTGATCTAGTTTTCCCTTCTGTGAAAAAGGGGAGGAGGGGTGACAATGAGAACTCCATATCCCCTTTCCATCCCTGCTGTGGCTCTGGGAGGCCCCACTAAAGGGCAGCTGCCCTGCTGCTTCCTCCTTGGTGCTGGAGGGCAAGACTGCCAAGCAAGCGGAGTGCACATCCTCTTGTAGTCCCCTCTAGCCAGATCCCCGACCCCACCAGCTTTCTCCCCTGTGTGGCCTGCAGGAGGAACCTCGGGTCTTGGTTTGCCCACCTGTGGCATGAAAACAACACCTTCCTCAGTGGTGGTGGCACCATGATACACAGGGAGGACCAGCCTGGCATCAGGGCTGCATGTCCAAGACCCAGCAGAGGCTCAGAGAAGGAAAGAGCCTCTTAGAGGCTGCGCAGCAAATCTGAGGCAGGTCTTGAGCTCCCTTGCCCACCCACCAGAGGCTTGCTCAGTGGGGATCCCCAGGCTCCCTCCCGCTCTTCTACCAAGTGCCCCGGGGACACTGCTCAAGCGGGACCACCAAGCGCTAACTGGTTCTGCTTCTGTTAGCCACGGGCCCTGCCTCATCTCTGCCTGGCCTCCGCCCAAGTCCCCCTTAGCCCTCACCACATCCACCCTGCACCCAAGTGTCAGCACTGGGCAGGAGGCAGGGGATTCCTGATCAACCAAGGACGTGACACTGTCACTTCCATGCCCGAGGATGCAGGGGCCAAGTGAGGACAAGGGACTCAGCTGCAGCACCCCGATTGCCTGCCTCTCCTCTCAACACATACATACTACTTCATGTGCTTCACTCGCACTCTCCCAGCCCTGTCCCTGCCTTCAAGACCTGCTGCCAGGGGCAGATGCTGTGGTACAGCAGGAAGAGCTGCTGTTGCCTGCAGTATCAACATCCCATATGGATACTGGTTCAAGTCCTGGCTGCTCAGTTTCCAATCCAGCTCCCTGCTTATGCACCTGGAAAAGCAGCTGAGGATGGCCCAAGTGCTTGGGCCCCTACAACCATCAGGGAGACCCAGAAGATGCTGCTGGATTCAGCCTGGCTCAGCCCTGACCGTTGGGGTCATCTAGGGAGTCAGGTAATTGGAAGAACTCGCTCTCCTTCTCTGTAACTGTGCCTTTCGAATAAATATTTAAAAATAAAAAAGACCTGCCGCCAGCCTCTGAGGGCTTGAAGCCACCCATCCTGCCACCCCAGGTCCTTCCATCCACATGGGCCCTGCTCAGTGTCCTGGGGCCAGCGTTGGTCTCAGGAGCTACTTCGGAGAGGTTACAGAATTAGTGACTGTACGTGCGTGAGCGTGGGGGTGGTCGAGAATGGACTGGGGCGTGAGGTTTCCTTACTGGCAAGGCGGTGACACCTGGGAGGTGACACCCTAGAGGCTGGGCGGGTCCTGCTTCCTGCAGCTGCTGCCAAGTGCGTCCCAGGCTGGGTGCGGGGACCCTGGCTTCTCCGAGGTGACGCAGGAGCCACGTAGGGCCAGGAGAGTTCAAGGATCATCCCAGGAAGGTGGGGCAGCTTCTGGGGCCCACCTGGGATGGCTGAGCTCCGTGACAGGCACAATGGAGGAAGTCTGTTCAAGGTGGAGGCAGAACTGGGTGAGAAGTCCTGCTGGGCCTAACTGGCTGACCCCAGGGCACCTTGTCCAGGCTACTGTGAGGGGGCTGGAGCTGGAGCTGGGCTTACTGTGCCTCCTCACCATTTCTTTTCTTCTTTTTAAGATTTTTTATAAATTTTTATTGGAAAGATTTACAGAGAGAAGAAAATAAGATAGAGATTCTTCTGTCTGCTGGTTCACTCTCCAAAGTGGCTCCAGCAGCTGGAGCTGAGCTTATCCAAAACTAGGAGTTTTTCCTGGGTCTCCCATGGGGGTTCAAGATTCCTAGGCTTTGGCCCATCCCCTACTGCTTTCCCAGGCCACAAGCAGGAAGATGGAAAGAAAGTGGAACAACTGGGACATAAACTGATACCCATATGGGATCCTGGCTACCAGGCTATTACACAGGCCCCCTCCTCGCCATTTCTGACCAGCTGTGTCGACTGTGTGAGTTCATTATCTGTGAGCCTCTCTGGACTTTGGTTACCTTACCTGTGACACCCAGGAACGGGCAGCATAATGACACAGGACGGTATTGGCCCACAGTGCTGCCCTGCAGAGAGGGCTCAGTACATGCAAGTGATTTCGTTACAATGGTATTTGTTATTGCAGAAGCACAAAACAGCAGACAGCTCTGGGTCTCCTGGTTGGTGACCATAGCCGGAAGTGACAAATCATGGAGCTGCATCCCAGGCTGCAGAGCCAGGACACCTGCCTGCACAGACCAAGCTCTGCTCCTCACAAGTGCACAGCCCCAGCAACTCACAAGTGACATGAAAACAAGACCTTCTCCAGTCCGTGTGGTGGTGGCACCATGACACACAGGGAGGACGAGCTGAGGATGCCTCAGGCCCGCACAAGTGCACGGCTTCAGGTGGCTGCTTAGTCTGGGAGTCTCCACCCGCAGCAGTGCACCTGCTGGTCTGGGTAAGGCACATGGAGGAGCATGTTGGGCAGAGCTGTGATGCTCGAGCTGTGTGACCTTTTCCAGGTCCCTTCTCTCTGGATATCTGCCGCAGCCCTGCATAGTGGATCCTTAGAGAAAGGGGGCATCCCTCATGGTGAGAGAAGGGCTGCTCACAGAGCCTGGAAGGCAGGGAGGAGAGAGGTAGTTCATTCCCATCCCCACCTCTTTCCCTCCTCTACTCACACTGGACAGCTGGGCCAGGCCCTGCTCACCCGACTGGCATGGCACTCTATGGGGCAGGTTTGGCTGACTCCTACCCTGGGGCCAGAGGCCCTTCCTAGTGCCCTCTTTCTGCCCCCCGGCCCAGCCTGGTGGGACAGCACAGTCCTGCTTCCGACAGGCCTCTCATTCCCTCTGCACCTGTCTGGTGGGTCAGACTGGTGACGGCGCAGTGTCCCCAAACCCCGGGGGTGCCCTCAGGTGGTCTGCATCCCCTCCTTCGCCAGCTCCCCACTCCCCAGCTGGACAGGGCCCAGGTCACTTCTGGGGAAGGATGCCCTGACTGAGCCCCAGGGTGGGGTGGGGAGGTGGGAAAGCCCACACCAGGAAGCAAATGTCGTTCCTGTGAGCGCTCTCCGGCCTTCCCCCATCCTCAAGTTTTGGTCATTGTTGTCCAGGACAGTTAAGGCAGTTTTAGGGAAGCAGGAGGAGGGAACCTAGCCCCAACCTTCACTGCTCCCTGGGAACACCCCCAGGCTGGACCCCAGCCCACCTCCCATTCCCCAGTGGGTCCTCACAGCCCCACCAGATCCATCTGCACTGGAGCCTCAGGACACCAAGTAAGACAGGTGGAACCCTGACTCTGTGGGCCATGGCCCTGGGTATGGGGGTGTCTGTCCATGCCAGATCCCAGGTCCCAAGCCTGGAGGGGTCCGGAGAGGATGCTTGGAGGAGAGGATACTGCTGTGGTATTCTGAAGATGAAGGCCTAGGGCATGTGGGAAAATCTGGAACTGTCTGCTGTGTTTATAACTGTGCCCAAGTCAAGACGGGATCTGCAGCTGCCCAGCAGAGGTCCAGAGAAGGTGTTCTCAGCACCTGCCAGGGTGTACTGGGGGTGAAACGGAGTAAGGTGGGTGGTGGGGCAGGGTTACTGCACCCCACCATCCTTTCTCCTAGGCCAGTGAGGAGCCAGGGGAGGATTATTGTAACAGGGTGGTCCCTTCTAACTCCAACCCAGCATGTAGTCGGCACCTACTGCATACCTGAATATTTGCTGCTGGCTGGGGGTGCATCTTACAGCCCTGCCCACGCCCAGTAAGGACAGAGACTTACTCTGAGGGCTGTGGAGTTTGCCCCAGGAAGTCTGTGTCCCCAGGAACTGTTTATCTGCATGAGGGTGTGTGAGGAGAGTTGCTTCCTGGGCCCTGCATCTGCCACCCCAACTTCCCCAGGCCTGTGCCGCCCACCCCTACCCACTTGGAGTGCATGGCCCTTGGCCCAGAACACTTTCTGATGATGCCACTGGCCCAAGAGTTTCCCCACCCACCATCAGGTCAGGCCCTGCGGCTCAACTCAGTTCCTTGGAACTGCGGACAATCACTCGGTATGGGGAGGGCAAATCCAGGGCTTGCTGGGGGGAGGGGCAGGGCAGGACAGGGGGGTGGGAATGGCCCTGGGCTAAGGGCCTAGATCCACTCACCAATTTCTCTCGCCTGCCAGTCTGCTTGTCCCTTCGCCCAATTTTTGATTTCTGTAGTTTATTCTTGGGCCCTTCCTGGAAGGACAAGAGAGTGGTGAGCAGCACCAGGCTGTTGGATCACAGGGGTGTGTGGAGGAGGCCTGGTCGGGGGGAGGCGGGAATGCAAAGTCAGGCAGACCCCCAGCCCAGGGGCCGGGGCTGTGGGGGAGATATGGGGCTTGCAGGGAGCATCAGAATGGACTGAAATAAATCCCATCAATGACATGGCTGATCTGGCTGGGGGTGGGGTATCTTATGAGGACATCATCGCACGGGATGCTGCTTGGAGCCCCAAGTAGGAAGAGTCATCAAGTAGTAGGTCCCCAGTGTGTCTCCAGCATTACCCAGCATTAAGGAGCTCAGGACCCTCAGTTTCCGCTTCTATCAAGAGGGGACAATGTACAGCCAAACTACAGGACTAATGTGAGAAGTAAGTAAGCTGGGTGCACATGGCAATGCTAATAGTCATCTTAAAAAGAAAAAAAAAAGATTCATTTATTCAAAAAACTGAGTTTGAGAGGGAGAGATCTTCCACCTGCTGCTGGTTCATTCCCCAAATAGCTACAAAGGATAGGGCTGGGCTAAGACGAAGCCAGGAGCCAGAGGTTTCAACCAGGTCTCCCATGTGAGAGCAGGAGGCACAAGCATCAGCAGAGAGCTGGATAGGAAATAGAACAGCAGGGATTTGAACCAGAACTCATATGGGGCAATGACATCGCAGGTGGCAGTTGAACATGCTGCACCACGGTGCCAGCGTTTGCCGGGAGTAATCTTGACCTTGGATTAGCAGTGGGCTCACAGTGCTCATGACATTATTAAAAATTAAGATGTAGTGAGCATTCTGCCTCGTGGTTAAAATGCCAGTCGGGAGAACCACAGCCCACATTGGTAGGGTACCTACATTTGGGTCCTGGCTCTATTCTCAATTCTAGGTAGCTGCTAATGAGCACCCTGGGAGGCAGTGGGTGATGGCTCAAGTACTTGAGTCCCTTCCAGCCACAATAGGAGACCCAGTTTTAGTTCCTCACTTCTGACTTTGGCCTGGCCCAGCCCCAATTGTCATAGGATTTGGCGAGTGAGCCCACAGCTAGAAAAAATCCTCTCTCCCTTCCCTTTAAATAAATAAATGTAAATTTTGAAAAATTGAGAAAGCCACACATGAACACTGTGAGCATATGTGTCAAAATCAAGGCTTGTAGCTAACTTGCACATACCTGAGCTCAGAGGCTCAGGCTGAGAGTGAGGCACACAGCCCTTGGATCTAGCGACTCCCTAGGTGAACGGGCAGAGCCCCTGGTGTCCCCTCTGGTCCTCACAGCCTCACTCTGAATCCCAGGGCCCGGAGCTTCTTTCAGGGAGAGGGGAAACTGAGGCAGGAGGGGAGGGGACTTGCCAAGGACACACGACACTGCTGGGCTCAGAGCTCAGTCTCCACGTTCAGTGTCCCTCCTGTGGGGCCCAGAGGCCTGAGCTTGTCCAGCTCAACATCCATATTGTCCTGAGGACCTCTGTTCACTGACCCCAGTCCGCCAGCAGCCCAGATCTGGAGCCTCCTCAGCACCGGTCGTCTGTCTTCCTAGACCTCACCACTGCGCTAGGTGGGGTTGAAGGGCAGGGACCAATGGGAAGGGTTGGTCCAGGAAGATCAGACCACCGAGGTCAGGGGTTAATAGGGAAGGAGCGTAAAGCACCCTGACACTGACTTGGAGTGCAGAGGCAATCAGGCCTTCTGGTGCCAATGCCGACAGCCTTGGGCCCCTCTAACCCCATCCCTAGGTCCTCACTCCCTGGCCCAAGCTGCCAGCTCCAAACAAGTCCTGGCCATCTCCTAGGTGCAAAAGTCAGAATCACGTGTATGCCCTCAGGGTTCCCAGCCTCAGCAGCCCACCAGTGGCTGCAACCGCCCTGCCCAGAGCCCCAGCGATGCCCCTGCCTGCAAGGGGGGCCAGGGTACTGACTGGAAAGCAGAAGTCCTGGGCTCTCCTTCCTGCTGCGCCTTGGGTGCTGTGTGGCCCTGGGCTACTCCTGGCCTTCTCTGCACCTTGGTAAAAGAGAGAGCTACCTGGGCTGTGACTCCTGGATTTGGGATCCAAATTCCATGGCAGGTGACTGTCAGACACCTTCAGGTCTTGATGGAAAAGTTGCCTGGAAAAGCAGGAACTTCTCCCTGGCCACACACACACACACACACACACACTGTTAAAACTTCCATGACACTTCCTCCTAACTTCTTGTGGTCATTTGAGCCATGACCCTTGCTGGCATTGCTTCCTGCCTTCCAGGGTTAACCTGAGGGTGCTCTCCAGCCCCCAAGACAGCCATGGGGTTCTGGCCTCACACCTAGCACATTGTGTATTGTAGGTGCCCAACAAATGTTTGCTGAAGGTGTGAGAACTGGGGATGTTGGGCATGCACAAATGGGTGCTCAGGGCTGCCACGAGACTGCCGAAATCCAGGGGCAGACTTGGGGTGCCACTGTAGGCAGGAATGCATAGGGCCAAGTATGGGTGTTTGGGACAGGAAGGGTGGGAGAGGGAGATTCCCACCTGGCCGTGACGGTTGCCCAGATCCAGGTGTGCAAGGGCAGTGGTGCACTTAGAGGTGGCAGAGCCAGGTGTCCTCCTTGCCTGCTCCGCCCACTCTGTGCCGCTACGGTCTCCGCAGGCCCACGCAGAAGGCAGTGGCAGGACATCCAGGTCTGCTAGTGCTGGCTGGAGAGGCCTGGAAACCCTGGGCCCTGATAAGGTGGGTAAATTTCAAAGGGGCTGGGGCAGGGGGAGGCAGGGCTGCTGATAGCCAGGCGAATGCTGCCAGCGGCCCCCACCTCCCACTGCTGCTTGCCCAGCCCCCCAGCTGGTGTGCGAGCAGAACAGGTTCCAATTGTGCTCTTATCTGGACCTGTGGTTTTGTAAGGCCCTGCTGGGCCTGTGGGAACAGGGGGAAAGGCAGCGGGCAGTGACGTGCAGCCCTCCACCATCACCCCCCACAGCGAAGGCCACGCCACGCCAGCAACCCCTGCAGGTGTACAGGGGCGCAAGGGAGCAGGTGTTGTTGGCTTGGCCCCAGAGCTTGCCCCTTCCTGTGCCCTGCCAGCCACCAACGTCCCTGTACCTCAGTTTCCTCGCTAAGGTTAGAAGAGGAAAGCTGGGGTAGGGGTGCTGTCCCCACCTGGCTCCCTCCCCCCACCCTGCTCCCTGGAGGGGTGCCCACACCTTCCTGCCACCCCCAGCAGGTGTTTGCCCTGCCCTGTATCCCATGAGGACCACACAGTGACTTTTCTTGCTTTGGCTGCTCTGCTTCAGCTGGGGAATCCTTGCCCAGGATGTAAAGCCAACCAGGCTCCCTGCTGCCTCCTGTGAACATGCCTGGCCCATAGTAACCTGCAGGATACCCAACTCAGGGGGTGGCTACGTCTTGGAACTCAACCATCCCAAGCTGGGGAGACACAGGGCAAACCATGTGTGTGTGTGTGTCACTGTGTGTCACTGTGTGTCTCTGTGTGTGTGTTTTCTGGTGGATATCCATGGGAGCTTCCCGCCACCCCCTCCTGACCCAGGCCGTGTATGTGTGTGTCTGTGTGTCTGTGTCTGTTTTCTTGTGGATATCCACAGGAGCTTCCTGCCGCCCCCTCCTGGCCCAGCCCCAGCCTAGAAGGGTCCTTGGGGAAGCTGAAGACCCTAGGAAGCCTATTCTGTGCTCTTTGAGGTAGGCATGTTGAGGGTACTGCAACTGCCCGGCCATGAGCTCTGACCACCCTGCCCGCTGTGCCCTGGCACAGAGTAAGTGCCCATCAAACACCTGCCAGGCTGGGCAGAGCCACGTGGCCTGGTCCCAGTGTGCCCAAGGGAAGCCAGGCTCTCTCTGGGAAATGCCTACTTGCGTGGCCCCTGAAGACCTAGCACCTCCAAAACTGGACCCTTTCCAGATACCCATCCTCAGTATGGTGTCCTGGAGAGAAGCTTGAAGAGAACAGCCTCACGGAGCCTCCCACCTGGGTGCCCGGCTCCAACTTGCACCTCAGCCCCAAGCTCTCCCGCCCGCCAGCTGTGCCACCGTCTCAGGGCTGGAGGCTGGGCCTGGGGGTGGAGCTTGTGTCCATCAGGAACCCACTGGCAGCTTCATCTCTGTGTGGCTGGCACGGGTCCCAGCCTTGTCTCTGCCACCACCCCTCAGCAACAGCTCCTTGGGGGGTGGAGCCCAGGAGAAGGGAGATGGAGGCAGGAAGAAAGCTGGGAAGGCAGCCACCTGCCCGGCCCACCCCGCCCACTCCCAAGCGTGCCTGTGGCCCCTTTAACTGTGGGTCACCCATCACTTGGCTGCTGGCAAGGCCACTGAGGTCCACTGCATCCACGCACAGAGGTGGCAAGGGACCTGCTCGTGGCCACGCAGCTCAGGATGTTGAGGAGAGCTGGAACAGGGAGGCTTGGGGTAGTGCAGGGTGCGGGTCTGAACCCCGCCAGGCCCTGCAAAATTAACACATTCGTAAGGACACAACACCCACAGCCTACTCACCTCTTCTTTTACTTTTTGATTTTTATTTTATTTGAAAAGCATAGAGAGAGATTGATTTGTTTTTCACCTACTGATTCACTGCCATGTATACCTGCAATGGCCCGGCTAGCCTGGACAGAAGCCGGAAGCCTTGAGCTCCATCCAGGTCTCCCACGGGGGTGAAAGGGACCCCAGTACCTGAGCCATTACCATCACTGCTGCTTCACAGGTTGGAATGGGAAATGGAGCCAGAACTTGAACCTGGACATTCCAGTATGGGATGTGTGCCTGTTATTTTCTGTGTCACAGTGCCTCTTTCCACCCTCCCCCACTGCCAATCACCTCTTGTTTTATTTTGTTTTTATTTATTATTTTGGAAGGGCAGAGAGAAGGAGACACGAAGAGAAAGATCTTCCGTCTGCTGGTTCACTCCCCGAGTGATCGCAACGGCCAGAGCTGAGCCGATCCAAAACCAGGAACCAGGGCTTCTTCCAGGTCTCCCACGTGGGTACAGGGTCCCAAGGCTTTGCACCATCCTCTACTGTCTTCCCAGGTCATAAGCAGGGAGCTGGAAGGGAAGTGGAGCAGCTGCAATATGAACTGGCACCCAAAAGAGTTCCTGGTGCATGCAAAGCGAGGACTTTAGCCACTAAGCTACCATGCTGGGCCCTGCCACTCACCACTTAAAGGGTACATCTCTCCACATGGATGACCAGGAGATTAAGTCTCTCATGCAAACGGGACACCTGTAAACCACAGCAGGTGTTAACGGTGAAGTATTCAGGTGTGGGGGAAAGTTGTTAGGGAATGGTGTGGGTTGCCAGTTTCCCACATCTGAGTGCCTGGTTCTAGTCCCAGCTACTCCACTTTCAGTGGAGCTTCCTGCTGATGCACATCCTGGGAGGCAGCAGGCAATGTCACAACTTGGGTCCCTGCTACCCGGGTGGGAGACTGAGCTGTGTCTCAGCTTCCCAGTTTACCTGGCCAAGGCCCAGCTATTGTGGACATGTGGGGAATGAGTGAACCAGAGGCTAAGAGATCTCTTGTCTCTTTGTCCTTCTCTGCCTTTTTACTAATACAAGCACAGCTCAGGCCTCAGTGTCTTCACCTGAAAAGTGGGCACAGTCCTGCCTCCCTTGCCAGGTTGCTGTGGAGAGGAAGGTGCTGGGTGTGCTTGGTGCTTGGTGCTTGGGGCAGGGAGGCTGGGGTCCTGGCCCTCCGATCTTGTCCTTCTCCACGGGGCACCTCTGAGACCTCTCTGTTTGGGGGAGGGACTATTTAGCAGCCACCAGACCCCGGCCAAGAATTACAAAGCAGGAAGACAACAGAACCAGGATACACACACGCAGGTCAGATTGAACCCAAAAGGGGCGGGTGCCACCGAGTAACCCCTGGGCCCTGGCCAGCTCTACCTTGCCCTGCAGTCCACCAGACTTGCCTTGGGTGAGACCTAAACCCACCCTGAGTTCTACCATAGACATGAACCCCTCTTGGGGGTTGCACCCCCACAAGCCCCAGCTGAGCAGAGGGAGGAGCCCTCCCTTGCATCCTCTGGGAGAATCCTCTCCAGGTGTGGGTGGATGGGTACAGCCATGGTCCATGCTCCTGTGGCCTTGCCTGCTCTGTCCATGCAGGTGCAGACCTGCCCAGCCTAGGAGTCTCCCAGGCAGTGCTCCCTATGGCCCAGTGGGAATCTGCACACATCGCTCAAAGGCCAGCCTTCCCACTGGGCGGTCTTATTTTTCTTCTGCTGGGTCCTCCCAGAAAGGAGCTGGCTTGGCTTTCAACAACAGGACCTCTATATGGAATGCTGGTGTCTCAGGCAATGGCTTAACCTGCTGTGCTACAATGCCAGCCATCCCACCCCCACCTCTTAAAGATTTATTTATTTTATTTTATTTAAAGATTTATTTATTTTTATTGCAAAGTCAGATTTACAGAGAGGAAGAAAGACAGAGAGGAAGATCTTCCATCTGATGATTCACTCCCCAAGTGACCTCAATGGATGGAGCTGAACTGATCTGAAGCCAGGAGCCAGGAGCTTCTTCTGGGTCTCCCATGCGGGTGCAGGGCCCCAAGGCTTTAGGCAGTCCTCAACTGCTTTCCCAGGCCACAATCTGGGAACTGGATGGGCAGCCAGGTGCCGGGATTAGAACCGGGAACCATATGGGATCCTGGGCATGCAAGATGAGGTTTAGCTGCTAGGCTACCACGCTGGGCCCTATTTCGTTTATTTTAAAGGCGGATAGATTAACACAGAGAGAAAGAGAGATCTTCCATCTGCTTCTTGACTCCCCAAATGGTCACCACAACCCAGTCTGGGCCAGGTGGAAGCCAGGCGCTTCTTCTAGTTTTCCCACATGGGTGCAGTGGTCTAAGCCCTTGGGCCATCCTCCACTGCTTTCCCAGGTCACAAGCAGGGAGCTGGATGGGAAATGAAGCAGCCGAAACACAAATCAGCACCCATATGGGATCCTGCTATGTACAAGGTGAGGATGTAGCCACTGAGTCATTTGTGCTGGGCTGCATCCAACTTACTTTTGAGAAAGAGTTCCAGGAATCTTGACTCAGGCCACCTGCATGGTCACACAGTCACATCTAGCTGCAAGAGAAGCTGAGATAGTCCGAGAAGTCATGCATCCAACTGTCAGTGGCTGGCTTACCAAGGCGATGGCAAGAGTGGACATTGGGCCAACAGCTATTTCTGCCACTCCATCCACTCTGAGCACTGACTGGGGCCTCATAGTGTTCACTCACATTAGAGGATTCATCACGAAGCTACAACATGTGGCAGCTGCCGTTGGCTGGGAGCAGCTGTTGCTACGGGTGTGGCATCGGGCTGTGAAGTGAGCAGCAACTCAGTGGGGGTGGAAATACGTGGGGGTGGCAACACAGTGGGGGCCAGCCCAGAACAGGAAGGCAGCCTGGAAAGGGGGCGTGGGAGGGAGTCTTTTTTGTCATTGACCCTTGGAGGAAGGGGTCCCTGGGACTAAGAGAAAGGATTGCAGCCAGCTCAAACCTTTCAGGAACAACTCTGGTAACGCCCCGGGGCTTTCCCAGGGAGAAGAGCCCCAGGCTGTGTGTGGGAGGCTTTGGGGATCCTTGGGTAGGGCAGACCATATGCAAGTAGACCCTCACTCTTGGAAGAGCAGAGTGACAATGACCATCACCCCCACTGCAGCCAGGGGAACAGGTGCCTGGTTCTGGCAGCCAAGCTGATGCAGGGGAGGCCCAGACCTCCGGTGCAGCCCTAGCCTCCCACAAATGAGAAGGGAGCTCCAGAGTGTGGCCCTCCCTGAATTTAAGGAGGTAGAAGAGATGAGCAGGGGGTGCCTTGGGTGGCCTCTCTGAGACTACCGCCTTCGACAACTGAAAGAGCAGATGCTGCCAGCAAAGTCTGCCCAAGACCCAGGAAAGCTACAGTGGGAGCCTGTACATGGCCCTAAAGGGAGCAGGGAACCCGTTCCCCACTGGGCAGCTCTGGGTCTCTGAACCCCTTATCTAGGATTCTCTAACCCTCCCACCATCCCCAGCCTGGGGAGTCAGACAACACCTCCTCCAAGAAGCCCTCCACGATGTCCTTTTCCAATGCCCACTCTTGGTGTCCCTACTGCCCTCCACAGGGACATGGGTCCCTCTTGGTTTCTGTGACAGATTGCTTGTCTGTCTCTCAGAGTCCCAGCCCTGGTCCCTGCCTTTCTATTCAGGCATCTTAAGATCATCTGAGTTCAGGGGCTTGGCATGAACTGGTGAGAGGTAAGTGAAAGAGGGGGAGGCCAGCAAGGGTTAATCAGGAGCCCGCCTGTGGTCTGAGGTAAGCAGGGAGCGTGTTTGTTCAGGTAAATAAGGAAGGATTACTTATAATGGGAAATAGGGCCCTGGCCAAGTCTTCATCCTGCGGCCGCCCGACTTCCTTCCAGCACATTCCTGCACTCAGCCGGGCCACACTGCCCTGTGCAACCAAGCCTCCAAGCCCGCCCCCTCTCCCCTGGAAGCCCCGCAGCTTCTCAGGCATCCCTCACAGGTACACAGCCCTGAGATCTCAGTGAGCCACCCCTCGAGGATAGCCAGGTCTCTCATAGCCCACTGAAGTGCTACATCTGCTCCCAACCCCACCCCGGGGTCCTGCAGCTCCCCTACCCCCAATGCCCAGCTGAGACACGGTGGTGGCCCCGGCTTCCCACACCTTCTCCTGTGGCCTCTGAGGTTGGCACTGCAGTGGACGGCTCCGCAGGCAGTGGGCAGCTAACAGGTGAGTGTGGTGGATGCTGTCCCCCCGGGCACTGCCCTGCCTGTCAGGGGAGGTGGGTGGCAGTGGGCGGGCCTGGGAGGTGTATGTGGGCAGCTCAGACCTCCTCATCAGACCCAGTGACCCTGTGGTTGCAGTCCCTTCACCTGGGAGTCCCCCACCCCTTCATGGGCCTCCCCATCGGCCTCCCTCCACCAAACCCAGAACCTGGAGAGCCCCCTTCACTAGAGATACCCGTGGGCTGCCCGCCCAGCCCGAGGGGACACTGCTCTCCAGGTGCACAGCCCCGGCTCCCAAGACTGATCTGTTCTGCTTGGTTAGCAAAACACAAGCGGCTTTTCTACCGCCGCCAGCCCCAGCTACTCTGCCAAGGGAAGGGGCTGTGGTGCCAGGCACAGGGTGGGCAGGGGCTCACCAGAGCCAAGAGGTTCAGGGTCAGGGTCCAAGTTGGAACAGGAGAGACAGGCCCAGAGCCCAGGGGCAGGACTGGGAAGCGGTGGGCATAGGAAGCAGATATCCTGAGGTCTTTACAGAGTGAACCCCCTCCCCAAGGTGCATAGGCAGCTGGGGAAATTAGGGTCCTGGTTGGGGGTCCGGGCACACAAGGAAAGCATCAGTCAGAGGTCTGTCTGGGTAGCACTCATTTACCAGCTTTGCCTGATGTCCTCTGGGAGGAGAGAGAGCAGCACATAATAAAGATGGTCAGGTGGGGCTAGCCAGACCCTGGGCAAATGAGGTGTCCCGAAGGCCAACCATGGTTGTATGCATGTGTGTGTGCATGCTGGGCATGGGCAGGCGCACTGAGGCTGCCCAGAGAACTCATCTCACCCTTCCAGCTGCCACTCCCCTATCCCTGCAGCACACCCAGACCCCAGACCCTGAGCCGCCTGGCTCCTTTCTTCTCCCCCGTGGCCAGGACTAGGACTTGGCCTCATTTCCTGCTGCCACTTCCCCCAGGAAACAGCCTCCCAACATACCCCCAGTAAAGCTGCATCTCCCCAGTACCAGCTGCTCAGCTGAGTAACAAAACAAACAGGCCATCACAGTTGTCCAGGCCCAGGGTGGCTGGCGGGATGGGAAGGAGATAGCCGCTGAGCGGACTCACACCTGCCTGCCTGCAGGAGGGCCAGAGCCCACGCCTCCCATCTTGGAGACTTGCCACCCCAAACTCAGACATCCTGGGGGGAGCATCCCAAGTGTTCCAGGAAGCTGGGGTTGGGGTGCCACACCTGTGGCACCGACCCTTTGGAAGTCCAGCAACAGGTACACGAACACTCCATCACCCCCAGACTTGTTTATTGCCCACTGTTGGTTAGGTAGGAAGCCCTTTGGTTGTCACAAGGACTCTTGGAATAAGACAGAGCTCCTCTGCCAGCCAAGCCTGGGAGCCTAGAGCTGCACCCAGCAGGTACCCAGTTGGTGCCCAGTAAGTGTAGTGCTGGCAGGAAGCAGGAGAACCATCTAAGGGCCTCTGAGGCTGCTGCCGGTGTGAGGCTGGTGTTGGTGGTTAGGTGACCCTCTGGGGAAAGGAAGAGTAAGGAACCAAGCCTATGACCCCGGCCAGGCCACGTCTCCTCCTCACTTCACCTTCAGCTCCTTATCCGGAAATGAGGAAGAGCAAGGCTGTCCCTTCTGCTCGAAGAAGCTCCATGGAATGGACCACCTGGAGAGTGGGGCTTTTTAGGAGTTGGCTAGGAGTGGGTTAGGACTGGCGGGCTGGATTACCAGCCTGACCCCAAAGCCAAGGTGGGGAGGGGTGGGTGGAACAGGGACTAGTGGGCAAGGCAGCAGCTGCTCTGCACTGGCCTGCAGGGCCAGATGATCCCAGCGCGGGGGTGGAGGGATTCCCGCCTGCCTCACCTGCCTTCTCTCTGCCCTTCCACCTAGCTGTTCCAGCCACCATTGCCACCTCTGTTTTCTTTTAGTCTGCTCTTGGCTAGCCCCTCCCTCCCTCTCCCCTCCAGTATGACCCCTTTCAGCCAAGCTTATCACTGCCCATTTAACAGGGCAGCCGGGTCTCCGAGAAGGCCAAGTCACTTGCCCTAGTCTCAGAGTTGGAAAGCAGGGAGTCTGGGTTCACACCTGGCCTGGACCCTCCCCCCTTCCCACCCCACCTCTTCCGGGCCCAGCCTGCGCCCCCAGCCAGGTGAGCAACCTGTCAGGTGGAGCAACTCTTCCCAAAGCAAACTTTGCACAAGCCAGGTTGCCCTGGGCTCTTCCTGACATTTAACGCAGGCTCCCTCACACGTCCCCAGCCTGGGAGGCGCCCCGCCAGGCCCTCCTCTCATGCCCCTCCGCAAGAGCTGGGGGTGCAGGGTCCCGCCTGGGAGAGGGGGCACCCTTCCCTCCTCCCTCTTAGGCACCCCTGGAATCAAAGTGGCCCAGCCTTCCCCTCCAGTTCTGGGTTGGGGGAGAGGGTCACAGTGGCTGCCCAGGCAGGTTGTCCAGTCTCAGATGGTGATGGGCGGGACCCAGATCCCAAGGCTATTGGCACCCAACTTCACCCAGGCTGCCCTGCCAGCCTGGCCCCTCCCCAGGGCACTGGGACAAAGGGGGCTGGGCATATTTCTTTTTTTTTTAATTTACTTTTAAAATTTTATTTTTGATAATCTTTTTTTTTCTCTACTCATTTATTCATTAATTACATGTATTACATGACACAATTTCATAGGTACTGGGATTCTCCCCCCTTCACCCCAAACCCTTCCCCCATGGTGGGTTGCTTCACCTTGTTGCATAACCACAGCTCAGGTTCCGTTGGGATTCCCTCATTACAAGCACACACCATACATAGAGTCCAGCATCCCACTGTCCAGTCAAGTTCAACGGCCTCTTAGGGAGGCCCTCTCAGGTTTGAAGGCAGAGCCAGCAGAGCGTCACCCCGATCAATTAGAAGCTCCAACATATCATCAGCAACAATCCAGGTATGATGAGGCTGGTGCAGAGTCCACTGATTGACATAGTCCATCTTAGAGTTTCCCCTTGTCCAGTATTTTGCTACCAACATATAGCTGAGGTGGTTGATTGATCTACTCCATCTTCCATCTTTTCTTGGTTAATGTTTTTTTTTCTTTTTCTAATCATTTATTCATTAATTACATTGTTTACATGACACAATTTCATAGGTACTGGGATTCTCCCCCCTTCACCTCCAACCCTTCCCCCATGGTGAATTCCTTCACCTTGATGCATATTGGTTAATGTTTTGATTCCTCCATTTTGTTCAGGGGAGTCCCCAAAGAAACTTTGAGGTGCTCCCAGATCAGGCTCCTACATGTACTAGTAAGCACAGTGCCTGGGCTGGGCATATTTCTGCAGACACTTCGGCAAGGGTGGGACGGGGAGAGTCTGCTAAGAGCCCACCCTGTCCGGCTGAGCCCTCATTGAGTGACTTCCATTCTCAGCCTCTCGAACGGTGCCTCACACTGTCTTGCCAGCCCATCTGCCAATCCTGTGGGAGCTGTGGAGCCGAGGCACGGGGTGCAGGCAGGCTCCCCTTCAACCCCCAGTTCAGGGGACACTGTGACTCTGGGCTCAGTGGTCCACCTCTCAGAGGGTGACTGTGCTGCCTGGGAGGGCTTTAAGTCACTCCCTAGGTCATGGAGCCCAGGTGCCCCAGAAACCATGTGAAATCCAGCTGTTCTCACGCTCCAGGTGGGTGGGCTGACTGGCTGGGACAGCCCTGTGGGATCTGTGACACGGGTAGCCCTGGCTGTGAGAAGTGTGCTAAGAGGCCAGTGGGATCAAACCAGAGAGGTGGGGCAGCCGTGAGGGGCTGCAGTGTGGGCAAGATGGAGGCCAAGGTACAGACGCTGGGGGCATGTGGCCTCTGCGGAGCCTAGAGCTTGGCTGGAGGCTGAGGGGAGGGATGGTTATGCATAGCACATGCCCAGCATGAAGAGGATGGCAGCACTTGCTGGAAAGCCCTGAGCATCAGACAGAATTGCCACGGGAAATCAGGCTCTGTCTCCACCCTGTCAGCAGCTGGGTTGGGGTCCCTGGCTGACAGAAAGAGGCAGGATAAACTGCAGACTCTGGGAGCCAAGTGCAGACCCAAAGAGGCCAAGCAGGTAGTCCTAGGGGTTCCCAGGGGGTGCCAAGTCTCACAGAGCCTCCAGACCCCCATACTCTGGGTACTGGCAGTCCTGACTTATGCCTCTTCTTGCAAGGAAGCCCCTGGGCAGCACCTGTTTTCACCCCACCTCCTCCCAAGGCCCTAGAACCAGGCCAGGGCTAGGGTAACAGCATGAGGGTCCAGGGTCCTAGAATGACAGGGGCTCCAAACTGTCTAGGGTGTGAGGAGGAGGCTGAGGCCCAGAGGGACCCAGAGACCGCTCAGCCGGGCCTCACTCTTGAGTCTAGTGGGAAGAGGATTGGACCTGAACCCACGGCTGGAGGTCAGACACCCCACATTCTTTTAGATTGCAGACCTGCTTGGAGCCAAGTGGATAATGAGGTTATACCTGTAACTCCAAGCAGCCACCCTCTGGATTGATGAGCAGGGGCACGAGTGATGGTTAGAGCCAACCCTTAGGGTCTGAGGGCGCCTGACTCTCAGAGAGTAGGTGGAAGCTGAGTCTTGAGTTCAAGTCCCCTGCTACATCTTTGTCTGTCCAGTGGGGATAATCCTGGCTGCCCCAGGGGACAGCTGGGAGGGTCCAGCAAGGCAGCTCGTGGAGTGTAGCCTCACCGTGTCCCAGACAGAATAAAAAGATGTGTCGATAAGAGTCTGTGTGGATAAGAAACTTAGCAGATGGGGGAGTCCTGGGGGCAGGGGGCATTCTGTCTCCTGTGCCCCAGCCCCTGCTCTCTACCTGGTTCTGCCCCTCCACTTCCAATCCAGCCTGCCACCCCTATATAGCCTCCTTGCACACACCCCAGCTCCTGAAGCCCCTAGCTGGCTCTCCAGAGAGGGGGCTTTGGCTAAAGTCAGGCAGTGCTCAGGACACAGCTAGCACCTGAGCAGGTAGAAGAAAGGTAAGAGGGGCTTGGAGTCAGGCAAGGCCTCTTTCAGTCACCCCAGGGCTCCTTCTCCCTTCTCTTTGCCCCCTGGTGACCTGGGATGGGGGAGCAGGGATTGGGCATGACCACCCTCCCCCTGTCCCCAAGAGGGCTGGAACTACCTGAGTGGAGGTGGCCAATGGGACACTCTAGTCAAGGGGGTCAGGAGGGGGCCTGGCACTTCTCCAGAGCCCATGAGTCTGAGTGTCCATTTTGGGGGGTAAGTTGCTGGCGCTCCATGGCAGGCGACTGTTGGGGAGCAGAGGAGGAACAGGGTGAGAGGGAGCGGGGATGCTGAGGAGTGTATGGCTGAACATGGTGGGTGGATGGCTTGGGTGCTCTCTTTCCAAGGTGCTGACCAACTGCCTGGCTGGCCCATGTGGCCGCTGCCCATACTGCAGGGCTCCTGGCTCACATCTCTCATGACGGGGCTCAGGGATTTGGATGTGTGGGGAGATAGCCAGGGTCCCAGCTGAGGCTCCTGCTCCTGCAGCAAGGCCCATTGGGGCCTGAGCAGTGGTGTGAAGGGCTGGTCTCACCTAACCTCCTCGACATGCCTCTTTCTTGACGGGGCCTGATGTGGTGGGAGGGCAAGGCTCTGGGGCTAGGGCTCAGAACAGACGGAGTTAGGGCATGGCCACCCCAGGAACCCCAGGAGACTCATTAGGATGCGGGAGGACTCTCCTGTCCCAAACATGACAGTAGATGCCTTAGTGGAGAACCTCCCAAGGTGGCTGTTCCCCAGAATTACAGCCTGGGAGTGGAACCAAGTTGACAGCAGGCAGAGGAGGGACAGGAAGCAGCCTCCAGCCCTGGGAGTCCCCTCCCTCTCCCCTGGCTCTGCCTTCCTGGGGGACTGGGCGGTGCTCAGAGCAGGGCAGAGCTGGTGCATCCCCCAGGCTACCACCCCACCCCTCTTGCCTTGGCCTCCACCAGCTGTTACCAAACTTTTTTGTCTTCAGTGGAAGCCGGGGTTTCTGAGGTCAGAAAAGCCAGGGCCTACTGAGCCTTAATCCAGAATGTGGCCTCATCCAGAGGGGATCAAGCCGAGCTTGGGGAGCTGGAGGCATTGCTCGGGAGACGGCAGCCCTAGGCCCTGCAGCTGGAGCTGCAGTTGGGGAGGGTTCAGACCTGGCACATGCTGGTTGCTCCTAAGACCCTCCTGGCCACCCTGGCTCCGTTGTGTGACCATGGGTACCTCCTGCTGCTGTCTGTGCCTTAGTTTTCTGGCGTCCAGGTGTCCCCCAAGGGTGGGCCTCACCCACTGAGCAGTTGTGCCTTCCCAGGGGAGGTAGTCTTTGGGCTGTGTGTAGTGGCAAGGAAAGAGTGTCTGGGGCGAAGAGGCAACATGAGGGAAAGCTTCCATATTATACCCACTGCACAGGGCCAGGTGGCAGACGCCATCCTTGTAAGAGCCTGGATGTGCTGTCACCATGTCCAACCCTGTCTGCATGAATTGCCTCCCTGCTCTGGGCTTCAATGTCCTGTAATCACCCACACAGTATCCGTGTGGCCTCTCACAGTTCTGATTGTCGATGCAGGGCAAGCTGTACCTCGGGCTGGGCATCACACAGAGCAGGGAGCCATAGGAGGGTCGTCTTCTTGGTTTACTCCCTAAATGATGGCCACAGTCAGGGCTGAGCCAGGCTGAAACCAGGAGCCAGGAGCTTTATGCTGGTCCCCCATATGGGCACTTGAGCCATCTTCTGCTGCTTTCCCAGGCACACAGGCAGGGAGCTGAATCTGAAATGGAGCAGCTGGGACTTGAACCAGCACTCATACGGGATGCTGGTGCTGCAAGTGGTGACTTCACTCACTGTGCCACAATGGCAGCCTCCCAGAGGAGACTCTTGAGTATAGGGATGTCTGACAAACAGGTACTGAGGTTGGCAGTAGGCTGCAGCAAGCACCCAGAGGGTGGGGCCTGCTTCGGAGGGCCAAGCACCAACTGAGACGATGGAGCTGCCAGGGTCTGGGATAATGTGGTTTGTGAATCAGTGCATGGGCAGATAGGAGCAGGTGGCTGTGCAGCCTCCCTGCACACGGTCACATCCATAAAACAGGGCCTGCGAGTCCACGTCATCCAGCTGTGGGTGGCAAAGGCACAAGGTGGGTGCCCGCCCTGGGCAAGGATGTGGGTGGAGCCTACTGGGCAGTTGCCTCTTCCCTTCCTGTGTAGCCTAGAGCCCAGAGGAGATGCCAGAGTCACAGGCTGGGCTCACCTGTCACACTCACGAAGAAGGAAGCCTCAGTGCCCCCACAGCTGGGCCACCTCAGGAACAGAGCATTCACCATCCTGTCCCTGCAGACAACGGGATCTTAAAAAAAATTATTTTATTTTTACTTGAAAGGCAGAGTTACAGAGAGAAGGAGAAAGAGAAAGAGAAAGAGAAAGAGAAGATTTTTCCTCCACCTGTTCACTCCCCCAAGGCACCACAATGGCTGGAGCTGGGCCAGTCCAAAGCCAGAAGCCAGGAGCTTATTTTGTCTCCCACGTGAGTGCAGGGACCCAAGGAGTTGGACCTTACCCCACTGTTTTCCCAGACCATAAATAGGGAGCTGAATTGGAAGTGGAGCAGCCAGGACTCAAGCCAGTGTCCATATGGATGCAGGTACTGCAGGTGGAGGCTTAACTTGCTATGCCATGGCACTGGCCTGAACAATGGAATCTTTCCTCCTGCCCTACACTTAATCATCAATTGAGTTTTTACTTGGGAAGGGTTGGCACTGGGTCTGGGTTTAGTGGGTCACAGGCACCTTGGCATTGGGGTGCAGGGAGCTGGGATGCATAGGGGGTCAGTGGGGGAGACATACTCTCTGTAGGTGAGGACACCTGCATCGGGTGTGCCAAGATCCAGGTTGAGGCCCCGTGCCTCTCTGCCCTGGATGTCCCTGTGGGCAAGCTAGGACATGAGCACAAGGCCCCGGGTTGCCTTTCATGGGTGGGGAAGCTGTGCAGCCACTCACCGCTATGTCTAGGGTGTGTCCTTGTGGTCTATGCTGACCCTCGCATCACACTCCCTCAAGTGCAGGGGCTGCTGCCCATTCCACCTGTGGCTGCCGCAGCAAACAGGAGCACCACAACGGGAGCCAGTTCTGCTTCTTGGAATGGCTTCGGTCTCCCTGGCCGGAGGCCCAGGGTATTGGCAACAACTGTCCTAACGTGGCAGCCAGGGGCTCCTGGGGATGTGGCTGAGGCAGAAGGCAGCTGGGGTGGGGTGGGGGGACGTGATGACAGAGGGATGGGGGCAGAAGGAGCTCCCAAGTGGACAGAGGTGCCCAGGGAGTAGGGTGTGGGCACAGACCAGGGTGGGGGCCTGGAGCTGAGCACGCTGTTGGTGCTGCTTGGGTAAACAACCTGGGCTCATGGCACACACGAGTGTTTGCACAGAGGAACTTGAACTGGCTCCAGGCCTGCCCTCTGTCCCCTACAACCCCAGCCCTCCCTCTCCCCTTAGTCCCGGCCCGGCCCGGCCCACCCCACTCTGACCTTTTCTTCCTTGTCACTGAATGAAGTTCTTGAAAGGGAAAGTTGACATCAAAGGGAACACCTTGCCTCTTGCTGGCATCTCCACTGGGGAAAACTTCAGGGCTGCTGTGTCAGGCTGGGAAGGCTGGGCACTGCACCAGGGAGCTATGCTGCCCAGAAAGGAAGGAACACCATTTTTTGAATCCTACAAAGGTGTCCAGGTGACTTGGAATGACTTCCAAGCTGGCTTCCTGCCTCATCGCACCTATAAGGGTGAATGCCAGTCAATGCTGAGCCCCCTGCTCTGCCTGATGCAGCTTGCCCTATGAGCTCCTGGCGCAGCCTGCAGCAGAGGGGCCAGCAGGTGCCTTGGCTGGAGCCTCCCCGCTCTCCTGAAAGATGCCTACAAGACAGCAGTTCTCAAGCTAGGACCAGGTCCTATCTGTGACATTGCTCTGCTGGTAAGCTTCCGGTTACGGAGCACTGATGTGGGGCTATGGATGTGACTTTCCCATAAGTCCCAAGGTCATGCTGAGCCTGCTGGACCAGGCCCCATGGAAGCACACTTCTCTGTTCCCTGCCCTGGTCACTCTGCTGCTCAGGCTTTCAGAACCGGCCTGTCTCAGAAGCCCCTTGTGTTCTGGCATTTGCTTGGCTCCCTTCACCCCAACATCTCACTGTGGGGTGGGGTTCCAAGAGAGAAAGACCTGGGCAAGTGGAGCAGCAGGGGAGGGGAGCGGGGCCTCCAGTGAGCGGGCACTGGCTCTTGGCTGTGGTCTGAAGTCCCGTACCTGCTCTGCAGCCCCCTGCCCCTGGGCAGCTCCCCATGTGGGCACCTCTTCCTTGCAGCTGCCCACTCCTCCAGGGCCCCAGAGGAGCTTAGAGCACCCAGCCCTGAGTGGTCACTCAGTGGATTCTCTCGAAAGTGTTCCCAATTGTGGCTTTAGTCGTGTCCCCCAAATGGTTCTGAGTGAGGGCAAGGCCCGTGCTCCACTCACCTCTTTCCTTTCTCCCTGGTGGGAGCAGTGCCCTCCTCTCCTACCCCTGCAAGCATGGAAGGAAACCCTGCCCTCCTGCAGCAGGAAAGATTCCAGTGAAGTTGCTGGACAGATCTGGACATTGGGGCACCCTGGTCAGGCTTCAATTGGTCCAGCCACCAGCTGTGGCTGATCCTACCTTCCCAACCCTCCAAGAGCTGGCTGCTATGGGCACACTGTACGGAGGAGGCCTGGCTGCCCCCCAACCAACCAGGCTTCCTGGGGGAGTGGCTCATGGACAGACCTGCCCCAAGTCCCAGCCAGCCCTGTTCTTTCTGCCCAATGACCCATAAACCCCCCACCCCTTCCCAGGCTCAGCTCACTGCCCACTGAGCCCCTCATCTCCCTAACCAGCTTAGTAGCCCCAGGGGGGTAGGTTGGGCAGATCTGACTCTTCCCACTTCATCATTCTCCACAGACGCGGCTGCCAGTGTCAGCAGCAGCGGCATGGGCAGCACCAGCCCTGGCCTGAGCAGCCTGGCCCCTGGCCGCCTCCTGCTGCCCCCCAATGACACTGTGCTACGAACAGGCCTGGAGAAGGTGGCAGCAGGAGCAGGGGTGGAGCCCGGAGCGTCAGAGAGGCGAGACTGGAGCCCCAGCCCACCTGCCACACCCGAGCAAGGCCTGTCCACCTTCTACCTCTCCTACTTTGACATGTTGTGCCCTGATGACAGCAGCTGGGTGGCCAAAGCTCCTGGAGCCAGCAGCCGAGAAGAGTCGCCTGAGGAGCCTGAGCAGTGCCCAGTCATTGACAGTCAGGCCCCAGGGGGCGGCCTGGACTTGGTGCCTGGCGGGCTGAACTTGGAAGAGCACTCGCTAGAACAGGTGCAGTCCATGGTAGTGGGCGAGGTGCTCAAGGACATTGAGACAGCCTGCAAGCTGCTCAACATCACGGCAGGTGAGTCCCTAGCCCTTCTTCCATCTCCTCCCAACCCCCACCCCGCATAATAGGGCCCTGCTGGCTGAACTATGGCCGCCTCGGTGCCCATCTGCAGTGGTCCCAGTGGAACAGGCACAGACAGCACCCGACACACTACAGCTGCGAAAGGTCTCAGCCATTTCTGTGCCCCAAGCACACCGGTGAGCCCAGTGCCCTCCCCCCTTTGTAGGAGCTACAAGAAGCACCTCTAGGACTCAGTTCTGCTTCCCCTGCCCCTTACCCAGACTTGTCCAGGCACAATGGCCCTCTCAGGGCCTTTGCACATGCTGTCCCCTCCGTCTGACATTACTTGAGGAAAACATTATAGCCTCCTATTTCACAACCCTCCTGACAGCCCCATCCCACGAGGTTCCCTCCTACCCGCCACAGTGCCTCCCTCACCACCATACCACCCCAGGCTTGGCTGAAGGTGTACTTTTGGGACAATGGGGACAGAGATGAATAGCTTTACCCTCTGGGAGGAAATCAGGTGTATTAAGGGTGGGGGCCATGACTGTTCCCACCCATGCACCTGCCAAGCACAGCCTCCAGCAGCCCTCACCCAGCAGGACACGAAGGACCCAGCCAGAGCCCTGCCCCCACTCCAAGACCACAGCCACCCCCCTCCTTATTTGACACAGCTGCCCTGAGCAGCCCCTGTGTGGCCATGGCCCCCACTTAAGGCTATGCGAGAGGACAGAATTGATCTGTCACAGGCAACAGACAGAAATCCATTCTCACTCCTCTTAGTGTCACTGTCCCTTCTGGGGGCCTCTGGAGGAGCTCAAGGGGCCTGGGAAGTGCAAGGCACAGGGTGGTGGCCTCACCCCTGGTGCAGTGTGTTTTCGGGAACCTGGCTCCTTCCTTCTACCCATCTCCCTTGCTGGGTACCTGCCACCACAAGATCCCCATCCCCTCCCTACTCCATCCCCCACAAAGGGGAGCCCAGCCCCAGGGCTGAAGGACTGTCTCTGCTCAGACCCTGTGGACTGGAGCCCTAGCAACGTGCAGAAGTGGCTCCTGTGGACCGAGCACCAGTACCGGCTGCCACCCGTGGGCAAGGCCTTCCAGGAGCTGGGTGGCAAGGAGCTGTGCGCCATGTCAGAGGAGCAGTTCCGCCAGCGCTCACCCCTGGGTGGGGACGTGCTACATGCCCACCTGGACATCTGGAAGTCAGGTACACCACAGCCCAAGGTGGGGGGCTTGGCAAGGGGCCTCCTGGGGAAGTAGTGCTGGCCCTTACCCTGACTACATCCTGAAGCTGAGCCCCAGTGGCATCTGCCTCCTCCCTGGGTCCTGGGTCCTGGTCTGGCTTTGACCAGGTCTGCCAAAGCTTAGGGCAGAGTATGTGGCAAGTTTGGCAGTGGAAGCCATGCCAGAAAGACAGGGTACCGTGCAGCCCTACAGCCTGCATGCATGTTTTTTAAGGCCCAGGGATAAAATCATTACTATAAGCAGAAATTGCTCTCCCACTCCTGCCCCTCTACTAGCTTAGAGGCAATTACTGCTTTTTGGTTTTTTGACACCAAAATTAACTTGTTTGGGGGCAAAGGCACTCATTCACAGACTCCCCAGATGTCCCAAGCAGCTGGAGCAGAAGCTAGGAGACGGGAACTTTTTACAACGATGTATTTACTTATCTTTTTATTTGAAAGGCCACGTGACAAAGGAAGAGAGAGCAAGCTTGTATTAGCAGACAGCTAGATGGGAAGCAGAGCAGGCAGGACTCACACTGTCACTCCGATGTGGGAAGCTGGCATTGCAAGCAGTGTCTTAATCTGCTGCAGGAACTCAATCCGGGTCTCCCACAGGGAGTGACCGGAGCTCAGTCCCCTGAGCCAAGCCCTGCTGCCTTGCAGGGGGCACATTAGCAAGAAGCTGGAACCGGAAGCAAGGGGACATCCAACTCAGCACTCCAGTGTGGGACACATGTGTTTTAACTGCTAGGCTAACCAGCTGCTCTCTGTTTACTTAGAAATGAAGGGAGGAGCAGAAAGAGCGGGGGGGGGGGGGGGAGGGAGAGAGGGAGAGAGAGCTGTCATTCACTGTTTCACCCACCCCCCTAAAGGTCCCCAACAGCCCGGGGAGGGAGCTGGAGCCAGGAGGTAGAGCCAGTGGTGGTCCCAGGGAGGAACAGATGTGTCTGAAGTGTCCTCGCATGACGTCTTACCTTAACCTGAGCACCCACAGATTCTCACACAGTCCTTCGCCCCATGTGGCTCAGATGCTATTCCCTGTTCACATGCACCACCACGGCCCTTGTTCTTCAATCCCGAGTGGCTAGGCTGTCTCTGTCTCAGCCACTATGTGCCTGCCCACAGAGCCTGGCACTTGGTCCCTGCCCTTAGCGGCCCGGAATGAGCCAGGGGACAGGAACCACACATGTAGCCACATCAGGGACCAGGGCTGCTTGCCAGGTGAGCGCATGATCAGTGCCAGGCTGAAAGGCAGGGGCAACATGGGGGTGGGGTAGGATGGGGGCATCAGAGGGGATGGAATCTGGCAGTTGGAGGGAGGGCAGGCCAGCAGGTGTTACCATGTCAGGCCCCAAGCGTGAGCACTGCTGGCTGGACCAGGTGAAGAAAGCACACAAGTCCCAAGACCCAAGTCCTGTCTGAACTGGGTACAGGGCACTGCGGGGGGCGGGGGGAGGAGGGCTCTAAAAGTAGCTCTTACAGACCACCTGTCAGTAACAGTGGCAGGAGGCAGGCAGCCTCAGGGCCTTCCATGACCCCAAGCCCCATCCAAAGCCCTCCCCTAACCCCCTCCTGCCCCCTCCCCGTCCTAATCGTTTCTCTTTGCCCCACAGCGGCTTGGATGCAAGAGAGGACCTCCCCCGGGACAATGCACTATTGTGGTGAGCTGAGGCAGGGGCTGGGGGTAGCCAGAGCCTAGGGATATGTGGGAGCAGGGGGTGCCCCCCAGCTCCCCACTCACTGCTGCCCTCCCTGGCTTCCCAGCCTCGACCAGCAAGGAGAGCTGGACAGACGGCGAGGTGGATTCCTCCTGCTCTGGGCAGCCCATCCACCTGTGGCAGTTCCTCCGGGAGCTGCTGCTCAAGCCGCACAGCTATGGCCGCTGCATCCGGTGGCTCAACAAGGACAAAGGTGAGCGAGCACCCCGAGCTCCCCGCAGGCTGTCGGGACCTGCGCCTTGTGGCTAGGGGCTCCCACAGGATGGTGGGCTGGGGTGTGGTACTTGGGCCCAGGGGAGGGCTGAGGGTGAGCCAAAAGGTGGAGTGGTCCCCTGCTGCCAAACCCACCACAGGCACAGGGCTGCCCCAGGGCTCATGTACATGGGTCATTCAGGGACGGGTTGTGGAAGAAGGGTCCACTTTCAGACTGGAGTTTTTCAGGTGAGGAGTGCTTAGCTGCCAGGTCTGAAACAGTTTCAGACCCAAACATCTTGGGTACAGTTACAGTATTGCAAATGATCACATTGTCAGCATAGCGTCAATATGTAAATCATACGATTCTTTACTAAGTCTTAGAAATCTGGTATGTGTCACACCCCCAGCCTATCTCAGTTCACATCAGCCATGTTTTGGGGACCCCCCACACACATGCAACTAGGGCAGTGGAGAACCCCATGAGGTGTAGATCTGTGAGCATGCATGTGTCTATGTGTGTGAACCTGTGTACATATGTGCACAGGGCTCTATTTGTGCATGTATGCAAGCGTGCCTACATCTGTGCCTCTGTGTGTCAGTGTGTACATCTCTATGTCTGCACATGTGTGCAGGTGTGCATGCTTATATCTGTGCCTGTGTGTATTTACATATTAATGCACATATCCATGTGTGTACTTTTATCCTATGCACATGTGTCGTGTGTGCATGCATGTCTGTGTCTGTAGATTTATGTGCAAATACATGTATGTGTGTGCACGTTATCTACTCTGTGTATGTTTTGGAAGTGGTTCCCAGACAAGAATCCTGGGTTCCAGGTGTCAGCCTGCCACAGTGGCTGTGGGTGCCAGGCCCTTGCGTGGTGCACAGGTTGGGTCTGCCAGAAAGGCTCGGCTGAGCATTCACCCTGGTTCCTCATTGGCTCAGCTGGCACATGGGGACAACTGCAGTGTCCACCCTCCCTGTGTTTGAGGAGGCTCATAGGAACAATGCCTGTGGAATAAGCTGTAGGGCAGAGAAGAACGAATCAGCTGGGTTTGGGTCCAGGAGGATATCATGGAGCTGGAGGAGAATGAGGGAGATGGAGGGGGTGGAGGAGACTTACTTGTGCAAGGTGTGGTGAGCTGAGTCGGTTGTAAGGGTCAGTTCCATAATGGGTGGAGGGTCAGCGGGAGAGGAGACCAGAAAGCGCTGGGTGGTCTAGGCTGGCTCCCTGGAGGGGGCGTACTGGCCCGAGCCTGGGCCAAAGGACTGGAATTCAGAAGCAGGGCTGGGTCTAAGGGGTACCTCCTCAGGCCCCATTCTGAGCACGTTTCCATAGTGGCTGCTATAACCTGCTCTGGCAGATGGGAGTATGGAGCCCCACACAGGCTCCAGAAGTAGCAAACAGCAGGGCTGGACTCCAGTCTGAGAGGCCCTCAAGCCTTCCTCCACCACCTCCCCCGGATATAATCCTGCCAGGGAAGCCTGAGGTGCCTGGTGTGGCTGAGGATGGCAGAGAGGTGGGGTCAGAACTACGAGCTACAAGGCAGTCAGCCGAAGGTGCTCTGACCCTCAGCACAACAGGGGTGGCGGGTGGTCCCTGTGGCCCCAGTGCCCCTCAGCGCTGAACTGCCAATCTCTGTTTTTCTCCTTCTGGCTACTCCCTCCCTGGACCCCTGGCTCCTTGGGATCCTCCTGCTCCCCAGGCATCTTCAAAATTGAGGACTCTGCCCAGGTGGCCCGACTGTGGGGCATCCGCAAGAACCGCCCGGCCATGAACTACGACAAGCTGAGCCGCTCCATCCGCCAGTATTACAAGAAGGGCATTATCCGGAAGCCTGACATCTCCCAGCGCCTCGTCTACCAGTTTGTGCACCCGGTCTGAGGGCTTCGGTCCCGGCCGGGGCCAGACCCTGGGCTGGAGGAGATGCGGCGGACTGCCAGCATTTTGGAGTCCAAGGTCAGGGAGAGGGGCAACCTGTTGGTCCCAGGTTATCAATGAGCCCTCGGCAGTCTGGGAGAGCCGGATCCGTGGGGCAGGGGCTTCTTCCTCAGGCCTGACATGCGCTGACTGGTCCATTGAAGGATGCAGGGAGCCAGGGCTAGCCTCGGTGTCCCCGGATCCGTCCCTCTGTGTGTGAATAGTAGGGGGTGGTGGTCAGGGGAGACCCTTCTCCAAGGGCCCTGCCCCCCAGGTCTCCCAGAGTAGAGCCTACAGCACAGCAGTGACCTGGCCAAGGCTACCTACAGTTCTCAGTCTTCTGTATCCCCCATGGCCATCCATCGTGCACCCTGCCTGGCATAGGGCTAGGAGGAGTCTGTACCCCAAGCTGGGGATTCAAGAGATAGATAATAAAAGATACTAGAAAACTGACACCTGCCCCATGCCTGTGGAGTGAGTGTAACACAGCCTCAGAGGCCACTAAGCGGTCAAAAGTAGTTGTGGTCATAGGCGATGTGAGCAGTCAGGAAGACTTCTTGGAGGAAGAGGCACTGTGCTGAGGGCAAAAGGAAAGAAGCTGTGGGAGAGAAACAGTGAGTCCTCACGGCCTAGGAGGGGTGAGGAAGGCCCCCTGGGCAGGCTGGAAGGGGCTCAAGCTAAGGAGGATGGCAGGGAGGGATAGAGAACAGGAGGTCCTTGCAGGACTTTGTGTGTGTGTGTTGGGGGGGGATGGGTCAGGAGCTGCAAGGAGAAGAGGTGCTGGAGGCCCCTTCATGGGCCACAGCCTTGCTGCCAGTGTGTGACAGTGTGTAGGTTCCATGAGTGGGCATGGCAGCCAAGAGTGTGAGAGCTCTTGGTATCTGCTTGGGAGTGGGGAAGGGCTGTGTTTGCACAGCGTCCACTCTCCTGGACAAAGCGAGTCAGCACCCTCACCCCTCCACTGCGTCTTCACTGTTCACTGTGAGGTGGGGGTCACTTCATCCTGCAGAGGACAAGGCTGAGGTCCAGAGAGGTCAGGTGACTTACTTGCTCAGCCCCACAGCGAATTCCCAGCAGGAGCAGGAAGGGAGCTCACACTGAGGGCAGGATTCTGACCACTCCATCCGCCTCTGGTGCTTTGACTGGCCAGCACCCCCAGGACTCACCAGGCCTCAGCTGCTGAGCTGACTGGAGGGGCGCCAGTGCTGCCACCGCCCAGCCCACCAAGAGTTAAGTGTCACCCTGTACTGCTGCCTCCTGCCCCCAGCAATTGTATTGTCCTCAGAAGAAAGTGTCCTCGTGGCAGTAAGCAAACAGCAGCTTGGCATCTTTAGCGGGGGCTGTACTGGGAGGGTCTGCCCCAGTCCTGTGTCTCCCTGGGGCAAGACACCCCCTGACACACACGGGGGATGGGCTGATGACTGGGACCCTGGCCAGAACAAAGTGCTGGTTTTGTCCCCAGCCAGCCCAGTTAAGTCCCTGGTGCTACCTGCTTGTGTGTCCTCAACTTGGAGCACAGCTTGGGGGGTGCGGGTCAGAGGCAGAGATGAGGAGCCAGGGCCACTCCACAAAGCAGAGCTCTGGGGGCCGCTGGGGCAGCCCCTGCAGGTGAACTCTGACCTACTGGTAATACCTATACACTAAACAAACACCCGCCTTGATCCCGGACCACAGCCTCCACCTCCAGGGCTCCCCAGGGCCCATAGCCTGGTTTGGCTAAAACCAGGGCTCGAAATGCAGGCATCAGGGGTCCTGGGAAGGCAAGCAGATATGCTACTGGGCACAGCCTGAGACTATGGAGAGTGGTTGTGGGTTGTGGGTAGGCCTGCGGTGACCGTGAGAGGGTTGCCGGGGTCAGAATGGCTGCATGGGACATCACTGATCCCAGGGAGCCAAGGCTGGGGCCAGGGTTGGGGTCGGATCAGTGTAGTGGGCATAATTGGGATTCCTACCCTGCACAGTGGGGAGCTGACTGGAGGTGAGGGGCAGCTGGGGGTTAAGGAACTGGGGCACAGCCTGGTGGGACAGAGGAAAGCACCAGGTTGCAGGCTTGCCCATCCCCTGAGAAGCAAACCCGGGACCTAAGGAAGCATCCAGTGGCCTCATGTCACACAGAACAGAGCCCAGCACACAGCTGACCAAGAACCAGGGGCCATAGCAGTGGTGGATAAAATTCTGCTATATATACCCAGTTCAATGGCTAAATCCTCGCCTTGCAAGCACTGGCATCCCATATGGGTAGCAATTTGTGTCCTGGCTGCTCTACTTCCCATGTGGCAACTTGCTTGTCGCCTAGGAAAATAGAGGAGGGTGGCCTGGACCTTGTACCTGTGTGGGTGACCTGGAAGAAGCTCCTGACTTCTGATTAGCTCAGCTCTGGCCACTGTGGTCACTTGGAGAGTGAACCAATGATGGAAGATCTGTGTCCCTTCTCTCTATGAAAATCTGCCTTTCCAATAAAAAATAAATCAATCTTTAAAAGACAAATAAAATAAAATTCTGCTGTGAAACTCAAAACCTACTGGCGGAGAGTCATCAAATTCACCCTTGAAGGAACTTGGGACCTGTGTGGCCCAGCTCTCCTGGTCTGTGCTTGTCCTCTGCCTCCCCCCAATATAACGCAAGAGGGACCCTGGGACCCCAGGAGGTGAAGGGACCTCCCCTGGATCCCCAGCAGACACCCCATCCCCCAGGAGCCTTCCAAAGGCTAGGAAGCCCCAGGAGTGTGGACGCGCAGGACTGAAGGTGACAAGGCCAGCCAGGTTGACACAGGTCTGGGTTTTATCCACAGTCGTACAGTCACAACTTAGAGATATAGATCTGTATTTATACACCTTAAATTACACGATCATGTACAAAACAGGTGCATCGCTCAGACCACAGCACTTCTTGGAATAGCACAAGTGTTGGACTAATGGAGTCAGGAAGCCGAGGGCAGCGGGCGGTGGATGGCTCGGGTCCCGGAGGAGCCAGGCTGCACACAGGTGGTTAACTGGGGGAGACAGACACGGGACTCGCCGAACCCTGCTAGGAAGGGCCTGGATAGCACGGAGGGTGCAGGCGGGAGCTACAGGAGGAACTGGGCGCCCCGATGGCCAACACTGATACGGAGGGGTTGGGCGCCCGGAACCCAGGGGGACTTCCAGGTGAGGGACCCTCCCGTGCTGGCATCCTGAGAAGCCTGGGTACCCAGCAGGTGGGGGGGCTGTGTGTGTGTGTGTGTGTGTGTGTTTGTGTGTTTTGAGTCCCTGCCCTGGAGCGGGCAGCTGGGCCCAAGAAGGACAGGTGTGAGTCCAGCCAGGTCGCAGCCTCTGCCAAGGGGCCAGAGAGCTGCCTGGAGCCCAGGCCCTGGAGTATGCATGTGCAGGTTTCCTGCTTTTCCAGGATGAGGTGCTGAGGCCCAACTCGGCTCCAGCTCCCGCCTGGGACAGGGTGCAAGCTGCAGACTGTTTTTTTTAGGACTTGGTGGGAAAGGGGTGCTGCAGGTTTCAAAAATCTCACTTCAGGCTCTGAGGGGCCCAGGTGTATCTGAGGCTGCAGCAGAGGCCCAGAGAGCAGGCTGGGATGAGGGAGATGCCCGCACCACACGGTGGGGAGGAGCAGTTTCCTTGCTGCAGCTTGGGCCCCTGCCAGAGTCCTTCGGGAGCCCCCGTGCCCACGTGACAGTCAGTGCCTGGAGAGGCCAGAATCCATAGCCTCCTAGGAACAGGAGAAGCAGCAGGTGGCAAAAGAGGACTACGGCTGGATATTCTCTTCGCCTGCAGGACCAGGGAGGGAGGAGGCAGTGCAGACCCAGGGGCCTCCAAGTGGCAGCAGCAGGGAGCAGGTCACAGCAGGTAAAGCGGCTGGATATCTCAAGCCCTCGCCCTGGAGGGCACCTTTGAGATGTCCAGCCCCCCTGTCCAACTTGGGGTCTCATCCTGCCCTGACCTGTTTTCCAAGCCCCCTTCCCTTGTACCCAGGTCTCCCTGCCTTTAGTGGAGACCCAGGCTTGGATCCAGAGCTAGAGGGGGCTACCAGGGGCAGCAGGGACGAGGTGGGGAGAGGAGTGGAGAAAGTGACAGTGATGGTCTACTCCCAAGGGCAGGGCTGTCCTGGTAGTCCCAGCTGGAAGCTCCCATGGACCCCAGTGTCTCCCCAGGCAGGCCAGGGAAGGGCAAAGAGGGATAGTGAGACTGGGAGCCTTGGGGGCATCAGGCCCAGTGCGCTCAGGGAGGCTGATTCTGGGGCTACCGAGCCGGTGGTTTCAGATGAACTGCAGAGCAGGTGCAAGGGTGGGCAAGATGGCCTCCTCCCCGGGAAGTGGGAGAGACTGCTACTGTTGCTGGCTTTGCCCTGGGTTGGGGGGGCCCTCACCCTGTGCTAGAGGACTGGTGAGGGGGGTGGGGGTGGGGTCTCTGCAAGTCCCCAGGGAGCCCACTGGGAAGGGTGGCCACCCTCCACCGGGCCTTCAGCTGGGTGGGCGTGCCCGGCCTGCACTGAGGACAGAACCCCCCATGAGATGCCCATCCTGCAGCTCAGCCCTTCACATTCCCCAGCAACTCCTGGACCCCTCTGTGGAGGAGAAGGCTGACGAGCCCTCCACCAGCCCCATGTTCCCCTGTACATGAAGCTTGGGAGGAGGCCACTCCCCGGGACAGGGAAGGAAGACTAAGGTTTGGGAGGTCTCCTTTCCCGGAGGGTGATGGCACAAGGGCAGCAGGGGAGGAAGGAAGAGGACGTCCGGAAGCCAAGCCCAGAGAAAAGGAGCAGCCGCTGGCAGCCCGGGACAGGGTGGGGAGTGCAGCTGGGCGGAAGGGTCCAGAAGACACCCTCGGGCCTCAGGAGACTCTTTGGTGGCTTCTTAAGAGTCGATCATCTGGCGCACAAGTCCTAGGGCCCTCTGTTACCCACCCACCCATGCAGGGCCCTGTTCCAAAGCCCTGTCCCCAACTCCGGGCCTCCAGGTGGCCCTGCAAATGCTCTCTCTTTGTACTTTTAGTTCTGTTCTGTTTTGACTTTTAAAAAAATAAAAGCTTGATCGGAAAATATGTCTGGAACTCTATGGCGAGGGACAGGAGCCGAGGGCGGGAAGGGAGGGGTGGGAGACGTGTGGAGGGAGCAGGGCAACTAGATGGCCTCCACGTAGTTGGCGGGGTAGAGGCCCAGCTGCCCACTGTCCAGCCGCCCGCGGCACCAGCCCTGCTCATCCTCCTCGCCCAGCTTGGTGAGTTCATCTCCTGTGAATTCGAATAGGGTGAGGACTCAGAGGGGGCCGCCACACCCCATTCCTGCTTCCCCAGGCCCACCCAGCATCTGCGTGCTGCCCCTAACTTGGGTGCCCCGAGCTATACCTCCCACCCACCTCTCGCCTAGGTCTCAGGCCACGCCCACGCCCCGCCCCAGGTCCAGGGCCCCTCCCCCGGGCCCACGCCCCGCCCCGTGCCCACGCCCCGCCCCCGGTGGCACGTCTCTCATCCCAGTCCCGCTCCTTCCTTTCAGTCCTGTCTCCGCCCCCTTAGTGTCTGGACACACCCCCTCCCTGCCCCCCCCAGGCCCGCCCCCGCCCCGCCGCACAGCCAATCCGGCCCCAGGCCTCCCGCAGGCCCCGCCCCGCCTCCCTACCGGCCTTGAAGCTGAGCTCGTCCTGCTCCTGGCCGTCGTAGTCGTAGAGCGCCCGCACGCGCACGCCCTTGGCGTCGTCGTCGAAGGGGTTGGCGCCGCCATTGGCCTCGCTGCCCCCGAACGGGTTGCCGCTCTCGTCGTCCGACCACTCGGTGGCGTACGGCTGGCCTCGGTCGTAGCTGCTGACACTGAGACGCACAGCCAGGGGCCCGCTGGAAGGCCCTGCCCTGGGGGCTGTCCCTCCCCGCCCCAGCCAGAGCTCCGGCCCCAAATCTCAAGGCTGCGGCTCGCTACCCAGGCACCCAGGCAACCCAGAAGGGAGACCCCACAGACAGCTGTCCCTCCCTCCTAAGGGGGTGGAGTCACCCAACGGTTACCAGCCAGACCTGGCCATGCTCCTGGCCCCTGAGGATTGTTGACTCCGTGTGACCTTGGGTGACCTCTCTGAATTTGCCTGTCCGTCTGTCACACAGCAGGTGCCGCGGACAACTGCTGCCGTGGTCTTAGTGGGGGTCCTCGTGGCCCCCCTGGAAGCTCACCTGCCACGATCCCCTGCCTGGGAAGTGGACTCCACTGCCCCGGCTGCATTGCTTGGTGTCACCCCCTCCGCCTTCTTGGGCTGCTTCTCCTTCTTGGTGGTGGTGTGGGGGAGGTCTGGGTTCCACTCCTGGGGAAGGGTGGGGCCAGGAGAAGCAGTCAGGGTGGTGGTGGGCGGGTTGGGGGTGCTTTCTTTGTTACCTTGAGGCCCCTTCTAGCCTTTCTAGGTCTCCCTCTTCCCCCTCGTCCCATTCCCACACAGGCACACCTCAAACTGGGGCCAGTTCATGGGCATGCCAGGGCCACTGGTGCTGCGGAACCATCGGAGGTCTTCCTGGGCGTCGGCCCCCCGGATGGCCTGCTCCAGTTCCCGGTAAACGTTCATGTAGCTGGGCACAGGGTCGGGGGGGGAGAGCAGAGAGTCAGTGCAACCTTTTCGCAGCCCCAAGTGAGGGCCCCAAGCCCGTTCAGAGGTGCTTCTCCAGGCATGCCCAGTGGGCTGCCTTTGCCAGGCCTGCCTTCACCTCCCACCTAGCACACACGTTTCCAGGGTTTCCAGTTCACTGCACGTGGAGCCCCTCCCTCCCCTGCCAGTCACTGGATTACACTCTCTGCCCTGCACGTCCCCCCCCCACCCCGAGTACCTGCTGTTCTCGGCGAGGTTCAGGTGACGTTTGATGTCCAGCAGCACCTCCTTGAGGAAGACCAGTCGCTTTTCCTCAAATTGCTGGCACTGCTCAAACACCTGCTCCATGCCTTCCATGTACTGCGGCGTGGTCTTGCCCACATCTTCCAGCACCTTCTCATACTTCTCCTGAGTCTGTGGACACCAAGGTTGGGGGAGGGGGCGGGAGAGGCAGTGGTGAGGCCTGGCCAGGCCTGCCGTCCCCCTCGTCCCCACCCTCCTGCCCAGGAGCATTCGGGCCGGCCGGCACCTTCTGCACATCCTGCTTGCACTTGTCCACCTTGTCCTGCAGTTTCTTCTGCTGTTCAGGTGTGACCGACTGCTCTGTCTTGCTATTCATCTCCCGTGTCATGGCCAGCTTCTCCTCTTTGCAGGCCAGGTGGTAGGCCTTCTTGGCTGCTTCCAGCTGTGGGGGAGTGGGGCATAGGGCAGACAGGGGGGCCCACTGGGGAGCAGGACCAAATAGGGTGGCACGCCCACCAGCTTGCTCCCCAGCATGGAGAAGGTAGTTGCCCCACTCCTTCCCCCGCCCCACAGAGTGTTCCCCTTGACCCGTGCCTTTCTTTATCCATTGGGCACAGTATGCCCAGCTGGGAGGATGGATTCTTCTTCCTGGCCCCCCACTCATAGAACCCTCAGATCAGACCGTCCCTTTGCCTGCAGCCCCTAGCACCTGCCACCCCCATCCCAGGCATTGCCCGGACAGGAACCTCTTTCATCTTCTTGGCCCAGGGCTTCTGGGCCTTGCGGAAGCCGTCCTCGGCCTCCTTGGTCTCCTTGAAGCCGCCCATGATCTGCTTGTGGTAGGCGTCCTTCTGCCAGTTCTTGACCTTCTCCAGGTCCTCGTTCAGCAGGCTGTTCTTCACCTCCTGGTGCAGCTCGCTCACCTTGTCCGCCTCCGTCATCATGGCACCCCAGGCCCGCTCCAGGCTGCCGTACTGCGGGCCTGAGCAAGAGGCCGTGTGGAATCAGGCTCCCCTCTGGACAGATTGCCTCCTCCTCCTTGGAGCCATGACCATTTTTAACCATGGCAACAAAGTGTCCTCCCCTGCCCCCACCCATCCTCCTCTCCATCCTCTAGGGTCCCAGGACCCCACCATCCCCAGGGAGCCTTCTTGCCTGTTATCATCATGCTCTGTACCTATCTTTGCCACCTATGGCAGCTTGCAAGGCCCATGAGACGGGGGAACAGGAGCAGGTGGCCTAGGGAGACCCCATGAGTGCTCTGCATCCCAGCACAACACCATGCACACAGCAGGTGCTCCCAGGAACGTTAGCTGGACATGCCAGCAAATGACTGGCTGGGAGACCACGGACCAGTCTGTCCCTTGGTGCCTGAGACCTAGCAACAACTCCTGCCAGGTAGTATGCTAGGTGGGACAGGCCCAGCCCCTGGGCTTGCAAACTTTGGAGTTGAAGGGAAGAGAAAAGCATGAACCTGGGAAGCTATTCTAGAAGAAAAGAAGGTGGAGCCATGCCAACCTGCCACTCAGGAATGTTTCTGGGTTGGATTCTGGACAGGCATGAGGCATAATGCAGTGTGTACATGGGCCATATTGAGTGTTGGCTAGCTGGCTCATGGTGACACATTTGTGCTTGTTTTTAGGGAACACAAGAACTTTGGTGCGAAGGGTGCTGTTCACTCCAAAAGGTCTGGATGGAGGGCACAGCCAGGGTCTCTGCCACCACCATTGCCACTATTTCCAGAGTTTCAATAATTTCTAAATGACACTGCCCAGCCTCAGATTGTACAAAGCAGAGGTGAACAGCAAGATTGGAAGCAGCCTGAAAAGGTCCTGTGGCTAGCAAGGGGACAGGGCACTTTTGGGTGGCTTCTGGGCTACCAGACCCAGGTCTGGGTGTGGGTAGAAGGAAGCAGGGTGTAGGGAGGGCCTGGGCGGGCACCTTTCTCAATGAGCTGGCGCCAGCGCTTGGCCCAGTCGGTGAGCTGCTGCGCGTAGGCCTTCTCGATCTTGGCACGTTCCTGCACGCAGTTCATGAGGTCGTTGCACAGCCGGTGGCCATCGTCTATGCGCTTCACCGTCCGCTTGTAGTTCCCCACCTGGCGGCCGGGCAGCGGAGTGACAACCTGGCCTGGCGCGGCCTGCAGGGGGTGCCGGCCACAGCAACACCAGGGGAGGCCCCTCCCAGCGCCCCCAGACCGGAGCACCCGCTTCAGACTTCGCCACCTCTCCGCAGCCCCTCTCCCCGCATTCAACAGAATTTCTTGGAAAGGGAATTGTAGAACTTGGGCTTGGGCTAGAATGCATGGTTCGTGGGGCTCTTGCAAGCTGGATCCATTTTATTTACACAGTCATCTGAGCGTGCACAGCATAATAGCACGATTTGCAGATGTCTCATTAAACGTGTATTAGCTCAGGTTTGCATGTTTCTCTTTTGGGAGCCAGGAGAACCCTCCTCTCTACCCAGCTCAGGATCTCCGGAGGCCGCCAGGGTACTCAGGGCCCCCATCGGGGCTGCACCGATGGTGGAGGAGGGAGGGAATGCTGCAGGATCCCTCTGTGTGCAGGGAACATGTCTTAGCCCCACCTCGTGGCTCTGGTAGGCATTGGGAAGTCACAGGGCAAGTAAGGGGGTACGTGGGTGCCTCAGCAGGGGCCTAGGACTCAAAGGCTCACCTCCCAGAAGCTGTCAGTAGTCTCCTCGGGACCCAGTGAAGCCTCATCATAGGAGCCGGACATGGTGTGACCGTGGGATGAACTGGTTGCGGAGCTGTGGTCAGGAGGCTTGGCTGCTCATTCGCTGGGAAGGCAGGAGAGAGAGCCCTGTGGGTGAGGCAGCGAGTGCCTCGGGCCCCATTCCAAGCTGAGGGCCCTGCACAGGACCCGGAGTTGGCTTCCTGCACAGCACCCCGAGGAGACCAATGCACGTTGTCCAGTAGCACGTTGTCCAGTAGCTCTGTGCACACACGTCAGATGCCTTGCCCCAGGGCTGGCCCCCATCTCCAGAACAACACGGTGCCCAGAACCGGCTCATGGTTCCTGGACTCTTGGAGGCTGGAATGAGGGCCATGCACTTGCACGTGGATGTGGTAGACATTTGCCTTGCAGCCTTACACGGCTCCCAAGGGCAGGCAGTTGGCCCCATACATGGTCCCCAGGCCAATGGACTTGGGACCCCTAGCCTTGCAACTCTGCCCCATGGGGGTGCTCCCCTGTACCCAATTCTGCTGCAGCCAGAGCCTTGCACCAGACCAAAGGACCTTCCCAGGTTCCTGTGCCCACCTACCTGGGTCCAAGCCATCACAGGGGCCCTGTTCAACCCATGGAATCTGCCCCCACCAGCCCCGAGCCCAGCCCCAAGTTCACTGGGAAGCGGATGGCAGCCTTCCCAGGCTCAGGATCCCCTCTGTTTTTTGAGCCGGGACCCCAACAATGCCCTTCCCCTTCATACTGCCCTCTTACCAGGCCTCAAAACCCCCATTAGCCACTCACAGGTCTTCTGAGAGTGCAAGTGTGGCTTGCTGGCCCACGGTCCACTCACCGTGCTTGGGTGGCTGTGGCTGCTCCTGGATGCGTCAGCAGGCATCACAGTTGTCCAATCTAGGCCACGCACTGCCCCAGGGTCCAGGGCTCCCGCCCCTCCCTCAGCCAAACCTCACTGCCACCCCGGCAACAGCGGCTCTACAATGGAGAGGCGGTCAGCCAGGGGCAGCAGAGTCGGGCCTGAGCTGCTCACGAGGCACTGTCAGCGCCCCTGGCAGGCCCTTACTCTGGGAGATGCCTTCCTGGCCCTACACTGTAACCTCGGGGCCTGGGAACCCAGGGCCAGCGAGGACACCTAGCCATGATGGCCGATGCAGGACTCGGCCCATCCTGGGGTCCTTACCAGAGCTGTCTCATGGACCCAGGCAGCAGTACCCACATACCAGGCCCCAAGGTCAAGGCCAAACCCCTGCACCAGCTCCAGCCTTAGTCTCCCCATGTGTCCACAGCCGGTGCTCTCTCCCTGATAATAACCCAGGATTGCAACCGTGTGCCTCTTGGGCACCCTAATATATTCGATACCCTGCCCAGGAACAAGCTCACCCAGCAACTGTGCCCACGGCTCACACGCAGCAGGCTGGGATTCATCAAGGGGCAGAGCGTGTCTCCCCTTCTCATACTGGCACTTTTCCTGCAGTAAGTCCTACCCTGCAAAGAGCAGTGTGAGTGTGGACAGAGGAAATAACAGGCAGGGATGGTTCATGAAGAACCTCCAGCCAGGCAGCACTCTGCGCTTTGGGGACCCCCCTGACTCCCCCCTCCTCAGGGGCCAGCAGTGAGGCAGAAGGCAAGTGGACAAGGCAGGAGCCTCCACCCCCGGGCACAGATGTTGAAGCCTCTCTCTCTGGGAGCGCGGCATCAAGTCAGGGACATAATTGCAGGACCAGAGCCGCCTCCCAGGAACCGGCCTTCCAGGCAGCCGGGTGAGTCATGGATTCACACAGCTTGTCACCGCCATTCTGCCTGGAAAGGCAAAACGGAACCACCACACTCCCCCCACCCCGCCCCCAAGCAACTGAGCAGGGATGAACAGCTACTGACTGCGGGGTTGTGGGCAGGGCTATACAGGAGTGAGGCAGAGGAATGGAAGCTAGCGTAGCAGACGGCCGTGAGGACTGCAGAGCCAGGGATGAAGCAGAGCTTTCATTTCGCCTGTATGCATGCTTTTTTTAACTCTCCAGTCTGGGTTGGGAGAGAACAGGGGGACAGGGAATCAGACCACTAAGCCCTGCCTTCTTGGACTTGGAATGCTGGACCCCTGGGATAGCGCTCCCCTGCTGGGGTCTCCCCTTGGTGATGAGTGATGTGGCAGGTATAGTCTTGGGGTCCTTATTCCAGCACCTGCCTGCTGTGTGACTGTGGGTCAGTCACGTGACCTCTCGGAGCCATGCTGACCAAAGACTTGACTAAAAGGGGAGACGAGATGAGACAGCAGCACACACCTGGCCCTCAGTGGTCTCTCGGCCATTAGGGTTAGGCTCAGGCAGGTGGATGTGCTGCTGAGTCAGAGAGAAGAGGCAGGCAGGTGGCAGGTGAGCCAGCCTGTCCCACCCTGCCCCTGCTTCTTCCACCTTAGGGGCAGCGTGGGACATCACACACACTTCCTGGTTGGCAGTAAGCAGTGGCCTCCACTGAGAAGACCACATCTGGGCCTGGCACGGTAGCCTAGCGGCTAAAGTCCTGTTTCATGTCATGGTGGCTCCGCTTCCCACCCAGCTCCCTGCTTATGGCCTGAGAAAGCAGTCGAGAATGGCCCAAAGTCTTGGGACCCTGCACCGGTGTGGGAGAACCAGAAGAAGCTTCTAACTCTTGGCTTCGGGTCGGCTCAGCTCCAGGCACTGTGGCTGCTTAGGGAGTGAATCATTGGATGGAAGATCTTCTTCCTCTGTCTCTCTTTCTCTCTGTATATCTGACTTCCCAATAAAAATAAATAAATCTTTAAAGAGAGAGAGAGCCCTCTGGAAGGGACTGGCACTTGGGTCTGGGTACTGAGGAAGGAAGACACCTCTCCCCCCCAGGTAGGTAGGCACCATCCAGTTAGGACAGAAAGATCCAGGTATCGCCAACTCCTCCTCCTGCACCTGGACACCACAGCCCCAAGGCTTCGGGCCTTTGCACTCCAGGACTCACACGGATGGCCCACAGGCTGCCAGGCTGTGGCGTCAGGCTCCCAGCTCCTGCACTTCCAGATCTGCAGAGGCTGCCTGAGCCGGTTCCTGCCTTCCCTGATCCTCTACTTGGCAGGTGGCTATCGTGGGGTTCTCAGGAGGTGTGGCCATGGGATCCAAGGCCCCTCTGAAACCCTCCCTGTCCCGTCTATTATCTTTCTATCATCTATCAATCATATGTTTTATCAGTTCATCTATCACCTATCCGATATATCCATATATGCATGATCTACCTCTATTGATTTACCTGTATCTACATCCATCTATCCACCTACCTCTGACCCACACACCTGGCTAGCGAGGGGTGCAGTGAAGTTCACCCCAACGCCCAACATGGCATGCACTCTCCTCTTGGCCACACCACTGTCACCGAGAGTGACATGTGCTACCTACAGCTAGCATTCACTGGTGTCTGCCATGTGCCCGGCGCTGCTCCAGCTGCCTTCTGTGTGTCCCACCTTCACTTACAGATGGAGTAACCGAGACCTGGAGGCATTAGAACAGCAGCCCAGGGCCTCCAGGGTAGGTAGTGATGGATCTGGCACTCCATTCTCACACTTGGTTCCTTTGGAGCAGCCCTGGGTGTGAGTGGGGCATCAGGAACCCAGCTGCAGGGCAGAGGCAGGGAAGAAGGGGAGAGGGCAAGGAGCAGCAAAGACTGAGAGCCCGCGGTGTGCCAGGCCCTCGTGCCCGGGGCCTCGCTCATCCTCCCAGCAGGAGCGTGCTCTCGTCAATCACGCAGCGTGAAAGCCACACAACTAAAGCAAGGTGGCGTGAGGATGTGGCTTCAGTTCGGGGAGCACACAGCAGGGATACAGACCCTAGAGCCAAACAACCTGGCTCTGCTCCCTGAGGGTTGGGGGACCAGAGCACGTCACCTCCTCTCCTTTCTCATCTATACAATGGGCTGCTGCAAGAATTAAACAGAGGCCTCTGCCCTAGGGGGTGGGACTGGTGCTGGGTACAGCACGTGTGCCCTGCAGATGCCAGCTGCTGTCACTCATTCACCACAGCTGTGGTTGGCAGTGGGGGTGCAGGCACATCCCAGGGTGGGCCCCTCTCCTTGTCCTGGAGGATGGTGTGACCCGGGCTGTGCAGTGTGGGGACAGGGCTCTGGCTACAGCTCCACCACCCACAGCCAGCTTGGGTAAGTCTCGCAAGAAGGGAAGGGTCTCAGTTTCCAAGTTGCACAATCGGGAGATGGAGCAGAGGATATCCTGAATGTGCAGAGGTGGGAGGGCACAGAGCTCCCTGGGGACACACCAATTGCAATGGAAAGCAGAGGTTTCAGCACTGGCCTTGACCTCTTCTACGGGGAAGAAGATCCCCCAAAACTCCCTGCCCAGGGGTGAAAGGCATTCTCCTTTGCCCCAGGTTTCCTTCTCTGTGGACAAGGGCACTTTGTGGGCTCCTTGGTCAGGGGTCACTGGTACTCCAGGACTGGAAGTGACCCCAGTTCCTCCCAGCCCATCACAGATTCTGGGCCCCACCTACAACCTCCCCTGGGAAGCCAGCTCCTTCTCCCCACCTTCCCACTGCCTGCCCACCTCCAGTTGCCCCATGCACAGCCACAGGAGAGCCTGTAAGAACTGAGTCGGGCCCACCTCACCTCTCTGAGTTCCTCTGGTAGTTCCGACCCCAGGATCTTTGTACCTGCTGGAAATGACCTCCCCAGGAAGGTCCACTCAAACCTCACCACTCCTGTTAAACTTGCACTCCTTCTCCTGTGTGCCCAGCAGCAACCTGCCCTCTTTCTTCCCTATCACACCACTCTCCCTGGCACCTACCATCATCCCCCAGGCTCACTGCTCTCCTAAGATGATAGCTCTTGGCCAGGTCATTGATGCTGACCTGGCCCAGCACCCAGAACAGCACCTGGAACTCAGGAGGTGGGCAGTCCATGCTTGTTGAACAAGTAGAGGCCAAGGGCCTTCTAGAACACCCAGCCAATACACAGCAGAAATACTGAGTTCCTTATCCCAGAAGCCCACCTTGCCTGCACACCAGCAAGTAGTTAACAAATACTGATGAAGATGGTGACACAGAGCCAGCATCCTGCAACAGGAGCTCCAAGCCCCACTGTCTTGGACAACGCTCAGGGTACAGCCCCAGGGGCTCTTTTTCTGTCACCCCCACCCTCCACAGGGCTCCTATAGCACACACGGGTCAGGTGGCAATGGCCTTGGGCAGCTGCAGCGCACTCAGACACGCTCCCTTTAGGTCGACTGAACAGCTCTCTAACCACCTGCCTCTCACACGCATCTTCTCTAACCCTCACTCCCACAGACATGGGCCAAGCCTTCTTCCCACATTCTCTGAGATCACATGGCAGGGAGGAGCCAGGGATGAGGCACACCCACATTTGGCCCCTCTGTTCCTCTCCCAAGCACCCAGTCCAGCTCTCATGGCCTAAGGCCTTTCTTCTCCCAGCAGCCAACTCAGCTCAACCAGGAACGGGGCTACAGGAAGCCAGAGGTCCCTTCCTTTCCCTAGGATCTGGGGCCTCACACACATTACCAGCCAGCAATGTACAACTCAATGAAATGGACCATGCACGCACTTTCTGCCCAGGCTCATCTGGGACTTCAAATGCATACAGAAGGACATGGTGAGCTGGGTGAGTGTGAGGTGCTGTCTCCCCAGGGTCCACTCCAGCCTTTGCCCTGGCTCACACCCTCCTCACACCTGGGGGCGCTGTCTCCCTTCCATCACACCACCGCCCCCAAACCTGCTCATCTCCTATCTGCTCCCTAAAGGAAGCCCCTGCATGCCCCAGCCCTTGCCATCATCCTTCCCCCTCCCCCATGTGTCCCTCTTTCCCAACCTCCCACAAGGTGCCAGACCCCTAAAGGCAGCCTCCAGCACGGTGTTCAGTTTCCCTCTGTGCAGGGTGCCCCAGGGCTCAGCAGGGAGCCAGACAGGCCCTCCCCTCTCCTCACAGAGCCTGCCCTCCTTGCAGACAGAAACCGAGGTGTAAATTAACATCCCCAGCACGTTAGATGGTGACAACAGTCAGCAAAAGCCAGGCAGGGGATGGATGAGGCACCAGGGCCAGGGGCCAGGGCAGCCCCCACCATGGCCTGAGAGGCTGCCTTGCCTCACTGTGCACCTGCTGCGAGAAGGGCAGCCTGAAGCCTCCAGGGTTCCAGGTGGCTCCACAAAGGGAAGGGAGGTTACATGAGGGAGGGGGCGGAGAGAGAATAGTTTGGGGTACAGCCCCAGGTCTGTCTGAGGCCACCTGGACAGCAGGGGTCAGGCCTGCTTGCCCCAGGGTGTGGACCTGGTGTGTGTGTTGTGGGGGTGGTGGGGTGCGTGCTTTCCCAACCACACAGAACTCAGCAGGCACTCCTGAAAGGGAAGAGAGGATGTTGGGCTCACTCTCCTCCCCTGCCTCCTGGGCACAGCTCTGGCCACAGTAGGGCAAGGTGTCCTATCCCATATGATGCCTTCCGGGTAACTGCCCACTTTGTGTGTGGGGGGAGGGCAGTGGCTTTCCCTGGGAGGACAGAATTACAAGCCGCTGTCACAACAGGGGTCCACGGGTCTTAACCCTGCAGCCTTGGCTCTCATGTTGCAGGTGTGCGCAGGGGACAGCAGGAGACAGGACAGAAAACTCCCCACCCTCATGGGACCCACATCCCTCAAGAACTGGATAATCTAGCAAAGGATGAAAGTATATGAAAACATGACAAGGCAGGAAAGGGGACCGGAGGGACGGTGGGGGCTGGAAGTCGCATTTCTCACCAAATGGGGTGGCATGTGAGCAGAGACCTGGCACAGGTGAGGAAGGAAAGTTCTGCAGACGGCCTAGCCAGAGCAAAGGCCCTGAGGCAAGCACACAGCTGTCCAGATCCAGGAATAAGCAAGGTGGGAGGGGAGGACATCATGTGACACAGGTAGGAGCTGCCCATCAAGCGTGGGGCCTCTGCCTTCCTCCCTGCACGAGATGGGAGCCACAGCAGGGGCTGACCAGAGGGCACCTTTCTCCATCTCAGAGGATCCCTGGCTGCTGCGGGAGAAGAGGCCCAGGGTCCTGCTGCAGTAAGGCCAGGAGCTGGAAGGGGCCAGAGGCTCAAGGCACTGGGTCACTGGCGTCCAGGAAAGCCACTATTGGCTGGCAGGTGACTGTGAGTGGACAAGGAGTCAGCCCGGGGTTCAGGCCTGAACAGGTGGCGTTGGGATGGGAACACCATGGGAGGAATGGCTTTGGGGAGGCAGGGTGACGAGGAGCTCGGCTGTGGAGCCCTGGGATCCCAAGCAGGGCCACGTGGAGAGGATACCTCACTCTGCCTAGAGCTCACTCACGGGGGCAGTGGGGAACGAGGTCCCACTGTGTGGTCCTCTCTTGGCAGGGCTGCAGTGAGGAGGGCCCAGGGCTGTGGCTGAATCTTCCTGTACAGGCCGGGCCCACTTATGCTGAGCTCCAGGCCATGGGCTCCTGTGGCCTCCCCAGGCCTTCCTTTAACCTGGAAGGGGCTTCCAGGCAGGTACCCTGGGCTGCAGGTGCAACGTGTTCAGTGGGGGTGAGTCTGGGAAATGCACCTCCAACGAGCTCATCCTGGTGGGCTAAGTCCCCAAGTGTGATGGCCACTGAGGGCAGGAGAGACACAGAGCCAGGACAGACCGTGGCACTTGAACAGAAAGAAACAAAAGGGAAGGGGCAGAGGCAAAGGCAGAAGGCAAAAGGACAGCTCCTGCCAGCCCCTGCCTAAAGAAGTTCCTCCCACCACACACTACTACGAACTTGCAGACCCCAGCCCTGACTAGGATGCAGGCAGCAGCTGACTGCCACTGAGGCCAGCAGGCCTGGCCACCGGAGGTGAGGCAGGAGGAGGCCAGCCACAGGCCCAGGTGGCAGTCCAGGGTGGGAGGGTTTGGGGCACCAGATCAACTTGCTTCCCAGGCCTTGGACCCCCAGGGGAAGCCATGGTGCCCAGGACCCTTCCCCTCCTCTGACCCGAGTGTCGAGTGCAGAGAGGATGGGAAAGCCCCAGCAGAGGACCCAGGCAAGCTCTCAGGGGTGCTGGGCAGAGTCAGGTGGGAGAAGGGGGTGGGGTATAGGCCTGAAGTACTTCCCTGCCTGCTCACATCACAGCTGCCCTGGGGAACTCTCTCAGGCCACAAAATCCCCACGCTGGCAAACCCTTTAAGCTGCAAACCTAGGCCGGATGCACCTGTCCCCTGCAGCCAGCGTGGGGGCACCCCTCCCCCTCCCAAACCCGCAGCAGAGTCTGTCCGCAAGAGCGATGCAGCAGACTGGAAGTGGGGGGCGAGGGCCCAGCCGCCCGGGCCTGCATCCTAAATCCTCGCCCAGCCTAACAGGGGCTTGTGGGAGGTAGCCACGGGGCTACAAGAGCAACCCGGAGCGGGGGTAGCTGGGGGCAGGAGAAGGTTCCAGGCCATGGAAGCTGGGAGGCCACCAAGGACTGGCCGGTAAGCGCTTGGTGCTACCCACCAGAGTCCTGACTGGGGGTATCTTCAAATCCCCCTGTCCTCTGCCCAACCTACCCCCAACCCCTTCTAGCTTCAGCCCCGGGAAGGGCAACACTGCAGAGCCCACTACCCCCACGGATGAGGGACATCTCCAAAGTCAGGATCTGTGGCAGTGGTGCAGAAGGCAGTAGGCACAGAGAAGGAGAGGCTGCGGGAGGGACGGCTCTGCCGTGCTCCTCCGCAGGTGCCCCCTAACCCCACTCCTATGCCCGGTCACGGGCCTGGACCCTGGGTCCAGCGGCTTCCCAGCGGGGCGGACAGGAAGGCAGGGGCGGCAAAACGCCTACCTGGGCCCGGCGGGGCACCGGCCAGGGGCGCCAAGGGCCCGCTTCTCCTCCTCCACGGCGCTGGCGCGCAGGGACCGGAGCCCGGACGGGAGGCTCGCTTGTCCGGGGCTTCGCGCACCGCTCGCTCCGACAGCAGCGGCGTCAGAGCCGCGAGCGCCAGCTCCCCGTCTCCCGCCGCCGCCGCGGGCCGCGCGCCCTCCCCGCCGCCGCCTCCTTCTCCTGCCACCCACCTCCTTCTGCTCGTTGCCAGGGCAACCGGGCAATGCTGCGCACCGACGCCGCGCGCCCTCCCTCCCGCGTACAGCAGGGGACGCCCGCCCTCCGCATGGCGCAGCATCCACACGGGCGCACACGCACACGCGCCTGACACCCAGAGGCTGCGGCCGCGAGCTCACGTGGCCACCCCGCTGCTCCCAGTGTCGCTTGCAGACATGGCAAGCTGCACCTGTGCCTCCACCGCCCTGGGCTCTTTCCCCGCTCATCCTGTGTTGTCTCATCCAGGGTGTTTTAGGCTGCGATGCCTACCTACAGTCCCTCTGTGATAGCTTGTGCCCATTTTCCAGGTGCTAGCACAACAGCTTCTCCTTGTGTCCAAGGTTGCCAGGCTGGCCATGGGTTCTGAGACAGCCACGCACCCTTGGAAATCATGTCTGGGTTCAAATCCAACATGGTGCCCACCAGGGCGTCTCTGCACAGGTGCACCCCACCCTTACAGATGCCAGTACCCCTTACATATAGGAATGCAGCACGCACACACACACACACACACACACACACACACACCCCTACCACACGAACAACAGCGTGCCTGGATCCAGAACATGCAACACACACAGCCTTTCAACACAAGTTCACAGCTGCACACGTGAATCCCCCTCCCCTGGCCTCACGGGGGGAGGAGCTCCTGTGAGCGCAGCTCCCATAGGGGTCAGGTGTCCACCCTGTGCAGAGCAGACCCTGCCAGGGGCCCCTCAATTAGGGGCCTGTAGGTGTCTTGTGCCCCACTGCTGCTGCTGGGTACTCGAAGTACCCTCACTCTCAGGCAGGCTTTGGCAGTGGGGGCAGGGGCAGAAAAACAGGGTAGGAACTGGGACCTGCAGCACCCAGATGGCCTCACGGGAGGGACATGCTGTCCCCAACCCAGAACCACCTCCTAGTCCCAGGCCAGGGTCGCTGCAGGCCCAGGGCAATTCTCAGGGAGCCTACAGCCCCAGGGAGCACAGGAAAGCAGACAAGCCCGGCCAGTGGCCAGGCAAAAATCTGCTCCTGGGACCCAACGACAGCCTTTTCCACAGCAATCTCACTCCAGCCCCTCTCAGTGCTAGCATTACTGCCAATTCAACTTAGACACGCCAGGCTGGGAAGTGGGAATGAGCATCGGAGGGAGGGGGACCCTCCTGGAAGAGATAAAATAGGGCGTTGCACACACGCAGGAGGCATACACCAGGCACCCAGCCTGTGCCAGAGATGCTGTGGGCAGAGCCAAGGCCCTGCATGGACGGGATGCTGGGTGTAGTGGAGGGGTATTTCTGAAGGCCACTCCCTGTCAGAGGCTTTCCTGCAGTGTCCCTGCCCATCATGGCCTCCTTGCACCATAGCGCCAGCCAACCATCTGATGAACAAACAGCTTCTGGGGCTGGCACTGTGGCACAGTGAGTTAAGTCACCAACTACAATGCTTGTTTGAGACCTGGGCACTCCACTTCCCATCCAGCTCCCTGATAACGTGCCTGGGAAAAGTGGCAGAGAGTAGTTCAAATGCTTGTGTCCCTGCACCCAAGTGGCAGACCCAGATGGCTCTAGGCTCCCGGTTTTGGCTTGTCCCAGCCCTGCCTGTTGTAGCTATCTGGGGAATAAACAGTAGAGGGAAGTCCATCTCTCTCTGCTTCTGTCCCTCTATCTATAACTCTGCCTTTCAAATAAATAATAAATCTTAAAAAAAAAAGTTGGGCCCAGCATCGTAGCCTAATGGCCAAAGTTTTCCCGTGCTGCAGTTCCACGTGAGCGCTGGTTTGTACCCCAGCAGCAGCACTTCCCTTCCAACTTCCTGCTTGGGAAAAGCAGTTGAGGACTGCCCAATGCATTGGGATCCTGCACCTGCGTGGGAGACCCGGAAGACACTCCTGGCTTTGGATTGGCTTAGCTTGGGCCATTGGGGAGTGAACCAGCAAATGGAAAATCAAATCTTTCTCTGTTTCTCCTTCACTCTGTAAATCTGACTTTCCAATAATAAATAAGCAAATCTTCAAAAAAAAAAAAAAGAAGAAGAAAACAGGATCTGAGCAACTCACACAAGGTGGGCAGGGCAGGATCCAACCAGGCCAGGGTTTGAACTCTCCATTGGCTGTGGCTTTTCATGGCTCCATGCTGACCCCCTCAGGGGGATCTGCCAGATAGGCACAGTGCAGAGCACCCAATTACAAAGGCTTTGAGGGCAGGATGCGCCTCATCCTCGGATGGACGGCAGGTGCAGCCAGGCACGGGCTCAGATGGTCGGCAGGACTCCCAGCATAACCTGGGAGGCGATTTTCAGTCTTGTCCTCTCTGGACCAGTAGCCCGGCCTGGCTGCCCACGGCCCACAGGTCAGACTCCCTATAGAGTGATGAAGCTCTAGCCAGGGGTAAGAGGGATTGAGTTCCTGGGCTCTGCCCACCTGCGGGCCCCTGGCCAGATCAGCTTTCTCCTTAAGAGCCAGCTCTCTTCAGGGACACTAAAGACAGCTGCCCGTCCCAATCCCCCCCAGCAAGCATGATCCGGCCCCATCTGCTGCTTGCTGCCCACCCTCACCAGTCCCAGACAGGCTTCCCGTGTGAGCAGCTGGCCCTTCTGTCATCCCCTCCTCCCCTGCACCATACCCAGCACCACCCTAATCTGGCCCCATCTGCTGTGCTGCCCAGCCCTATTCCCACACCTGCAGATCCCAGGTGCTGGGGTCCGTACAGTGGATGTGGGGGACAGGAAGGTGTGAAGAGTATTGTTCCACTACAGGCAGGGCCGCAAGGAATTTCCCACCTCATGGCAGGGCCCAGCAGATGTTTCTACAACCACCTGAATGCAGCTCCACCTTCCTTTGCATGGACACCGGACCACCCTGTGGAAGAACTCTAATCCATTCAGGCATTGTTTGCTACTGTGGAGTTGGACCTTTACTCCATGTGAGCTTGGAGGTTAATGTCACTAATGTCAAAAGGGCCTTCTATTATTCATACTGTCTTGGCTGTCCCCATTGACCTTATGCTAATCAAGGGACCTGTATTTAGGGTTTCATTCTTTCCTGGATCTTTAGGTTCTCCTTTTCTTTGTGATACAAGATTGAGTTGTAGGTCAAGAATTGTAGTAGGAACTTCTACTGTTTTTAGGTGAAACAAACGGCAGAATTATCCTTAGAAACACCCACTTGAGCCAGAGTTTGACTGTTTCTGTATAAATAAAATGGACAGCTTTCCTACATTGTCCATTATGATCATGGAATCCTAGTGGTCCATCTATTTTCTCCATGCCTCATCCACGCACCCTTCTTGAGTTCCGAACTCGGCTGGAGCTGGACTCCGGCACCCAGACAGGTCCCAGGACACTCTCTCCCACCCCCACATCCCTGGCCTGACCTCACCTCTAGATCCTAACTATGGCTCAGCCCCCCAGACTCCAAGAGAGGGTGGCTTGCACCGGTCACAGCTACTACTCTTAGGCACCTGTGGGGAGAAGCCACACCCTTGTCACCCAGGAGTACGCAGTTACTTCCAGTTCCCACGCATCTCAGTGACAAACAACCAGAGCATCTTAGCTGCTGCTGGCACCATTTGCAGAGTGACCCCAGCATCCTCCTGGCCTCTGCTGGGTGTGGAGACTGAAGCACAGAGTGGTTATGGCCTCACAACTCAAAACCTGAGTCCCGGGATTGGTAGCTTGGGTGTTGCCTATGGAGGCAACAGCGAAGGAGACAGATCCTGCAGGACGGGCCACGGTGTGGACTCGGGATTGTACTCTGGGTTCGAAGGGAAGTCGCTGACACTTCAGCAAGGAGCAGACAGGACCCAGTGAGGCCTGCAAAGATCTCTGCTTTCATGGCAGACGCAGCGATCAGGATGCAAGTGCCCAGAGAGGAGGCCTGGCTGGTCATAAAGCTTCTGTGGGAACCAGCGCGCAGGAAATCTGGGTCACTCTTCCTTCTGTTTCTAACTCTGCGTTTCCAACCAATCAACCACTGTCTTGTTTAAAGGAAGCATCTGTAGATGCAGTGCCGGCCGTCAGGTCCAGGAAGGTTCCTGGCAGCTTTGTTCTTGAGAGCTCAAACCAGAAGCAGGGCTTGGTGCAAAGCACACTGTTGCGTCCCCGGCCGGCAGGTGGAGTTGTGTGTTTTCTCACTGCTGGGTAACACTCCAGTCCTCAGAGCAGTGACTAGGCCCCCACTCAAGGCCTCACCCTGCTTCTACACACAGTGAAAAGGTTCAAGGGAGACTAAGAACAATCCCGTTTCACAGTGGCTCCGGCACACATCCCAAGGCAGCAGGGATGTCTCCAGTGGTTGCTCCCCCCATCACTCATGTGGGAGATGTGGACAGGGCTTTCGGCCCCCAGCTTTGTCCTGGTCCAGCCCCCCTTGTAGTGGCAGGCATTTAGGCAGTGAACCAGAGGATGGGAGATCTTTGTCTCTTTCCTTTTACCTCCCCAAAAAGTAAAAGAAATAAATACAAACACAGTCACATCAAAAAGGATAAAAATAGGAATCTGTTTACTAGAAGATAAAAGACTTGCCCACTGGGCCCGGCAGCGTGGCCTAGCAGCTAAAGTCCTCACCTTGCACGTGCCGGAAGCCCATATGGGCACCGGTTCTAATCCCGGCAGTTCCACTTCCCATCCAGCTCCCTGCTTGTGGCCTGGGAAAGCAGTCAAGGACGGCCCAATGCTTTGGGACCCTGCACCTGCGTGGGAGACCTGGAGGAGGTTCCAGGTTCCTGGCTTCGGATCGGAGCAGCACCGGCCGTTGCGGCTCACTTGGGGAGTGAATCATCGGACAGAAGATCTTCCTCTCTGTCTCTCCTCTTCTATGTATATCTGACTTTGTAATAAAAAATAAAACAGACCTGCCCACTGAATACTACAAAACATTGATGATAGAAATCAAAGACGGCATACGTGAAAGATAAGACAGGAGCGAGCATTTAGTCTAATGGTAGGTACTATGTCCTACACTGGCACCAGCTGTCCACCAACACACATCCTGGGAGCCAGGGGTGCAGGCTGCCTGCCGCCCTCTGGGGAGTGAGCCAATGCTGGGGAGCTCCTTCTGTCTGTCTTTCTTTCTGCTTCTTCACCTCTCCAGCAATAGCAATTACAAAGGAAAAAGAAAGACATCCTAAAAAATTTTATTAAAAGAGTACTCGAAAAATACTGTGAAAAACAAATGAAAAATAAACCTAAGGACTATACTTAATGTTAATAATGTCCTTGGGTCCTTACGAGAATTTCATATTAGAATCCACAGTGGAAGAAGAACTACATCTGCCAGTAGACATCCTGCCGATTTAAGAGAAGAGATTTGACAGCTTTACTGAACTTCCTACAGATTACCTAAACCCAGAAGTTGCCAAGAAGAGTGTAGTGACATGATGTATGTGTTATTTTGTTTCCAGTTCTGCTTTAGATCATAACTGTAAAAAAATACTAAGTCATAATCTGTTATCCTGAATTTCATCACCCAAATGTTAGATGAAATGTCTGCACTGTAGTCTCTGATCACTGTCACATATCTAACTGCTTTTTCAGTTTGGGGTTTGTAGGAGAGCTTCACGGTAGAGACACCAGTAAACAACTTTTATACTATTAAAAGGCTTTTCCCCTTCCTACGTGTTTTAACTGTACCATAGTGTTCTGCTCCCTGAAGAAGCTTCTTATGGACCTTGCAACTCTGTTGCTAGCTTGAGGTTGATTGTTGTGGTTGTATTGTTCACTGTGTATAGAAATAGTATGAGTGCGACTTAAATAGAATGTTCAGTTTTTAATATTAGCCACAGCACTGGTTAGTATCTCAGTAGTTTCATGAAACGTCTCCTGTATTCTAATCTATTTTGAGAAATTTTGTGTTTTTTTTTAATTGTGTCTCACAGTTCAAGTTTGTAGATTTTAATAAGTAACAGTTTTTGAAGATGCAGTTGTCTTCCAACTAATATTTATCCATCTTTTATGGACCCATAAGCTGCATCTTTAAATCCATAAATAGGTTTCCTTAAGTACCATACTTTTCTTGTCTTTCAAGCTATGTGATAAGGAAGAAGCACAAGAAGAATTTCAGTGGAATACAGTTTTTATTTTATCAACACTAATGTATTAAACTTGCTATACATTAAAGTAAATAATATATATTTTTATTTGAATTGTATATATGAATTGGATGTTATAACTAGTCGATTTTTCATTGTGTTAGAGGTGTTTTCACTGAACAAGGTCAATTGGTTACCTCAGTATTACAGCCAGTATAGGCCAGAAGATCTTCCTCTCTGTCTCTCCTCTTCTATGTATATCTGACTTTGTAATAAAAAAAAAAAACAGACCTGCCCACTGAATACTACAAAACATTGATGATAGAAATCAAAGACGGCATACGTGAAAGACAAGACAGGAGCGAGCATTTGGTCTAATGGTAGGTACTATGTCCTACACTGGCACCAGCTGTCCACCAACACACATCCTGGGAGCCAGGGGTGCAGGCTGCCTGCCACCCTCTGGGGAGTGAGCCAATGCTGGGGAGCTCCTTCTGTCTGTCTTTCTTTCTGCTTCTTCACCTCTCCAGCAATAACAATTACAAAGGAAAAAGAAAGACATCCTAAAAAAATTTATTAAAAGAGTACTTGAAAAATACTGTGAAAAACAAATGAAAAATAAACCTAAGGAGTGGGAGTTACTGCCTAAATGTGGGAGTCACTGCCCACATCCCATGTTAGAGTGCCTTAGGTTGGCATCCCGGCTCTGCATCTCCTTCCAACCACCTGCTGGGGCACCCTTGCAGGCAGCAGGTGACGGCTCTGGAACCGAGTCCCTGTACCCACAGGGGAGATCCAGACTGAGTTCCTGGTTGCCAGTCCTGCTTTTCATGATCCTCACTATTTTGGGCATTTGGCGAGTGGATGAGTAGATGTTTGTTTTCTCTCTCTGTCATTCTGTCTCACTGTGTGTGTGTGTCAACTAAGCAATTTTTCAATAAAGAAATTTTCGTGCACAGTTCCCCCTGTGGCATGTGAGGGCTGAAGAAGGCAGGGCTGGGCTGGCCCGCAACACCCATTGGCTTGTTGAGGATGGAGGGCAGAATAAACTGATCAACTTACTGCAGTAAAGCTTGACAGCAAATTTCTGGGCCAAAGGAGACTCTGAGGTGGACTGTGACAATCGACCTCGGAAAGATTTCCTCATCCTTGGAGTGGCGATATCACAGCATCTCAGAACTACTGAAACCTCATGAGCAGAATCCTCATTGCTCCACAATGGGGACCTTGGGATGGCATCGGGTGGCGGTTCCCCATCCCCCGGGTAATGCAGTGGTTGGGAGGCTGGGCGTGGTTTCTCTTCTAGTATCCCTGCCCTCTTCCCCATATCCAGGAAGCAGAAAAAGAAAATGTGTAAGCTATGGTCTCACCTACTGTTCTCTGATCTTGACCCTTCCCACCCCAGTCCACTATGTAGACATCATCAAGAAGAAAAAAAAAAATTTAGTGCAAAAAAGTCTTAATGATTTATTTATTTTTATTAGAAAGGCAGATAAGATTTACAGAGAGGAGATAGAGAAAGATCTTTCATCTTCTGGTTTACTCCTCAGATGACCACAACGACTAGAGCTGAGTCAATCCACAGCCGGGAGCCAGGAGCTTCTTCCAGGTCATCCATGTGGGTGCAGGGTCCCAACGTTTTGGGCCATCCTCCACTGCTTTCCCAGGCCACAAGCAGGGAGTAGGAAGGGAAGTAGAGCAGCTGGGACATGAATCAGTGCCCAGGTGGGATCCCGGCATTTGTGAGGTCTTAACAATTGAGCTATTGCAATAGGCCCAGTGCAAAAAATTTAACTCCATGGAATTTATAATATACTCTTCCATAAATAATATACATGTCTGTAACGGCTCATATAAATGTGTTTCAACATTTTTTGCATCAAATTAGACTTGTCCATTTGTATGAAACTTTTGAGATACCTCCTACTGTTGAAATGGGTCATACAGCCCAAAGTGATCTACAGTCAACACAATACCTATCAAAACGGAAATGGTATCTTTAAAGAAGGAGAATAAACAGCCCTAAAATATATATGGAAGGGGCTGGCACTGTGGCAGAGAGGGATAAGCTGCCACTTGCAGCACTGGCATCCATTATGGGCTCTGGTTCAAGTTCCAGCTGCTCCATTTACAACCTCGCTCCCTTTTAATGTGGAAAGCAGAGGAGGTTGACCCAAGTGTTTGGACCCTGGCGCCTACCTGGAGTACCTGGAAGAAGCTCCCACAGCTCCGTATGGCATAGCCATTTGGGAAATGAACCAGCAGATGCAAGACCTCTCTCTCTTTTATACTTCAACTCTTTCAAGTAAGTTAAATAAATCTTTTAAAAAATTATATGGAACCACAATAACTGAAAATGTCTTGATAAAGAACATGGCTGGGGACTAGCACAACGACTCAGTGGCCAAATCCTCACTTTGCAAGTGGCAGGATCCCATGTGGGCACTGGTTCATGTCCCAGCTACTCCACTTCCCACCCAGCTCCCTGCTTGTGGCCTGGGAAAGCAGTAGAGGATGGCCCAAAGCCTCGGGACCCTGTACCCACGTGGGAGACCCGGAAGAAGCTCCTGGCCCCTGGTTTCAGATTGACTCAGTTCTGGCTGTTGCGGCCATTTGGGAGTGAACCAGCAGATGGAAGATCGTTCTCTATGCCTCTCCTTATCTTTGCAAATCTGATCTGCCTTTCCAGTGAAAATAAATAAATCTTTAAAAAAGAAAGAAAATTAAAAATAAATTAGAAAGAAAGAAAAAAGAAAAGAACAAAGCTAGAGGCTTTAACCTTTCAGATTTAAAACCATCCTACAAAGCTACAGTAATTAAAACTGTATTGTACAAGCATGTAGATAGACATATAGGCTGATGGGCCAGAACACCAAACCTGGGCATAAATGGCCAACTGGTCTTCAGTGAGGCTGTCAAGAATACATATTAGGTCAAGGACAGTTTCTTTTTTTTCTTTTTTTTTAAAGATTTAGTTTATTTTTATTGCAAAGTCAGATATACAGAGAGGAGGAGAGACAGAGAAGAAGATCTTCTGTCTGATGATTCACTCTGCAAGTGACTGCAACAGCTGGTGTTGCACTGATCCGAAGCCAGGAGCCAGGGACTTCCTCCAGGTCTCCCATGTGGATGCAGGGTTCCAAGGCTTTAGACTGTCTTCTACTGCTTTCCCAGGCCACAAGCAGGGAGCTGGATGGGAAGTGGAGCCACCTAGATTAGAATTGGCACCAATATGGGATTCCGGCGTGTTCAGGGTGAGGACTTTAGCTGCTAGGCCACTGTGTTGGGCCCAAGGACAGTTGTTCAACAAATGGTGGTGAAATAATTAGAAATCCTTATGCAAAATAATAAAACAGGATCCTTACATTACATCATGACCAAAGCCAACTCAAAGTGGATAAAGACTTAAACATTAGACTGGAACTTGTGACGTTCCTAGAAGAGGAACTGGCAGGGTAGCACAGTAGGCTCATACTCTAACCAGCACTCCTTATGTATGCCAGTTCATTTCCCAGCTGCTCCACTTCTGATCCGGCCCCATGACAATGGCCTGGGAAAGCACTGGAGGGTGGTCCACGTCCTTGGGTCTTTGAACCACATAGGAGACCTAGCGGAAACTCCTAGGCCCTGGCTTCAGACTGGCCCAGCTCTGGCTATGGCAGCCATTTGGGGACTGAAGCAGGGGTGAATGATCTTTCTCTTTCTCTCTCTCTGTAACTCTGACTTTCAAATAAATAAATAATAATAAAAACTCATAGAAGAAATCAGAGGAAAAGCTTTATGACATCAGACTTGATGATGGTTCCCAGACATGACAGCAAAGTGTAGCCACGAAAACAACATAGACAAGTGGGACCACATCAGATCAAAATCCTGGGAACTACAAAACACAAGGGATCAATGCAGAGAAAGCCGCGTGAAGGTAACCTGTGGATGGCAAGGTGTATTCGCCGGCCACATGCCTAGAAGGCATTTATATCCAAAATGTACCTCTTACAACTCAATGGCAAAAATCAAAAATAAAATAATAAAACAAAACAAAACCTCCAGATAACTGCATTTCAAAAACGGGGTGAAGGCACCCAGTGCAGTAGCCTAGTAGTTAAAGGGTCCTTGCCTTGCATGCCCTGGGATCCCATCAGGGCACCAGTTTGTGTGCCAGCTGCTCTAATTTCCATTCAGCTTCCTGTTTGCAGCCTGGGAAGGTAGCAGAAGATGGCTCCAAGCCTTGGGACCTTGCACCCATGTGGGAGACCTGGAAGAAGCTCCTGATTCTTGGCTTCAGATCAGCTCAGCATTGCAGTCACTTAGGGAGTGAACCAGAGGACAGAAGATCCTTCACTCCGTTTATTCTTCTCTCTGCAATTCTGACTTTCCAATAAAAATAAACATATCTTACAACACACTCACTTACACACACACACACACATACACACACACAACTGAGTGAAGGACTTGCATTTCTACCAAGAACATACACAGATGGCCAGCAAGCCTATCAGTCAACATCACTGATGGTTGGGAAATGCAAATGAAGACCACAGTGGGACATCCCCTCACACCTGTGAATGGCCATTATTAAAATCCCTACAAAGAACAAGGGATGGTGAGGACCCGGAGAGACATGAACTCCTGCCCTCGGGTGGTGAGCATGAAAATGATGCCACCACCACCACCACTGCCGAGCAGCCTCAAAAAACACTCAGGCCAGAACGACCCTAGGACCCTGACATGCCACATCTGGGGTTTATCCCAAAGTCTCAGAATCAGGGCAGTCAACAGAAACAGGCATTCTCCCATTCACTGCAGCCATGGTCAGCACAGCTGGGACCCGGAGGCTCCCTCACTGCCCACCGATGGATGATGCGTGGGCCAACAGGCAAGGACAACGCAGTGTACACGCCACTCGGCAGAGTATTCATCCCTGAAGGCACAGAGAGAACAAGGCACTGGTCCCACCTGTGACAGCCTGAAAGGACCCTGAGGCCACGGTGTGTGGCAGAAGGCTGAACTCCAAACCCTGATGGGCTCCCACCCCAGAGAAGCTGAAAGTAGAACAGTGCTTGCCAGGGGCCGCAGGGGGCTGGAGCTGCTGCTCCGTGGGTGTGGTGTGGCAGCTGGGGAGAGCTGCAGAGCACAGAGTCCAGAGTTAGCAGCCTGTGCGCATGGAGACCTGGGGTGAGGGCAAAGCTCATGTCGCGCAGCTTGTTTAACCACAGCACAGGAAAAAAGACATCACGCCGAGCCAGAGAGCCAAACTCAAGAACACATACACAATGGATTCTATTTATATGAAATTTCCCAAGAGATAAATTGGGGATTCTGGCTCCTGGATAAGATGGGGTCACTCCCTTGCCCCCACTCCTGTTGCTGACCCATGTGTGTATATATATATATATATATATATATATACACACACACACACATGGTAAGGGGTCAAAGGGTGGGGAGAGGAAGGCCCCGGCTAGGGGGCTCAGCACCCAAAAAACAACCCCGCAAAGGGCTTCCCACTTCCCGCTTTTGCCTAGTAGATGCCAGCCTAGGAGCAGGAGAAGGCAGCCACCCAGACATGCCCACAAGCCCCAACAGAGCTTGCTCCCTTGAGGCTAGGGTCCCTGCAATGTGTGCTCTAGCAAGACAAACACCTTTGGGTTCAGCACAATGGCTCAATTAGCTAATCCTCCGCCTCCAAGTGCCAGCATCCCAAATGGGCTCCAGTTCGTGTCCCAGCTGCTCCACTTCCCATCCAGCTCACTGCTTGTGGCCTGGGAAAGCAGTACAGGGCAGCCCGAGTCCTTGGAAGCCTATACCCATGTGGGAGACCCAGCAGAAAATCTGGCTCTTGACTTCAGTTCAGCTCAGCTCTGGCAAATGTGGCCATTTAGGGAGTGAACCAGCAGATGGAAGATCTTTCTCCCTGCCTTTCCTTCTCTCCATAAATCTGCATTTCAAATAAAAATAAATAAATCTTTATTTAAAAAAGAACCCCCCAAAAGACATAAAGAAGTTAGTGAAATCTCAACAGGTAAAACCCCAAGAAACCTACTCCAAGGTACATACTCGTGAAACTCCGCAAAACTCAAGACAATGAAGAGGGTCTATTCAGTGGCACATACGGTTAACTCAGAGACACCTGCATCCTATATGAGTACCAGTTCAAGTCCTGGCTGCTCCACCTACCTGTTAATGACTGGGGCACAGCAGCAGAAGATGGTCTAAGTGCTTGGGCCCCTGCCACCCTCGTGGGAGACCAGGATGCTGTTCCCAGCCAGTGGCTTCGGCCTAGCCCGATCTAGGCCGTCGAGGGCTGAATCAGTGGCTCGCCACCAGTTGTAGATGCAGAACAGCAAGCTTAAATGAGCAGCATTAGAGGACACAGGGCCCGGCACTAAACCCACAGCTCTCAGTCTTAGGGGCGGCAAACAAGTAGAGGGCATTTTTAAAAAAGATTTTTATTTTTACTGGAAAGGCAGATTTACACAGAGAAGGAGATACAGAGAGATCTTCCATTTGCTGTTTACTCCCCAAATGCCTACAATGGACAGTGCTGAGCTGATCTGAAGCCAGGAGCTTCCTTTGGGTCTCCCACGCAGGTGCAGGGTCCTAATGACTTGAGCAATCCTCTACTGCTTTCCCAGGCCACAAGCAGGGAGCTGGGTGGGAAGTGGAGCAACTGGGACATGAACCTGTGCCCATATGGTATGCTGGCACTTGGAGATGGAGGATTAGCCAGCGGAGCCACTATGCCAGCCCCACAAAGACTTTTTAAAAAACATTTATTTTATTTTTATTGTAAAGTAAGATATACAGAGAGGAGGAGAGACAAAGAGGAAGATCTTCTGTCTGTTGATTCACTCCCCAAGTGGCTGCAACAGCTGGAGTTGAGCCGATCCAAACCCAGAAGTCTAGAGCCTCTTCCAAGTCTCCCACGCAGGTGCAGGGTTCTAAGGCTTTGGGCCATCCTCAACTGCCTTCTCAGACCACAAGCAGAGAGCTGGATGGGAAGCAGGGCTGCTGGGATTAGAACCAGGGCCTTTATGGGATCCTGGCCTATGTAAAGTGAGGACTTTAGCCACTAGACCACACGCCGGACCCCAGACGAAGGACTTCTTAAACCCAGGTTGCTGGACTCCTGCCTCACTGTTTTTGATTCAGTACAGTTTGTATTCTTATCCAGTGCCCAGGTGATAGAACCCCTCTCCGAGGACCACTGTCCAAGCCATCTGTCCTGGTCCCCTCACTTGTAAGATCACAAGGGAAGGAAGGGCCAAGTGACTTATTGATGATGAGACACTTGGGGAGACACAAGCCTGTGTTCTCTGGTTAGCGTGGAGCCTGTATATGAGGTTTGGAGCTGTGGCTTGGGGGCCAAACTACCCATGAGGGTGGAAAGGAACTAGCTCCTTGCAGCAGCTTGCTCACAGAGCTAACCAGCTCTGAGGCCATCCTTCCAAGATCTCTGTTAGAGGCAGCTTCCTTTTGAAGCCAGCCAATTTTAAACTTGGCTCCCACCCAGAATCACCTGGAATGTTTTTACCATCACATCCCGCACCCATCCCATCAGCACCTCCAGGGTGGGATCATCACAGACTCAGGCTTTAAAGTGGAACACACAGGGGCCCGGCGGCGTGCTTGCCAGGTCCCCACATCTGCACAGCAGAAGGCCATCTCTCCAGAGAGAGGCCCGAGCACTGCTGACTATGCCTACACCCACAATTCAGAAACCGCCTGTCTTGGCATAGCCCCAAAAGAAACCCTCACACGGGCTCAGGCAGGTGGATGCGCACACAGGCCCTCTACCCAAAAGGGCAGGAAAGCCGCATGTCACCAGCTGGGGAAGCACAAAGGCAGGCTGGTGCAACCCCACCCTCTAAGCCTCGGCTGCAACTCACTGGGCAAGCGCCGCCCACAGACAGTCACACAGAGGATGCTGCTTGGCCTCATTTCCCCCTTAGGCAGGTGCAGAACAGCGAGGCCCAGTTCTGCACAGAAGCCATGAGCAAGCAGGACAGGTGGCATAGTGGGTTAACCCACAGTGTAGGGTCTCCCATTCCATACCAAAGCACCTGGCTCAAGTCCTGCATGTACAGTCCAGCTCCCTGCCAGGGCATCTGGGGGGGGGGCAGATGATGGCCCAAGGACATGGACTCCTGTCACCTATGTGGATGACCAGTATGCAGTGCTGGGCTCCTGGCTGTAGCCTGGCCCAGCCTTGGCTACTGTAACCATTCTGAGGGGTGAACCAGTGGATAGAAGATCATTTTTCTGTCTCTCACTTTCTCTGTCACTCTGCCTTGCATAAACAAATGGAAAAATAAAACACAAAAACTTGCTATCCAAGGTAGCATTTGAACTGAGCTGTCTGGCTACAGCATGGACTTGCTAACCTGGACACCAGCCAGCCCAGGGGGAGCTGTCTTCATTGATTCCCTAACCCTGCCACTCCCCGGGCCCCCTGTGTCATCACAGCAACTGTCTTAACGATGAACATTCTGCTGACCCCTCTGACGCCATCAACATTTTTTTTGGTGTGTATTTCTTGTGATGAAATACACACAACGTGAAACTCACCGTTTTAGCATCTGAAGTGTGGCGCTAGGCATGTGCACATGGCAGCCGCTTCCAGGACTAGCTGTTCTTCCCCTACAAAAGCCTGAGTCTCATTAAAAATGCATCTGCCAGCCACTGCCTGCCCATGTTGCCCGCGCCTACACCAGCCACGCTTCCCGATGAATCACAGTGTTTGTCCTCTCTGCGTCTAGCTTCTTTCTCTCAGCACAATGTTTGCAAAGTTTATCTGTGTCGTAGCTGACTTCCTTGGAAGGTGGGGTCATGTTTCATGTTAGGTGTATTTGGTTCAGGCCGCTGTCCACGGGCACTGGGGTCACGTCTATACTTTGCCATTGTGAACAGTGCTACTAAGGACGCTGGCGTGCCAGCACCTGGTGAGGTCCCTGTGTCCTCTCCTTTGGGACATACACCTGGGAGCAGCATTGCAGGAGCACAGTCATTCTGTCGCAATTCTGATGAATGGTCGGGCTGTCCTCAGGCCACACCACTCACGTGCCGCAGCATTGCAGGCAGATCCAGTGCCTTCTCTTCCTCATGCCCACTTGTTCTGTTTCTGGAGCCACAGGTGCACAGGCGGCTCTCTGTGACCTTGACCTCCCTGGGGAGCCGGGAGCTGAGCATCCTTCCCTGTGCTCACAAGGCACTTGTGTGTCTTCTTTGGAGAACTGTCTACTTCAGTCATCTGTCTGCTTTTAACCAGGTTGGTGGTTTGGTTGTTGCTGAGCTGTAGAAGTTTTCTCTCTATTTTAGTTATTAATCCTGGCTAGATACAGGATTTCCAAATATGTGTTGCCTGTGCTTTTGCTGTCATAACCTAGAACTCATTACAAATCCAATCTCACAAAGTGTGTCCTGTGCTTCCTTCTGAGGGTTTGAAAACTTTCTGGAAGGGGGCTCAGCAGGAGGCAGGGTCAGAACAACACAGGAGAAGGTATGGCTGCAAGCAGGCGAGGAGGTGAACATGTGTGGAAGGGCAGACGTGGAGGTGAGCATGTGTGGAGGTGAGCAGGCATGGAGGTGGGCAGGAGTGGAGGTGAACATGTGTGGAAGGGCAGACGTGGAGGTGAGCAGGTGTGGAGGTGAGCAGGTGTGGAGGTAAGCAGGCATGGAGGTGACCAGGTATGGAAGGACAGACGTGGAGGTGCGTATGTGTGAAGGTAAGCTGGTGTGGAGGAGGGCAGATGTGGAGGTGAGCAAGTGTAGTGGGAGCAGGTGTGGAGGTGGGCAGGTGTAGTGGGAGCAGGTGTGGAGGTGACCAGGTGTGGAAGGACAGATGTGGAGGTGAGCAGGTGTGGAGGTGGGCAGGCATGGGAGAGCATGTAAGGGCAGGTGTGGAGGTGAGCAGGTGTGGAAGGACAGATGTGGAGGTGAGCAGGTGTGGAGGTGAGCAGGTGTGGAGGTGAGCAGGTGTAGTGGGAGCAGGTGTGGAGGTGACCAGGTGTGGAAGGACAGATGTGGAGGTGAGCAGGTGTGGAGGTGGGCAGGCATGGGAGAGCATGTAAGGGCAGGTGTGGAGGTGAGCAGGTGTGACACGAACATGTGTGGAGATGTGCAGATGTGGACGCAAGCAAATGGGGATGTGGAGTGGCACAGCAGACATTGCTGAAGGACAGAGCTGTGATGATGGCTGGGCCACAGGCAGCTGAGCAGCAAGCAGACATTTCTGGGCACATCAGGCTGTGCTCTTTCCTGAGGTCGTTAAACTAGGGACAAGGGCAGCACCCCGGGAACAGGGTAGACTCATGGTGCAGGGCTGAGGAAGCACCTGGTGCTGACAGTGGCACCTATGTCACCGCTCCCTCCTTCTGTCAGCAACAACTCCCTCAGAGGCACCCAGCTGCCTCCGCTTTCCTCTTCAAAGCAAGAAAATGAGGATCAGAGAGTGGTGTCCATTTGCTCAGGGTCACACTGCAGGAATGAGCCAGGACGCATGCTGTTTCACCTGGCTCCACGGCCCCTAGGCAAGCCTGCCACAAAATCTGGAAGCAGGCCAATAGCTGGACTCCAGACCAAGCCCTCCTGCTGGTCTCAAGCTTCCTTCTGCAGTGAAGCCGGTGGGGCGACAGGCGGGGGGTGTGGAAACGGAGTGCGGTGTCAGCCTGGGGAGGGGCTGGAGCTGAGGTTCACATAGTCCAGTCTCCCCACAGGTCAGTTAGCGTGGGGATTCCATACGCAGCCAGCAGGCAGAACAAGTCCTCCTGCCTGCCTCCCCCTTCAGGCTGGCAGAATGCATCCTGGGCCTGCAACCCAGCCCCCCTGACGTGGTCCCTGCAGCCTCCCCACCTGCCCATGTGCCAGCTGGCGGGAGGCAGTCAGCAGTCACAGATGACCTCTGCAGGGTGTGGAATGCCAAGAGATCCGGTTGCCTGTGTAGTCTTCACCATCCGCACAGCCACCGCACACCCCCCCGCCCCCCGTGGAGTCCCTTCATTCAACACAGGTACAGAGCTCCCCTGCTGCTTTTTGCTTCCTTTCTCTCCCCATCACAGGTTACGCCAAGTCCATGGTACAACCCGTAGCCACTGCCAGGGGATGGGCAGCCCCCATCATAGAGATGGCAATGCCAAGGACAAGTGTCCGGCAGCAGGTGAGTCCCAGTAGGAGATGAATCTTAACATCTCCCCTGGGGCTGGGGGTGAGGGGGGAGATTGGCGCCCTCTGAGTACTTCTCTCTGCTCTAGAAACAGGAGTGGGGAGCAGCCCCCAGAGCCTGATTCAGGAGACATCCACTTCGCCACTGTGGAGGGGGCAGTCCTGGGCTCCCCGCAGAGACTCAAAGTCTGTCCATCCACTGGCACAGGAAGGGTCTGGAAGAGAACCTTTTTCCTGTCCAGGGTCATCTGAATATTTATAATGTCATTCTCAGGATATATCAAACTTCCAACTTAAAAGGTAGTCTTCACCCAACAACAACAGCAGCAGCAGCAACAAAGGTAGTTTTCTGGGGGGCCCAGCATGTGATCTGACAGATTAAGGTGCTATCTGCAACACCCGCATCTCGAAGGGCTGGAGTCCCAGCTACTCCACTTCCCATCCAGCTCTCTGCTCACGTGCCTGGGAAAGCAGAGAGGGATGGCTCAAGGCCTTGGGACCCTCCACCCATGTGGGAGACCCGGAAGGAGCTTCTGGCTCCTGGATTTGGCCAGTGGACTGGACACTCCCCACCCCTAACAGAGCAAGATCTGATCTCTAATTTCATTTTTGTCTGCTTCCCTTTAAAGTTCCCTCATGTGATTTCAATCCTGTGCAATCCACATTTGCATAATATTAGGAGGTATAGGGAAAAAATCCTTTACATTTTTCGTCCTTTCTTTTACTCAACATTTCTAGTAACCACAAGCTCCTTTAAAAAATATTTATTTTACTTTATTTTTTAAAATATTTATTTATTTTTATTGTAAAGTCAGATATAGATAGAATGGAGGAGAGACAGAGAAGAAGATCTTCCATCCACTGATTTACTCCCCAAGTGGCCACAACGACCAGAGCTGAGCCGATCCAAAGCCAAGAGCTTCCTCCTGGTCTCCCACATGGGTGCAGGGTCCCAAGGTTTTGGGCTGTTCTTGACTGCTTTCTCGGGCCACAAGCAGGGAACTGATGGGAAGCAGGACTGCTGGGATTAGCCGCTAGACCACCACACCCCGGGCTCTATTTACTTTAAAGAGTTACAGAGAGAGAGAGAGGGAGGGAGGGAGAGACAGGGAGATCCCCATACACTGGGTCACTCCCAAATGACCACCACAGCTAGAGCTGGGCCAGTCCAAAGCCAGAAGCCAGGAACTTCTGGATCTCCCACACAGGTACAGGGACTCAAACACTTGGGCCATCCTCTGCTGCTTTCCCAGGCACATGAGCAGGGTGATGGATTATTAAGCGGAGCATCCAGGATTCAAACTGGCGCTCATAGGGAATGCTTATAACACAGGCAGATCAGCCCACTATGCCAGCATGCTGGTCCCTTAGTTCCTTTTTTCAATATATACATCTAATATCACACACACACACACACACACACACATCTAAGTGCTCACTGGAAGAGTTAACGGAAGAGATGTGAGTCATTCACACATTAGTATAAATAAGTTTACTCAGCTAACTCTCTGCCTAACGCCTGGCTGTGATCCTGCTTTGGAGGGAGGGAAAGTGAGAAGTGAGAGTGTTGATGGACAGGGAAGAAGAGAGCAGGAGGAGGAAGGGAACAGAGGTGCTCCCGGGAGCGGCACTGGCGGGGGGTGGGGTGGGTATGTCCCCTCCTGGGGTGGTACGTCCCCTCCTGGGGGCCAGCCACAAGTCAGGAGCCCCCACAGCGGGCACCAAAAGCACCAAAAAGCACCAAAAGCACCCCCCATGCACCAAAGCGAGGCGGAGGATGATTCATCACTCACTTAAGGGGGAGCAAGAGGCAGACCAGGTCTTAATCAGGAGCAGAGTAAGCAACAGAAACGGCTGGGTCTCAGCCCGCAGCTACATCAAGGTCAGTGCTGCTTGGGGAGGAGAGGCACATAGCACCCGCCGCTCTCACCCCAGAGCCCAGCACTGGGAGAGGTGGTGGGGGTCCCTCCGGGCCCAGAACCATGCCCTCCTGGGCACACACCTGTGCAGAAGCCAGCAGACTGCACGGGACTGAAGCTGGGGGAGGGGTGAAGGGAGAGAGGGGCTGAGTCGTGGAGTTGGCCCTGTGACCCAGCTATTAACTGCCTAGCAGGGAGAGCCGTGTTCACTTGCAGAGGGAGGAGCCAAAGAAGAGACGATGTATCCCCACAGGCTGACATGGCCACCATCTGCAGACTCCGTGCCCTGCACAGGCGCAAGGAGCGCCAGCAGTCCTGGGAAGCTCCAGGCTGAGTGTCCACCAAGGAGCCAGTCATGGGAGCTGCTGCAGCAGGTGCAGGTGCCCTGATAGCCAAGATGAGCATGGGGTCTCCAAGGGAGAGGCCAGGGCAGCACAAAGTGGGAGCAATGACCACAGCCAGTACAAGTCAGAGCCGCAGCTGGAAGATGGAACTGCAGAGCCAGGGAGATGGGTAACAGGGCCGCTGTCCCCTGGGGGACCAGCCAGACAACAAGGACACTGCTCACTCTGTTCCATGAGAACCCAAGGCCTGCCTGCCGGGGCAGAGGGCAGGCACAATCCTGGCCCGGCCCAGTTTCTACACAGGGGTAAGGTCCACACTTAAAACACCCCAAGGAGAGAGCAGGGACCCAGAAAAAATGATCCTCCTAGAGCAGGTGTGGTAACAACCCCAACCTGTATCCCCCTTGCATTCAAGGACTGTAGGCCACATTGTAATCAGGAACCAAGAAGTCCACACGGCCCCTGTGAGGATGACTATGTGATTTGGGAGACACAGGGAGCCCTGGCCAGGTTGGGGCACACAACAGGGACCCACTGGCCCTTCCTGACCCCTCCTCTCCACCCACACTATCGCCCAGCAGGCTACACAGCTTTGAGATGCAGCTAAGATCAACCACGCACTGCAGTGACCATAGTTAATAGCAGTATACCATCTTGTAAATTGCTACAAGAGCTTAAGTGTTCTTCGGGGCCAGCACTGTAACTTGGTGGGTAAAGTCTCCACTTGCAATGTTGGCATCCCATATGGGCATTAGTCAGAGTCCTGGCTGCTCCACTTCCCATCCAGCTCTTGCTAACGTGCCTGTGGAAGCAGTAAAGGATGGCCAACGGGTGGGACCCTGCCATCCACTTGTGAGACCCAGAAGAAGCTCCTGACATCTAGCCTGGCCCAGCTCTAGCTATTGTGGCCATTTGGGGATGAAGCAAAGCATATGAGATCTCTCTCTAAGTCTGACTTTCAAATAAAACTTAAAAAAAAAAAATAACAAGAGTTCTCACTACAAAAAATACATAAAGGAACACATTAATTAGCTTGATTCAGCCTTTCCACAAAGTGTGCATATTTCTAAACATGTTGCACCCCATAAATAGACACAATGGTTGTTTGTGAACTGAGAAATAATTTTAAGAATTGATGCAGAGGAGGTGCCAGGTTGAAGCTGCCCAGCTATGAGGACCCAGGGCCACCTCCTGGGACAGAGTCAGTGGGCCGGGCTGGGACACCCTTGGAGTGAATCCTTGCTTTCCAGGAAGGGGTGGAGGTGGGAAGAGGAGTGGCCCCATCCCCACCATGCCCATTAACCTTTCAGCCCAGGAGCAGCCATGGCTAAGCACTTAACACAACCACATCCTACCTGGTGGTACCTGGGTTCAATTTCCAGTCCTGGTCCCCTCATCCAGCTTCTTGCCAAGGCATACTGGGAGGGCAGAAGCGACAGCTCAGATAATGGGCTTTCTGCCCTCTGGGTAGGAGACCTGGGTTAAGCTTTTGGCTTCCAGCTGGGCTCCCCCAGCCCTGTTCTGGCTGTTGTGAACATCTGGGGACTCAACTGTCTAATAGGAGTTTCTCTCAAATAAAAATGAAATTAAATCTTAGAAAAACCATATACCATTTCCTCCCAGTTTCCTGTGACAAAGAGACCAACAGAATAATAACAAAAAATCCACCGCTCTCCAGCGTGGCCCTGGTCATTAGGGAGGACTTTAAGGAAAACCTCACACTGTGTGTCCACTAACTGGGGAGAAAACCAGCTCTGGGTGGCAGGCAAGACCCTGGGGGTGTCTTGGGGCGCCCCTTTCCCAGGGTGAACAGGCAAGCACACTGGCCTTGGTCTGAGAAGGGTGCGCTGACCAGGGACTTCGAACCCCCTGGACAAGAAAGCCCCCGAAGCAGCAAACGGCTGGCCCTGGCAGGCAAAGCAGGCAAAGCAGGCGGGGCGGCCCCAGGACATGCCGCTGCACAGCAGGACTGCAGCTTACCCCACTGCTCCGGGCCTTGTAGGCTCCCCCAGAAGGAGATCACCCAAAATCCCAAAGCAGTTTTCCCAGATAGAGTGGCTCATCGTCACCGCAGATTTTCCAATGGCGCCAGGTGCAGGGTGCAACAGGTGCCAGGGCCAGGGGTTGTCCAGGTTCATCCTCAGTCCTTGGTAGTGTTGCCTGCTGAGGGGTCCTGGAGAATCCCCTCTCTGGCCAGTGCCTTTGACTGGAGGGAGGTGGTCACAGGCCAGGCCTCCTGGCCTCCACGTAGGAATGCTTCTAGGGATATCTGGCCTAGAGTTCCATGTGGGCTCCACTTGCTTCAGCCCAGCCCTCCACCTTCCACTCCCTCTGATGCCACCAGCAAGCTCCTCACCAGTAAGGTTGGCTTGGCTTGTTGGCGTGAACACTTTATAGCGCACTTGAAACTGCCGATGCACAGGCCCAGCCCAGCTAAATGAGAAACTGCTGAAAGTATAGCCAAGAGAGCAGAAGCCTTGGGCTGGGGTCAGCGGGGTGGAGAGCTACCCTAATTCTTAAAACTGTAAAGAGAAGCTTTGAGGCGAGAGGAAAGCAGATGTGGCCGCAGGCAGCAGTGGGATTGGGTCAGCCAGGGAGAGGGGTGATACCCAAGACACCTTAGGGGAGGAGGAAAGAGGACGAGGGATGACCATGTCACCTCGCAGTGCAGCTGGAAGCAGTCATGTCCACCACCTGGGCATCGGAATGCCCCAGGCTGGGGGGTCTTAGCCTGGGTCCTTAACAAATACCAGAAACTGGGCCCGGCGGCGTGGCCTAGCGGCTAAAGTCCTCGCCTTGAACGCCCCGGGATCCCATATGGGTGCCGGTTCTAATCCCGGCAGCTCCGCTTCCCATCCAGCTCCCTGCTTGTGGCCTGGGAAAGCAGTTGAGGACGGCCCAAAGCTTTGGGCCCTGCACCCATATGGGAGACCCGAAAGAGATTGGCGCGCACCGGCCCGTTGCGGCTCACTTGGGGAGTGAAACATCGGATGGAAGATCTTCTTCTCTGTCTCTCCTCCTCTCTGTATATCTGGCTTTCCAATAATAATAAAATCTTAAAAAAAAAAAAAAACCAAATACCAGAAACTTATTTTCCATAGTTCTGGAAGCTTGCATGCCCCAAGGCAAGCTGTTGGTCTCTAAGGAGAGCCTTGGAGCTGCCTCATCCTGTGGTGGAAGGCAGAAGAGTAGCAAAAGAAGAGAAAAAGAGCGTCGCGGGCCCCTGAAGGGGGCTGACCTCACCTGTGGTTCCACACAGAGCCCACACCTGTAACAGCCATATCCTGAAGGGTCGGGGAGATTCTTGGGTCCAACCACTTCCGAACACCCCAGCTTCCAACCTGACTTCCACAGGAGACATTCAGACCATGGCTCAGGCCTATCCATACCAGCCTGACAGCCACACGTCCACGAGGGGAATCCTCCACTCCCCATTCAAACCTCAGTCCTGTCCCTTTGCCGGCAAGCTGTCTGCCCTGTCCCATCTGTGCTCGTGTCCATGGGGCACAGAGCAGGCTCGTTTGCACAGCACTTCTCACTTCCTCCTCCTCCGTGGCTCAGCTGGGCTAGGCTGCTGCTCTCCAAGGACAGGAAACGCCTGAAAGCCAGGGTCCCCCCTGTTGTGCCTCCCTGCACCCTGACACACCCAGGAGGGTCACTCCACTCACTGTCCTTGGAAACCAACTTTTCCTCCCCGAGAAGCCTGTCTGCCAAGGGAGACAGAGCTGTGGCCTCCCCTGGCAGCAGCTGTCTCCTGTATCTGGTTCCTTGACAAGCAGAGAATGCTCTGGAAAGCCCTGTCCCTCCTTCCCATCTCTGTTCCCTCCCAGTGAATGACCAGTGTCATCCCTGAGCTGCTCGGCCCCCAGGCTCCTCTGATGCCAAACTCCCACTTGTGTCACTCCCACATGCCACTGATGAGCCCTGGCATGCCTGGGCTGGGATATGGGGGACCCCTTCCCTTCTTCCCTTCTGCCCAGCCCTTGGTGATGTCTCCTAGGCCTGTTGCCTGGAGGACCACCCCACTTCCATTTCTAGGCCCACTGTGCCACTGACTCCAGCCCCCCACTCAACGTCTCCCACATTGGGGTGGGGAACTTCAACTCAAACTCAACATGTTCCACGTCTGGAACTGCCCAGCCAGCTCCAAGCCTAGCCTGGCCTCACCTCCCACTGGTCAGCTAAGGGCATGCCCACCCTGTGCCTGCCCCCTCCCACATTCTCACGCCTCTGCTGCAGACACGTGAGGTCTCCTGAGTTCCATTCTCCCCGACCCTCCCCGGCTGTCATCTGAACAGACAGTAGCTCCAGCTTTCTTTCTGAGACTTAAATGTAAGCTGACATGTCACACTCCTGCCGGGAACTGCCAGTGACTCCCCACCTCCTGAGAACAGGCTGTGGGCTTGAACTTGGTAGAGTCAGTCCCCATTCCTTGCTCCTCTTCATTGGACAGTCTTCCTGCTATTCCTCAGGCTCCTCAAGCTCTCTCCTTGCCTCAGGATCTTTGTAACTGCTGTTTCCATGCCAGGCCGCTCTGTCCCCCAAAATCCCAGGGACTCCTCTCCCTGCCCGATGTCTCTCTGATCAATATCCTTTGCCTGTGCTTCCGCCTCATCTAAATTAGCCGGCCACGCCTATGGCTCCCTAACCCTACCCCCAGCTCCCCTTTCCCTTTGTGACACTCGTTACTCCCACCTATATTGAATTCATGGGCTTTATTCCTTGACAGTTTGCAGTAATATGGGTCAGAAGGTACAGAATTCCCATGGGCCTGCCCCACCCCTGCCAGCAATACCCTGCCTCCGTGTGCTATATTCCTTACAGCAGATGCACCTGCATAGCACATCCTCATCCCCCAGAGCCCATGGCTCACACCACATTCATGTGTGATGCTATGCATCCACAGGCTCTGGCAAGTGCTTGGTGATGCGTACCCACCCCTGCCTGTTTGTCCTCAGCCCCCTGGCTCCTCTTGGGACCTCTGGCTGTCCCTGAATGCCACAGCACTAGAGCCCTCACAGTGAACAGCCTATTTAGACTGGCTCCCTTCACTCTGGGAGACACTGTGAAGACTCCAGGGTCTTTTCACGGCTTCTCACTCGCTTCCTTTGAGTACCGAGCAATTTAAGCAGGCACCTACTGAAGGAGGTTGCAATTGCTTCTAAAATAAGTCGCTTGCCCTTCACGGCACAAGAGCAGTGAAAGGTCCTGGTGAGAAAGCGTTTTGCCTTGGTTGAACCCAGTTTTTTTCCCCAAGTTTGTCTGGGTGCCACCTCTCACCTCCTGGGTACCATAGGAAGTGATCCTAGCGGGGATAAGCCCTATCCCTCCCAGCAGGGGTAGCCCACCCAGGAGCAGAGGGACCAAAAGCCACAGGGCAGAGTGAGGGGACACACAAATGAAGGGAGTGTCTGGGTATGGAGATCTGAAGAACATAAGCTGGGATAGGATGACGACCCTTATAGGAGCAACGGGAACTACAATGGGGATCCCAGCGGTGTGTCCCGGAAACGGGCCACATGGCTCTGGGCAAGAGGCTAGTCCCTGCAGCCCAAGGCCCGTGTGCCCAGAGTGCTTGAGGGCTGCAGGTGGGTACTGGCATCAATATCTAGAAATCAGAAAGTCCCATGCCTGTAACCCCCAGCCGGGAGCCCTTGAAGACACTGCCTGTATGCAGATCCATTGGAAAAAACACACCCCACAAGTGGGAAAAAATATTGGTACATCACAGACAAGGATCCAGAATAAAAAAACTAAAAATTCAACAATGAAAAGACAAGTTGTGCCATTAAAACTTAGGCAAGGGACATGAAAAGACACTTCTCCAAGCAGTGCGGAAGGTGACAAGCACATGAAAGACACTTAGTCCTCCTGGGAGCTGCAAATCAAACCCTCAGCGACACAGCAGGGCACACCCAGAGGGCAGCTGTGATCAAAAAGGCTACCAGGGAGGCAGGGGGGAAGGAATGGCTATCAGGAAACAGCTTGGCAGCTGCCCACAAGGCCCACAGTCACCACAGGGCCCAGCAGCCCTGCATTAGGCACAATCCCAAGGCAGAGGAAGACCATGGCCCCACAAAAACGTGTCCAGAATGCTCCCAGAAGTATTCAGGGCTGTCAGAGTGGGAGCCGCTCAACCAGATGCCAGCATGAAGGGGTAAGCAGAATGTGTTACATCTACAAGAAGGAATATTACTTGGCTGTAATAAAAAAAGAAGTTGTTCCATGCTACACCATGGATGAAATATGCACACAGACTAAGTAAAAGAAACCAGTGCAAAAGGCTTACCGGATTCCAGTGGTGTGAAATGCACAGTACAGCCTATTTAGAGAGACTGAAGACAGCTTAACACCTACCAGGAGTCACAGATGGGGCAGGGGCAGGGCACGGGCAGGTCCTGGAGAGCTAAGTGCTAATGGAGGCAGGTTTTCCCCCTCCCCTCAAGTGCTGGGAATGTTGGGAGTTGGCAGGGATGCTTGCCCAACTTGGTACCTGCGTTAAAAGCCATTGAGCTGCACATTGTAAAGGGGAGTGCATTAAGGTACATGGATCTCAACTTTAAAGTTGCATTTATAAAAAGAAAGTGTCTGTAACTTGTTGGAGAGATGGCTGAGCCCATCTCTGGGGAACCTAGAACATCTACACACAGAAATCAAGGGCGAGGCTGTACAAAAGTCTATGGGAGAAGGATCCAAACGGGGACCAGGGACATTTTATTCTGCCTCTGGACGCTGGTTACAAGTGTGATCAGAGCACCAAAGGCTCATCTTTATTATGTATACTTGGTGTATTTCATGGTAGGCATACAGTTTCAGTTCAATGTTTTAAAATAAAACATAATTTTTTTTAAAAAGACTCTCTAAAAAGGAAAAGAAAGAAAGAAAGAAAAGACTCCCAATGGAAAAAGATAAGATCATTGTTGAGAACTGTGACCACTACTGGAACACATCAAACTTACAAAAATCCATGACAATAATCAACATTTGAATCTCAGAATACTAAAAAGCTTACACAGGACCACATTACCACAGGACCCATGGCCCGCCAGGATTGGGCCCATGCTGCTTGTGAAAGGGCAAGAGCAGGTCAGGCACAAGATCTATGGAGCACAGCTGCGTACTGCCCGTCGGACTGCAGTCACATGCCCTGGGGTGAGCAAGTCCGCTCCCGCACAGACCCTGGAGAACAGCACGCTTACCTGAGCACCAGGATAAGAGTGTGAAGGGCAGCATTTTCTAAAGCTGCCACTGACCAGAAGCAACTGTGATGCCAGTAACAGGCTGGGGAATCATGGTATGTCCACAAGGAACTCCCACAGGGAAAAGTGGAAAAATCTGCTTTCCCTGGATCTCTGGAGCTCAAGTTCTTTACACTAAATGAAACAGTTATTTGTGTGTAACTAAGCATGACTTCCCATATATATATTTTAAGAGACTTCTTTAGTTTTATTATTTGAAAAGTAGAGGGCCCGGCGCGGTGGCCTAGCGGCTAAAGTCCTAACCTTACATGCGCTGGGATCCCATATGGGCGCCGGTTCTAATCCCGGCAGCTCCACTTCCCATCCAACTCCCTGCTTGTGGCCTGGGAAAGCAGTAGAGGATGGCCCAAAGCCTTGGGACCCTGCACCCACGTGGGAGACCTGGAGGAAACTCCTGGCTCCTAGCTTTGGATCGGCGCAGTACCGGCCGTTGCGGTCACTTGGGGAGTGAATCATCGGATGGAAGATCTTCCTCTCTGTATATCTGACTTTGCAATAAAAATAAAATGAATCTTAAAAAAGAGAGAGAGAGAGAGAGAAAAGCAGAGTGACAGATCTAGCTTCCTATCTGTTGGTTCACTACCCCAAATGACCGCCACAGCGAGGACTGGGCCAGGCTAGAGCCAGGAACCAGGAACTCTACACGGTGTCACAAGCCACCATCTGTTGCCTTCCAGTACATTAACACGAAGCAGGGTTGGAAGTACAGAGTAGCAGGGACTCGAGTCTGGCACTCAGAAATAGGACACAGATGTCCTCAGTGGCTGGTTTAACCTGCTGGGCCATAACACCTGCCCCATCTAGCCATTCGCTTGAAGCCATCCTTAGATTACTTAACACTACCTAATACCATGTCCGTGCTGGGTTAGCACTTGTTATACTCCATTGCCTAGGGAATAATGACAAGGAAAAGAGTCTGTACCCGTTCAGGGCAGACTCAGTTCCATCTTTGCAAATATGTTTGATTCCCAGATGGTTGGATCCACACATGCAGAATCCGTGGATACTGTGGACTGACTGCACAGCTGAAGAAAAATGCAAGGTGCCGGCACTGCATTGTGGCACAGCCCACGCAGCAGGCCTGGCTCCACGCTGGCCAACACGGGGCGCTGCAGCTGTCTGGGGAGTGAACCAGCTTGCTCTGTGTCTGTTTTCCCTAACTCTGTCTTCAAATAAAAATAAATAAACAAAAAGAACATGGAAGAATTATTGCTCCAAAAAACACCCTGAATATAGATTTAAAAAAACAAAAAGAATCGCGCCAGGTTGGGGCACGTGTGGGGTAACCACACTTGCGCCCCACCTCCACGCCCGACTCCAGCTTCCTGCTGGGAGGCAGCAGGGTGTGGCTCAGATCCGCGCCTGCCACCCTCAGTGAGGACTTGGACAGAGTCTCCGGAGCCTGGCTTCCGCCTGGCCCAGCCCTGCTCTTGTGGGTATTCAGAAATAGCAGATAACTGCTCTCCCCGCCACCCACCCCACCCCCAACCTTTTTTTTTTTATTTTAGTTTTTCAATAATGATTACATGGTTGATTAAGGTGAGAAGGATCGAGGTTCACGAAAAATTGGGTGAATGCATTGTTTCCAAATTCGCTGTTTCTTGTTCCTGGGGAAAGGGGAGACCTCCAACCTTTCAGATCGGTAAGTAAAACATTTTGGGGGGCTCAGAGAGACAGACAATTTCATCATTGCAAATTCAAAACAGACAGACTGCTTGGTCCTGAATGCAGACTGGGGTGGTCAAAGCAAGCCTCCCCTAACCCCCTCCACCCCAGATTTGAGAGCCCTAATTCTGGAGAATGGGAGAGTGCCTTGGGGGGGAGGGTCTTGGCAGCCCCCAAACCAAGCTTCCTTTCTTTTTTGTAAGATTTATTTATTTTTATTGCAAAGTCAGACATATAGAGAGGAGGAGAGAGAAAGATCTTCAGTCCAATGATTCACTCCCCAAGTGGCCGCAACAACTGGTGCTTTGCTGATCCGGAGTCAGGAGCTTGGAGCCTCTTCCAGGTCTCCCACAATGGGTGTAGGGTCCCAAGGCTTTGGGCCATCCTCGACTGTTTTCCCAGGGTACAAGCAGGGAGCTGGATGGAAACAGGGTTGCTGGGATAGAACCGGCGTCCATACGGGATTCAGGCACGTGCAAGGCAAGGATTTTAGCTGCTTGGCTACCAGCTCCGGGCCCAAATAAAAAAATTTTACGAATTATATTTTTATTTTTTTTAAAGATTTATTTATTTTTATTGCAAAGTCAGATATACAGAGAATAGGAGAGACAGAGAGGAAGATCTTTGATCTATTGATTCACTCCCCAAGTGACTGCAATGGCCCATGCTGTGCCGATCTGAAGCCAGGATACAGGAACCTCCTCCAGGTCTCCCAAGTGGGTGCATGGTCCCCAGGTTTTAGGCCATCCTCGACTGCTTTCCCAGGCCACAAGCAGGGAGCTGAAAGGGAAGCAGGGCCGCTGGGACTAGAACCGGCGCCCATATGGGATCCCGGTGTATTCAAGGAGAGGACTTTAACCACTATGCTACTACGCCGGGCCCCAAATAAAAACTTTTAGGATTCATTTTTATTTGTATTGGAAAGTCCAATACACAGAAAAGAGGAGAGACAGAGAGGAAGATCTCCCATCTGTTGATTCACTCCCCAAGCGACCACAACAGCTGGAGCTGAGCTGATCTGAAGCCAGGAGTCAGGAGCCTCTTCCAGGTCTGCCACGTGGGTGCAGGATCCCAAGGCTCTGGGTTGTCCTCGAATGCTTTCTCAGGTCACAATCAGGGAGCTGGATGGGAAGTGGGGCTGCTGGGATTAGAACTGGTACCCATACAGGATCCTAGTGCATGTAAGGTTAGCACGTTAGCTGCTAGGCTATCGTGTCGGGCCCCAAGCTCTCTTTCTTTACCTAGGTGGTGGTGACTCAGGAGCTGGCTCTACAGCAACATGTTGGACTGGATGACTGATTCTGTAGTGTTATATGTGAAGATAGGGAAGCCCTCCTTAGTGCGGGGCAGATTTTGGGAGCACCATCCATTTGTCTCACAACTAGGGGACATAGTGGGGTCCCTGTCCTCAGGCCTCCCACGCAGCATAAGGCAGAGGCAAGGCGGAAAGGCGTTTAGGACAGTCGGTTGCATGAAGGCTGATAAGATTCAGTTAGGGCAGGAGCAGGACGGTAGAGGCTGGAGGTCGTGCCCAGGGCACTCCTGCATTCCCTGCGTCCCTGCTCTGCCCCCAGTGCCACCACAGGAGGGCACAGCTCCTGCTGGTCACGTCCTCCGAGGGGCGGACCTCTCAGCACTGGTGGGACCCCAGAGCCACAGCAGTATTCCTCCTGTTCATTCAGTCAAAGGGGCACAGCCCTTCAGCTGGGTGCTCCTGCTACAGACTCCCATCACAAGGCAGTGGCAGGAGAGAGAAGGGAGGAGGCAGGGTGCTCTCCCCACCCCAAGCTCCCCCAGGCCACAATCCTGTGGTTTGGCTCCTCTTGGCAGACCTGGGCCCCGTCAGTGATGGCTAGTGTCAGGGGTGCAAAGCAGTAGAGGTCTGAGGCCAGAGGCGCCCCATCTGGGGCAAGGCCAAGTGGGGCAGGTGACATGGCAGCCGGTCACCCAACACCCAGGGAGCCAATGATGGCTGGAAGCCTGGTGTCTGATGGAACTGCTGATAGGGGTGATATCAGATACCCTGCGGGGGTGGGGCCACATTCAGACCCTCCTGCTGAATCCCAACACAGGTGCGTCCTCCAGCAGGACCTTGTTTGAGAGCCTCAATGTCCCTGTCTGAAGGTGGAGTGTTGGGAAGGACGGGGCCTGGCACAGGGCCCGGCACACAGGACATGCTCCCCAAACACCAGCTGTCGTGATGGAAGCCGGGGCTGCTGAGGGCTCAGTGGAGTACTCGGGGCACAGGACAAGGGAGGGGAGCAGGGGGGGCTGAGCAAACGCTGCAGACACCCACCCGCCTGAAACTCCAAGGGCAAAGTGTATTTCTCAGTTTAGTCTGGGGCTCCCTACCTTCAGCACTTCTCCAGCCAACACCCAGCATAATAAGAAATGCGTGAGAGTGCAGACTTGGGGCCGGCAACCACGGAGACAAGATGGGGTCTCAGCCCATCAGGGACTCCGACCTGCAGGACTTCCTGTCGTGCAACCTCAAACAAACCTTTTCACCTCGCAGCAACCTCCGCGTCCTCTCCTGTGAGTGATGATAATTAAGAAATACTGTCCCCATAGCTTGCGGGAAGGCTTGGAGCAGAAGCGGATGTTCAAGTGAAGGAGGCACCATTGGTGGTGTTTCTCAGGAGCTGGGGCACCCAGCTCCCAGCAGCCGTGGGAGATGCTCCTGGCTGCCCCCTTCTTCCGAGAGCTGCCCTTGCCTTGCCCTTGGCTGCCTCACCTAGAGATGCTCAGGGGGCTGTGCTCTCCTCTGGGGAAGAACGCTCAGACAATCAGCCCGTGGGAAGGGGTCCAGCGGTTTGGGCCCCAGCTTCCAGGAAGGAGAGCTCCATGTTACTCAGTGCTCAGGGCAGCACACTAGCGTGCCTGCAGTAAATCATTAGCTCAGGAATGCCTGTCTCGGCTCTGCTTCCTGTCACAGGGAACTGGACCTAGGACAGGAAGTGTTTTGTAAACGATGGGGTACCTTGCAGGAGCTAGAGGTGGTTATGTTTTGCAGGAAATGCTGGAAGGAGAGGAGCCAGCAATACTGGAGGAAGAGGAGGAAGTGGAGGCAGAGAATTGGTACAGTCACCCTGCCCTACCCCAAGTACAGCCCCGCTGCGGTGGAAGTTGCAGTGGAGATGGACAAGAATCCAGTGAGCCGGGCCATCACTCAGACAGAGGATACAAGGTTAGGCATGGAGCACATGATGAGGTGATTGGAGAAGGGCTCTGAACAGGTGCTGGCCCAGGATCCAAGCATCCTGATCCCTGCAGACCTCAGAGAAGGGGATTCCGGGCATCGGGAATAGCCTTGTGAAGGGCAGGCAGCCCAGGCTGGTGGGAACAGCACGAGGGGAAGTGTGCATCACCAGGCAGTCTTGTGAGCCATTACAGGACTCCGTGGAGGACAGCGGGATTCATTCCAAACGAGGGAGGAGTCACTGAAGAGTCCTGAGCAGAGGAAGGATGCAATCTGACTCAGGTTTTAAAAGGGCCTGACTGGTGTCCCCAGGAGGGGACAAGGAGACCAACGAGACAGACTGCAGCACTGGCCCAAGAGGACAGCCAGGCAGGCAGCTGGGCAGGCAGGCAGGCCCTGGTGCTCAGAAGGTAGGGCTGGGAGGACCTCTGTACACCTGCCCGTAGAAGCGTCACAGAGCAGCTGATTTACAGGGCAGCCGGAGTAACATGCTACCACCTGACCAGATGGAGCCTATGGGAAACCCTGCAGCACAACCTCGTGCTTCTCTATAGGCGAAATGCTAAGACGAAAAAGCAAACCAGGCACTTAGAGAGACTGAGTTATAGCAACCAATGACCACTGGTGGACCTTAAAACTGTCAGAAAAAAAAAAATCCATGCCCAAGACCACAGGGTGGGTGACTGTTGAGTGGCTATCTGATGATACTAAGGAGTGATGACTTCTTGGGTGTGGGGATGCTGGTGTGATGATGAGGTTAGAAAAGCCAAACTCTTCCTTGTGTCCAGGAAGTATGGCCTCCAGGATCTCCTCCTTGGATACCCAAACCCACTGACACTCAAGTCCTTTGCAGAAAATGTCCAAATATTTGCACAGAGCCCATGCACATCCTCCTGTGTACTTGGAATCACCCAGATGCTGTGCAAACAGTGGTTACACTCTGTTGGCAAGGCAAAACACTCCACATATGTTCAGTCCACACACGATGCTTTTCAAAATATGTCTGCTCCCCAGTGGGTTCCATCTGTGAGTGTGGACTCCCAAGACAGAGGGCCAGCAGTGTAACTCCATGTAGTTAGGAAAGCAAGATGCCTAACCCTTGGCTGACTACATTTCAGGGGGGCAGCAGTTGGGGAGGCAGAGAAGACTGAGCTGAGCAGGTGTGTGGGGGTGGCAGGGATGCAGAGGTTTGTGTACCTTGGCCCCTATCTCTGTACCTGCTTTTATTGTCCCATAAGAAGTTTGCAAATGAAAGACAGGAAACAGGGCCCGGCATGGTAGCCTAGCAGCTAAAGTCCTTGCCTTACATGCACCAGGATCCCATATGGGCGCCAGTTCTAATCCCAGCAGCCCCACTTCCCACCCAGCTCCTTGCTTGTGGCCTGGGAAAGCAGTGGGGGGCACCTAAAGCCTTGGGACCCTGCACCCATGTGGGAGACCTGGAAGAAGCTCCTGGCTCATGGCTTCAGATTAGCTGAGCTCCGGCCATTGTAGCCACTTGGGGAGTGAATCATCAGACCAAAGATCTTCCTCTCTGTCTCTCCTATTCTCTGTATATCTGACTTTCCAATAAAAATAAAATAAATCTTACAAAAACAAACAAACAAACAAACAAAAAAAAAAAAGACAGGGCCCTAGCAGCTAAAGTTCTTGCCTTGCACACGCCTGGATCCCATATGGGTGCCGGTTTTAATCCCGGCGGCCCCACTTCCCATCCAGCTCCCTGCTTGTGACCTGGGAAAACAGTCGAGGACAGCCCAAAGCCTTGGGATCCTGCACCCATGTGGGAGACCTGGAAGAGGCTCCAAGCTCCTGGCTTCAGATCAGCTCCGCTCCAGCTGTTGCGGCCACTTGGGGAATGAATCATCAGACTGAAGCTCTCTCTGTATATTTGACTTTCCAATTAAAAAAAAAAAAGACAGGAAACAGACCAACAGATGGATGGCACAATATCCTCAGATGGTCAGTGTCGGGGCTGGGACTGCAGCCAGACCCCAGCCCTCCTGCCCTGCCTGAGCTATCTCTCTCACGCTCCTACACCTGACCACGGTGAGTGCAGGCAGGCCCCAGAGGAGATGTGCCATCCCACTGGAGGGCAGGAGGCAGAGTGTAACTGAGCGACACTGGCTCTCTACTAGGTCCAGTGAGAAGGAGGAGGTGGAGCCCTGGCACCCCCCGCCCCCCCCCCCCCCCCCCCCCCCCCCCGCCTAAGAGGTCCCAACGAGGCAGATGGTTTCGAATGACTGTGGCAGCACCCAGGCTGTGTGACAGCGGCCTTTCCTATGTTCCCACTGCAGCCTTCCCACCTCTGTCCCAGCCTCTCTGAACCTGACCCCCTTTGTCTTCCAGATCTGCCTCCTGCACAAGATGCCCCTGCCCCTCCCCCTGCCAATCCCACTCTTCAGGGAAACACCTGCCCCACTCTCTGAGAAGGGCGACCAACCCCAACCTTCATCAGGAAATTACCAGGGTGGCCTCAGGAGCCAGACTGCACGGCCGTGGGGCCCGGCTCAGCCACTTGCTCACCATGTGGGCTCAGGAAAGGCACCGAGCCTCAATTAGCCCATCTGTACAATGGGGTAACCTCATGAGGTGACAAAGAGCACTAAATATGGACACACAGAAGGGAACTGGCATACCTCTGGGGATGCCAGGCCCCCAGGATATGTGTGCCAGTGACAGGGAGGTCTCACTCCCTGATGAACTCTGCCCCCCTCCACTGCCTGGCATCCCAACACCGCTTCCCACCCCACCAGGCCTATCTGCCACAGATCTAGGAGGAAGGAGAGAAATCAGCCCCCAGGGGGCCCAGTTTGAGATCTTTAAGCCAGATGGCATCATGTGACTCCAACGCCCTCAAATTCAGGAAAATGTAATTCAGATGTTCACATATTTTTTTTTAGATCTCGAAGAAAAACATCGCAGGTGTTATCAAGCACAGCAATACTGACTTGTTTACAATAACGGTGTTTGCTGCAGAAAAGGCAAACGGGACAGGATGCAACACCAAACGGGAAACCCACCCCACACTTCCTTGCACTTAGCCTGTCCACACAGCCCCAGAGGTAAGCGCCAGGCACCTGGGCTGTGCAGCCCTCCACACAGCTGTCTGCAAACACAGGTGCGGAGGGCCAGAGGTGCACATGAGGATCTGGAAAGATGGATTATGCCAAACACGGTGTCCTCCAAAGTCACATGCTATCACACTCATCGATTCGCTGTGACCATTTTTCCACTCTGGTACTCAGCTCTGCCCCCCTTCCCAGGCCCTCGGGGGAGTCACTGGCTCCACAGGAGGATGCGGCCTGAAGTTCCAGGGGGCGCAGAGGGCCTGGGCACACATCCCCAGGCCTCCTGGCAGACATCTGGCTCTGCCCAGCCACCTGGGTTCCCTTCTAAGGACAGACCTTCAGGGTAAGTCCACAAAGCCAACTGCTTCAGCCAGAAATTTGATCATCCTTTCTTTCCTTTTCATTTTAGAATTTTATTTCAAAGACAGAGAGAGAGATCTTCCATCCTCTGGTTCAGTTCTCTAATAGCTGGAATGGCCAAGGCTGGGCCACGTGGAAGCCAGGAGCTGCTTCCAGGTCTCCCACCTGGGTGCAAGGACTCAAACACTTGGGCCATCTTCTGCTGCTTTCCCAGGCACAGGAGCAGGGAGCTGGATAGGAAGTGGGGGAGCCAGGACACGAACTAGAGCCCATATGGGCTGTCTGCATCACAGGTTGTAGCTTTTCCTGATGCACTACTACACACACCCTGATCGGCCATTCTAAAACAGTAGTGCTGATGGCTCTCCACTCAGACAGGGGAGTTCTGGCTCCCACAGACACTGACCAGGGATAGCCTTCTTACAGCAAGGATATTTATTCCTCGATTGGATTAGCCTCATTGAGGGAAGCCATCCTTGATCTCCCTTTGTCACACAGGAGGAAGGACCAAATCTTCCCTGTTTTCAGCAGCACCAGAGACCTAGGGTCACCGAGACCGAGCTGCCCTCCAGACGGTGCAGAGACCAGACCCAGGTACCAAGTCCTTTCCAAACATGGACATGCTCATGCCTGAAGGCTGCCAACCTCCAACAAGTTATACTAAACCAGACATACCAAGTCCCTCCCTCCACCACTCCCTAATGCAGCCTGGAGGCCACGTTGAATCAATAAAAATTCAGGACACCCACCAGTTCAATTTGAGTTTCAGATATGTGACCATTTAATTTTAGTACAAGTCTATCTCATGCAGGGTTTGGGACACACTTTTACTAAAAAGCAATTAAAAGCAAATGGTGGAGCCTGGTGCGGTAGCATAGCGGCTAAAATCCTCACCTTGAATGTGCCCAGGATCCCATATGGGCACTGGTTCTAATCCCAGCAGCCCCATTTCTCATCCAGCTTCCTGCTTGTGGCCTGAGAAAGCAGTGAAGGATGGCCCAAAGCTTTGGGACCCTACACCTGTGTGGGAGTCCTGAAAATAGCTCCTGGTTCCTGACTTTGGCCATTGTGGCCACTTGGGGAGTGAATCAGCCAACTGAAGATCTTCCTCTCTCTCCTCCTCTCTGTATATCTTGACTTTCCAATAAAAAATTTTAAAAAGCAAATGGCTTAGCTGAAATTAAAAATGAAATAGGCATTCTGTATTTTTTCTGGCAGACCTGTCCCAACCACTGCACAGCGCGTTGTACTCAAGCACTTTAAAATGTTTCTACTTATTTATTTTTACTTGTTTGGAAGGCGGGAGGGGGGGGAAACATAGATTTTTAAGAATTATTTATTCGGAAGTCAGAGTTCTATATAAAGAGAAGACAGATTTCTCACCCGTTGGTTCATCCCTTAGATAGCCACGACGGCTAAGGTTGAGTCGGGCCAAAGCCACCAGCCAGGAGCTTCAACCAGCAGCCGTAAACACCTGGGCCATATTCTGATGTTTTTCACATGCCAGGACCAGTCAGGACAGCAGCAGCAGCTTAACCCACTATGCTACGGTGCCAGCCCCAACAGAGACATTCTGTCTGCTGGTTCACTTCCCAAACGCTCACAGCAGGACTTGGAATGGAGTCAGGACTTGAACCCAGCCATCCCGAGCAGCATCTCAGCCACTGCCCCGAACACCTGACCTTGCCATCTTTAAATAGCAGATGCGGATTCCTCTGACGGCCGCACCCCTGCTGGCTGGTGGCTGCCTGGTGCCCTTCACTGGGTTCTATAAACAAGCAGTCAGTGGAGCTGAGAACAAAACCAAGCAGTTTCCTCCGCAGCTGGCAGCATGTTCACAGCCCCTCCGGCAAGACCTGCTTCCCAGAGGAGACTCCTCGCCATGTTGCACCCCCGCCACATCCTCCCTGCACCCCCAATCCCAGGCCCACACACAGCACCCCTCTCCCCCACCCCTTGCTGCCAGGCAGTGGGGTGCAGTCGTGGGAATGGAAGGTGGATACTGAGGCGGTGCGGAGGGGCAGGTTCTGCCAGTAACAACAGTGCAGAAGAACAAGGGCCATTCCAGGGGGTCCTGGGACTCAGGTCTTGCACTCAGACCTCGTGACTCAGGGGAGACGCCAACCAGAAGTGGAGAGGATGCTGGGAGGCAGGTAGGCCAGATCAGGGGATAGGGGAGGCTCTCAGCCCAAGCTAGGAAAGCTTCTGGAAAAGACAGTCACTGGACTGCTGAGGGTCAGGAAGATACCACCATGCAAAGCGCTTCCGAGCATCTGTGGGTAGAAGGAGGGGGAGGAGCCAGGGCCAGCACCAAGCTGGGGAGGCCACATGGCTGTCCAGGGCGACCAGGGCTAGGAAGAGCTCTGCCTATGGCCATGTTCTTCTCAGACTCGGGCCTTGTGCCCAGGTGGGAACCCTCCAGGGCAGTCTCCTCGTCCTCTGGCCTGGGTTTGCCCTTCTGTGCATCGGCGTCATGGAACTGACTCCGACCACATGACAGCTCTTCAGATGCTGTGAACAGCCTGCCTGTGCCTACCCGGGCTCCAGTGCTGACACAGACATCCTGCCTGGGACAGTGGCAGAGACCCCTGGAGAAGGCGGCCAGCAGTGCCCAGAGAGGCACACCTTCCCTTTAGGCCTCCCCACCCCCGATGTGTACTGGATCAGGGTACTCCAGACCTGCTGGAGGAGCCTGCACCGTGGTGTTAGCAGATTAAGCCACCAGCATTCTGTGAAGGTGCCGGTTCAAGTCCCAGCTGCTCCACTTCCAATCCAGCTTCCCGCTAACGAACCTGGGAAAGCAGTAAGAGATGGCCCAAGTGCTTAAGCCCCTGCCACCCAGCTGCTTCCTGGTGCCTGGCTTCAAACTGCTGCAGCCCTGGCTACAGTAGACGTTTGAGAAATGAACCAGTAGATGGAACATGTCTCTCTCTCTCTCTCTCTCACTCCAATCTTCAAGTAAGTAAATCTTCCAAAAGAGAGGCATTTATATATCAAGCGGGAAAAGTCCCGCTGAAACAAAACAACTCCAGCAGCCCAAGCTGAGCAGCCCAACCCCCTGGGCTGGGAAGGGTGCCACTGGGCTGTGTGAGGGGCAGCTCTTGGGTCCTGAGAGCTAAAAGGAAGAACCACCCCTTCACCCCTCCAGTTACCCTTTGGTTCCTGGAGGTCATGCTCATTCATTCAATCATTACACACACACTCGATGCCAACCCCTGGGCAGGGGCAGCGTAGGGGCAATGACAGAGAGGGATGAGCCCACTTCTGGGCTCACCCAAACCATGAGGCACTGAGGGCCCTCCCTCCCTCCTTCCCATCAGGAGAGTGGCCTGGGGGCGGAGGGGGTGGCCATGGGCCGCTGGGAAGGCCAGGATGGGCACCTAAGAATCACTCCTAGGCAGCTCCCCCTCTCCCCAGGGTGGCTGTGCCAGGAGCAGGGGGCAACTGTGTGCTATTAATGGCTGCATGCAGAAAAAAAAAAGACACCCCATGTGTCACTGCCCCGGAGGGCAGAGCTGGGCTTGGGGTGCAGGGGGCAGGGAGCAGCTGGGGTTTGCAGCTGGGCGGACCAGGAGCCCAAACCCTTAAGAACCTTCCCACAGCCTGCTACAAGGTGAGGGCAAGGGGGCAGCCTGAGGCTCCAACAGCCAGTGGGCTGAGCTTCCGGGGTGGCGGGAGACAACCCGGCTTCTGCCCCACCTGGGGTCTGTTGGTATCCCCTCCCTCCCGCCTCCTCCATGCTCCCAGCCAAACTGTGAGGGGAAGGGGTGCGGGGCAGAGGAAATGCTGTAATTGTAAACCAAACGCGCAGCCTCGGATGCTCTGTTTCTCCGCAGCCCACTCTGATCCGCAAATAACCACCGCATCAAGCTGGCGCAACCCACCCACCCACTGCCAGAGACCCAGACACCCGGTCCCGGCTGCAGCTTTCCAAGGAGCCCATTTACTGCGTAGCTCCTGCGCCCCCTCTGCACCCTCCCCCCCACAAGGTGAAGGCCTCCGCCAGCTCCCTCTACCTCCCTCTCCCTCGGGGCCCAACGCAGGGGCCTCCTGGCACTGCCTGGGGGATGCCCACTTGCGTGGGCGCCTGCCAAGCCGCCTTTGGCCTTGCGCCCACCGCTCTCCAGGTAACTGCCTCCCCTTTTCCCGCCTCCAACCTGCAGGATGTCAGGCCCGCATCCATCCATCAACACGCACCTGCTACCTGGGCCCCCAAACACTCCTGGCCTCTCTCAAGGGCCAGACCCCTACCTGGGAGCAGGAGCGCCGGGTACCATGGGAGGAGCCACGGGGCGAAGCGGGGCGCCTGGGCCCGGCCTCAAGCTCGGACGACTTCCCGGGGGAGGAGGAGGCTGGCGCCGCCGCCGCCGCAGCCGCCGCAGCCGGAGTGCCGCTACTCTCCGTGCTGTGGCGGGGCTGCGGGAAGCAGGAAGGTCAGGGGCGGGCGGAGGCGCGCGGCCGAGCCGATTAGAGAGGCATTTTTAGCGAGCCAATGGCGGCGCGGCCGGGCGGCGCTGGCTGCGCAGGTGGCGGCGTCCCGGCTGCCGAGGCGGCGGCGACTGCTGAACCCGCGCCCGGGCGGGGGTGGCGCGTGCGGGGGTGCCCAGCTCCCTCCTCCCGGGCGGCTGGGGACCGGCGGAGGGCTCCTCTCCCTCGCTCCCTCCTCCTCCCAAGCCTCCCCCAGTACCGCCGCTCTCCTCTCGCACAGCTCCACCTGACAGCTCCTTTGGACCAGAGGCGTGCCCTCCCATGTTCGTGTGTGAGGGATTTGGTGGAGAGGTAGTGAGGACTCCTCCACCCTGCCCACCCCACCCCCAGAAATCCTGCCTTGATCCCTTAGGTTAGACCCCACAAGACCCTAGTTCCGGCTGGACCTGCAGTCCCCAAAGCAGACGGCTGTGTCCTTGAGACCTAAAAAGTGACACCCCACACTCCAGCCCCACCCCTGCCATGGTCTGTCTGCCTTCTTTTTTTTTTTTTTTTTTAAAGATTTATTCATTTTATTACAGCCAGATATACACAGAGGAGGAGAGACAGAGAGGAAGATCTTCCGTCCGATGATTCACTCCCCAAGTGAGCCGCAACGGCCGGTGCGCGCCGATCCGATGCCAGGAACCTGGAACCTCTTCCGGGTCTCCCACGCGGGTGCAGTGTCCCAAAGCTTTGGGCCGTCCTCAACTGCTTTCCCAGGCCACAAGCAGGGAGCTGGATGGGAAGTGGAGCTGCCGGGATTAGAACCGGCGCCCATATGGGATCCCGGGGCTTTCAAGGCGAGGACTTTAGCCGCTAGGCCACGCCGCCGGGCCCCTGTCTGCCTTCTTGTGCCTGTGGCTGTGGAGTAGAGGCTCTCTGGAGGGCGATTTTTCTTCAACTCTCCTCTATTAAGGACGGGCCTTGTGCCCGGCACCCATGAGGGGGTGAGCACAAAGCAGACCACCTCCCTAAATTCACAGTTGCCTAGGAAGATGAGGTTCACTATACATTCACCTAAGGATCTATTTTGGAGTGATCTGGACAAAGTGGCATAAACTAAGTATCAAAGAAAGGCAAGGTAGCCTAGTGGCTAAATCCTTGCCTTGCAAGTGCCAGGGTGCGCCGCTTTGTATCCCAACTGCTCCATTTGCCATCCAGCTCCCTGCTTGTGGGCTGGGAAAGCAGTGGAGGATGGCACAAAGCCTTGGGATCCTGCACCCACTTGGGAGACCCAAAGAAGTTCCTGGTTCCTGGCTTCAGATAGGCTCAGCACTGCCCATTGCAGCCACTCGGGGAGTAAACTACCAGATGGAAGATCCTTCTCTCTGAAAATCTACCTTTCCAATAAATAAATAAACCTTTTATTTTTTATTTTTTTTTTTTTTAAGGAGAGGCGGCCAGCCTTTAGTGTGCAGTGAGTATGCGTGCACTCTGCTGGGCTGCAGAGGTCACTGCTCCCCGTAGCTGTGCCTGGGCTGCTCATGCACAAGTCAGTGTTTCTCCAACATTCTCACTGCCACCCCTCACATACACACACCCCAGAGGCATTAAAGTCAGTGACCCCAGGGCCCCGGGAGGATGCCTGCAGGAAGTGCTAACCCCTTGTGCAGGGGTCCGCTGATCCTTTCCACCTCCTAGGAGTTGGAACCACATCTGGGATGGCCACATGGCAGGACCTGTCCCAAGGCTGCTCAGGACCGCCACGCGAGTGCATAGTGTCCCAGGGAAGATCAGACCGCTGTGGGTTACGGCCGTGCAAGAGGACTTCCTGCAGGAGGTGGCATTGGCACAGGGAGCTAGATGATAGCTGAGAGGCTGGGTTATGCATATTTTCAAAGATGTATTCACTTAGTTGAAAGAGGTACAGGAAGAGAGAGATCTTCCACTTGCTGCTTCATTTCCCAAATGACCATGATAATGGGCTGGAATTGGAAGAGCCTAGAACTCCATCCAGATCTCACACGTGGGTAGGCAGGGGCCTAGGCTTGTGAGCAGAGAGCTGGATCACAAAGGGAGCATCCCGGAGCCAGGTTGGCATTCCAAGTGGTGGCCTCACACTCCCTGTGCTACAAGACTGGCCATGGCTGGGCAGGTTAACTGGGAAAGGGAGGCAAAGCCTGGTGGCATTTTGCAAGTGACTGGGGCTGGGGTCTTCAGGGTAGCCCTGGACACACTCTGGGCAAGGATGTGCTGTTGTCCGGGGCTGGAGAGGCCCCACTGCTGACTTTTGCCTTATCAGTTTCTGGTACCACTGCCCACACACCACCCACTGGCGGGGAGGGGAGAAAACCCAGACTTGACTCCAACAGCTGGCCAGCTGCATGAACACAGGCTTAACCTGCTTGTCCTGACAGCCGCCACGCGGCAGCTGCTGGAGGAGTCTACGCCTCGGGTCCTCGTTGGGAAGACGAGTGCAGCCGCCTTCACCCCACGTGCTTAGGTGGTCTTGTTACAGCGAGGCCAATGCCAACAACCATAACTATGCTCGTCCCGTGGGGCCAGCAGATGCAGCCCAACACCGTGAGGCATCTCGCACCGTGCCTGGAACCCAGAGGCACTGACTATGTCTGACCACCAACCATGCCCACCCCAAGCTGCTCCCATACACAGAACTTCCTTAAGGCAAGCAAGTTCCTTCCCCCAGGAGGTCAGAAAGTGTAGCCTAGTAGGCAGTGTCCCCAACATGTGCCTCCTCGGGATTGAATCCACACAGAATGGAGCCTGGGCCTGGGAGGTTGTGACCAGGCAGTGATGTCCAGAGCACAGGGCTGGGTCTGACAGCACCCTCAAGTGTCCCCCTCCTAGCAGCACGTGGTGGGGGGAGGGCAGTAGTGGGCAGGGGCCGCTCAAAAGCTGTGCAGAGGGCAAAGGAGGGTCCCAGAGCCCACTCTGCCTTCACAGGAGTTGGAGCCGACTCAGAGCGGGCAGGGTGGCATAATGGCCAGGCAGACTTGGTCAGCCTGCAGGTGGTGGTGGGAAGCAGGTCGGAAGCACAAGGAGTGAGGGAGAAGGCAAGCTGGGATGTGTCCAGGATTCAGTTCCCACCTTAGCAGCCTGCAAAAATGAGAATGCAACACACACACACACACACACACACACACACACACACACACCACACACCTGCCCTGGGCAATCCAAAACAAGACACTATTTTAGGACTTAACACAGCCTCCATGCTTCCTAAAATTAAACTGCTTCTTCCTGAATTTTCTGATTGCAAAACCTGTTCATCCGTCCTCTCCCTTGTGGTTTTGTGTGCCTGCCCAGTGTGGGTCAGACTTTGGCCCTGTTCACACCTCTCTCTGCCCCCCATGAGCCTCCTTTCTCAGCTCCATTAAAAATCTAGCCCATCTTGGTTCCCACAGGCCCCGCCTTGCCACCAGCCAGGGTCCCTGGCTCAGACATGAGGCCACACAGCAATGGGGTGAGGGCAGCCCTTGCCAGAGGCATGCTCCCATGTGAACAGGGCATCAAGGACATGTCAATAGGACAGACCAGGGCCAAACAGGCATATGCAATGAATGAATGAATGAATGAAAACCAAATCGCTCCTGAACACTGTGCAGCCTGGAAGAGATGTGGGCAGTGGGAAAGCTTTGAATTCTCTTTGTTGCCTTCAACCCAGAAGGCTTCTAGGAGGCAGTGAGGTTCTGAAGACTAACTCTGTTCTTGCCACAAGGCTGGCTGGGAAGCAAGGACAGAGGGGTCATGTCCCAGTTCGAACAGAGGAGGTGTCAGAAGCCCAGAGAGGAGAAGTGACTCCTTCTAGGTCACACAGCACATTTGTGATGGAGCTGGGGCTGAAAACAGGATCTGCTGAGTTTTGGGCAGGTGCTGGGGTCACCCTCCCTGCCGTGCAGCCCTGCCTGGATCTGAGGGAGACAGGGCAAGAAGAGGAGGGGCTTAGGTGTGCAGTGCAGGGTTTTCTGCTGGGCTGCCTCTCAGCGTGTGTATGCAGCAGGCAGGACATCCTGGGGTCAGGAGACAGCAGGAACAGCCCCCGGGCTCTCCCCTTCTTCCTCATCAGGTCAGCTGCCTTCGGACTTGCAGACTGGCCTCTGTCACCTGCCCTCTGGACAACAGCTGTGGCCCCTCCCAGGGGCTCTAGAGCCTTGCAATTATGGCTTTCTGTGTATGGGGCTTATGCCTAGGGGTTAATAATGCCTGCAGGGGCATCACCTTGCCAAGGCCCTCAGACTGACTCTTGGAGAGAGGCTCATCCTGGGAAGAGGCAGAACCCTTGTTCTGGCCCAGCTGTGACCCAGGCTGACTAAGGGAGACAGGGCAATGGCCTAGAGGCATTAAGCTACTGACCTGAGCTCACACAGCAGCTAGTGGAAGAGCTGGGATTCAAACCCAGGCCATCTGGTTCTAAAAGTCACATTTGTTATCACTTAGCTTGCCCAGAGGTGAACGCAGAGGCCCCAACACTGTAACAGGGATTTCACATATGTGATCTCACTTAGACACTTCTCATTGTGTCTATTTGTTTATTTGCATCTTCTTAAATGACAAAGCAACAAATTGAGAGAGATTTTGCATCTACCGCTTACTCCCCGAATGTCTGCCACAGCCAGGACTGGGCCAGGCCAAAGCCGGGAGCCAAGAACTCCATCCAGATCTCTCATGTGGGTGGCAGGGCCCAGGTGCTTGAGTCATTGCCTCCTGGGCAGAGTGGTGCATTAGCAGGAAGCTGGGTCGGAGGTGAAGCAGGGAGGTTCTGAACTGGCGCGCTGCTGTGGGATGCAGCATTCCCAAAGACCAGCTCCCAAAGACCATGGCGCCCGCCCCTCATTTAGCCTCATACTACAGGTGAGGAAAAGAGGCCAGTGGATTCTCTCTCAAAGAGTAGGAAAGGAGCCCTTTGAGGTGGACTTAGGGGTGTCTGCTCTGGACTAGGCCCGCGGCAGTCTGGACACCACCGCCACCTGGTGGCAGTGTACCTTTAGTACAAGCAGAATATCTAAGGATTGGCTTGGAGGTGTTCAACAACACAGCAAAGAGGCTGTGTTTGCTGAACAGAAGACGGCCGCATTTCTTTCCATCCCACATTTCCCCTCCCAGCCCACTCCATCCCTGAATATAGCCTATGTATGTCTGTGATTGCATCTTTTAAATAAACTTCATAAATTAAAAAAAAGGATTCTGTGCTTTAATGTTGGTTCTAGGTTTTGTTTTTTCATTTTTTGATATGAAAGGCAGTTACAGAGAGACAGAGATAAGTATCTTTCCATCATCTGCTACCGCTGGCCAAGACTAGGTCAAAGCCAAGCTCCTGGAACTCAATCCAGGTCTATCCTGTGGGTGGCAACTACACAAGCACTTGAGCCATCATTTCTACCTCCTAGGATAATTCTCAGGGAGCTGGACTCGGAAGCAAAGCCAGGATCCAAATCCAGGCTCTGGAATATGGACCATGAGTGTCCCATGGTACCTGCCACCTCTCCCGTTCTGGTACTTTGAGTTCTATATCCTGAAAGTTTGGTTTACTAATAGGAGTCTTTCATGTTTGTTTAACATGTATTTATTTTCATTGCACAGGATTAGATTTACGAAGAGAAGGAGAAACAGAGAGGAAGATCTCCCATCTGCTGGTTCATTCCCCAAGGTGACACAGTGGCAGAAGCTGAGCTGATCAGAAGCCAGAAGTCAAGAGCTTCTTCCGTGTCTCCCACGCAGGTATAGGGTCCCAAGGCTTTGGGCCATCCTCGACTGCTTTCCCAGGCCACAGCAGGGAGCTGGATGGAAAGTGAGCAGCTGGGAGGTGAACTTTGGTGAGGATTTAGACATTGAGCTATCGCATTGGGCCCATAATAGGATTCTTTCGTGTTTAAGCTCGGATAAGAAACCAGGCAGTTAAGTTGCTCCACTAGATGCCTGCTCTCCTACTTCTTTTTAATGAAGAATTGATTGAGTGGTTCCAGAACCTGTATCCAGCCCCTCCAGAGGCCTCAAGGGGTGCAGATCCTCTTGAGACTCAGAGAGATTGAGTGACATGCCCAAGAAAGCTGGCGAGTAGGTAGAAGCCAGGCCCTCCAACTCAGGTCTCCTGAAGTTCAGGGCTGAAGTCCTCTCTGGTCCCGGGCACAGCTCCAGCCTCGGCTTCCTGCAGAGGAAACTCCAGCTGCAGCAGGAAGTGAGATTCACATGGAGGTGCCACTGGGAAGCACTTCCGACCAGCCCACTGCAGCCATCTCTCTGGCAGCAAGTTGGGCGGCATGCCCATCGTGCAGCTGGGCACTGGGCCAGGGCACAGGCGCGCACAGGGGAGATGGGATGAGGGTTCCATGCTCCTAGGCCCGTCTCATCTCTTGGGCAGTGTGCTCGGGCTCGCCCATCCCTGGATGCATGCGCTGTGGTTCCTTTGACCCACAGAACATGGTGGACGTGATGATGTGCTCCCAGCAGGGCCTGTCCCCAGCCTGGCACCTCCCACCTCCTGCCTCAGGTTAGCTGGTGCCCCTGTGAACCAACGGCTGGCTCCTGGCAGGTGGAGACAGACAAACAGACTGACACAGCTTTGGGCAGATTCAGCCCGAGCAGCCATGAGAGGAGGCAAGTACCCAGAGCCCCAGCTGAGCCAAGTCTGCGCAGAGAAGCGGTAGGGCTCATGGCGGGCAGTTCATGCCATGGTCCTGGGCAACCACAAGAGGATTCCCAGAATGGGGGTGGCTCATGGGAGCCCTGTGCTTGGCTGACCATCTCTTGTTCAGGGGCATCTGGGTGGGCAGAGCAGGGGCAGGAAGGTAGGCTCCCACCAGGCTCTTTGTGCAGCCTTCACAAGATCGTGTGGCTCCGTACCCCATCTCCTTTCTCTTCTGGGCTCTCCTGTTCTGAAAAGGTGGTTTTGTTTGTTTTCTTAATTTATTTGTTTTCCTCTTTAATTGAAAGGCAATTCCATCTGCTGTTTTACTCCCCAGATGACTGCAGCCATGAGGATGGGGCCAGGCTGAAGCCAGGATTTTGGAACTCCATCCATGTCTCCCATGCAGCGAGCAGAGAGCAGTGAGCAGGGACTAGACCCCACCGCCTGCTGCTGCCCAGGGTGCGCATGAGCTGGAAGCTAGATCAACAGCAGAGTGGGAACACAACGCCAGGGACTCTAGTATGGGGTGCAGGCAGTATGGGGGGGGTCTTAACTGTGGTGCCAAATGCTTGCCCATAACATATAATTAATTATCTTAATTACTTTTTTATTTATTTTAAACAGTGACAAAGACAGAGATCTTCCATTTGCTGGTTTCTTTCCCAAATGGCCATGACAGCTGGGGCTGGACAAGGCCAGACCAGAAGCCAAGGACTTCATCTTGGTCTCCTGCGTGGATAGCAAGAAAGCAAATATTTGGGTCATTCTCTGCTGCCGCCCAGGGTGTGCGTTAGCAGGATGTGGCACTCCAGTACAGGAGGCAGGTGTCCCTAGAAGCGTCTTTTTATTTCTTTAAGATTTATTTATTTTATTTGAAACAGAAAAACAAAGAGGGAAGGAAGGAAGGAGAGAGAATCTTTCATCAGCTGGCTCCCTGCCCAGATTCCCCACATGGCTGCACTAGTCAAATAGGGCTGGGCCAGACCAAAGCAAGGATCCAGGAACTTCATCCAGAGTTTCCATGTGAGCACAGGAGTCCAAGCCCTTGGGCCATTCTCCACTGCTTTCCCAGGCACGGTTAGCAGGGAGCTGGATCCTAAGTGGAACAGCCAGCACATGAACTCATACCACAGAGAGCAGCTGAACCCATTATACCACAATCCTGCTGCCCTCCCCACCCCCACCCTCAATGCTGGCCCCCTGTACCAAACACCTGCCCCCTCTTCTCTCCATTTGTCTTGATGGTCTGGGTGGTACCATCAGCATAATTCCTGCCACCTTAAGCCATATGCCACTGTCTGGTCATGTCACTTAAACACTGACCTTCAGGCCACCTGAACACCTACAGTGCCTTCAGCCAAGGGGGACCACGGCTGGGTCTCTCATCTGGACGCTGCACTGCTCTCGGTCAGTACCCCACTCGGAGTGCCTGCCCTGACTCTTCCTTCCTTCCAACTTGCTGCAGAGGCACGACCTGGGAGACAAGAGAGGATGGTTCAGCACTGGGCTGCCCTACCCGCCGGGAAACCTGCAGGGCAGTCCTGCCTGCCAGCTTTGGCCCTGGCCCCAGCACGAACCTCTGTATGCATCTGTTTAATTTTATTGGGAAGTTAGATATATAGAGAGGAGGAGAGACAGAGAGAAAGATCTTTCATCTGCTGGTTCATTTCCCAAATGGCCACAATGGCCACAGCTGAGAAAATTCGAAGCCAGGAACCAGGAGCTTCTTCCAGGTCTACCACGTGATTGCAGGGTCCCAAGTCCTTGGGTTGTCCTTGATTGCTTTCCCAGGCCAGACAGGGAGCTGGATGGGAAGTAGAGCAGCTGAAAGATGAACTAATGCCTATATGGGATCCTGGGTGTGCAAGAGAAGAACTTTAGCCACTAGGCTACCACGCCAGGCCCTCTGTCAGCGTCATAGCATGGCAGCGATTAAAGTCCTTGTCTTGAACGCCCCGGGATCCCATATGGGCGCTGGTTCTAATCCTGTCGGCCCTGCTTCCCATCCAGCTCCCTGCTCGTGGCCTGGGAAAGCAGTTGAGGACGGCCCAAAGCCTTGGGACCCTGTACCTGTGTGGGAGACCCAGACGAAAACTCCTGGTTTTGGAATGGCCCAGTTCTGGCCATTGTGGCCATTTGGGAAATGAACCAGCAGATGGAAGATCTTTCTGTCTCTCCTCCTCTCTGCATATCTGACTTTCCAATAAAAAAAAATTTTTTAATAAGTAAAGATAGATTTTTTAAGATCAGGATAGAATGCGATATTGCACATCTCCATGCTGAAGCCCAGGAGGCTGCCTTTTTAAAGTTCCCTCAGTGATCCCCATGTGGGATCTGACTGAGCTCTAAGATGCTGCATGGTGTATGCAAAGTCAATGATATGCAGTGCAGGTAGCCAAGCCCCTGAGCTGCTGGGAGCCTGGAGTTCTTGGAGGTGGCAGAGCCCTTCCCGGCTCCTCTTCCACCCTCTGACCCAAGATTCAAGTGTGGGCTTGTGGGGAGCCAAGCTGCTGTAAGGGACGGCCCGTGGGAAGTCATTCCTTCACCTTGAAGAGAGCCAGGCAGGCGTGGGAGGATGCTGAAGTGCAGCGCGGCCATCTGCGAAAATCCCCTCCGATGGCTGAGGTGGTGGGAGCGCCATCTGGTATCCTCCAGCCAGGCCCTGACAGAAGCGGAGCATGAGTGGAAAATGCTCTGCCTCCCTCCCTCCTGAATGTCAAGGCCCTAGGTGGCGGGTCCGCAGAACTGCAGAGCCAGGCAGTGGGGTGGGGTGGGGGTGGTGGGTTCAGCCTGTGCAGGATGTAGGGGAAAGGATGAGGGTCAGTGCGTTGGCAAGGAGACTTTTGAAGTGAGCCTGGTGTGGCAGATGATCTGATACTGTTTCCACCGGGCTCACCCTGCAGGCTGCAGGAGTGTGGTGCCAGGCCATGAAGACTTTGGGGACAGAGGAGGGAGGGGCCGGCCTGACCCTCCAAGGCTGAAAAATGGACCAGCAGGGCTGGTGCAAGCACCCACGGGCGTTATTTATGGCACCAGCCTGCGGGTCGGTGGGTACCTTCCCCCTGCTCCATCTGGCCCTCTCTGGCATGGCTCCCAGTATGACTCACCACCAACAGGGCCCCAGTGTCCTGCCAGCCCTCGGAGGGCGGGGCAGGGTGGGAGCCAGCTCCTTTACAGAGGGCAGGGCCAGTGCCAACCCTCATGGCTGCCAGGGCGCACCTGGTTGGAGCAGGAAGAGCCGTTAGCGACAGTGATTGGTGCAGTCTCAGCTGGGGGCAGGAGAGCACTGGCTCAAACAGCCAGACCTGGACCTTCTTTAGACCGGACACTCTGGGTGCCCCTTCTCCTGTGTGCCTGCTGCTCCTCCCTCCCGGAGGTGGGGTCTGACTCCCTCACAGTGAAACAGGCGGATTTGTGCCTTACTTGGATCTACAGAAAGCAGGGATGACACTGTGACAGCGGCACAGCCTCTAGGAAACCTAGCACCTTCCACTTTCGGGTGCCCAGGAAGCCCACACCATGCCTTAAGGGGAGACAGAGAAAAAGCCCTGTGGGGAGAAAGCTTTTGGTGCCTTCCAGCCTAGCCCAGCCCGCAGCTGAGAGGTGACCTTGGCGTTGTCAAAAACCTTGGACAACCACGGATCCCACTGCGCCAGCCCCAAAAACCAAGCCAATCACGGACAGCTACAAAATGTGCAGGCGCAGCCCCACAGGGTGTGCCCCGAGAGAGTGAACTGCGCCCACGCCTGGAAGAGGGACTCAAGCGGGCACCGCCAAGTGCCAAGGGCTGGAGGGCGCTGGAGCAGATGCTCGAAGCCTCCGGGTGCCGTGGGGACGGGACCTCTACCAGGGTAGGACTGCTGCGGGCACAAGGTAAAGTGAGCACTGTGTGGAGACGGGAAGGCCAGCCAATGGCCGCTGTGCCCGTCCTCAAGGCGCTATTGATGTGCCCAGCCTTCCCCCTTTCTTCCAAAACTCTGCTTCCTAGTTCTGCAAGCTGTGATCTGTTGAGGCAACCAGACAGCCCCTGGAGCTCAGCCCTGGCTGTTGCAGCTATTTGAAGAGTAAAGCAGCAGATGAAAGATCTCTCCCCCAACCTTCTGCCCTCTCTGCCTTTCAAATAAATTTTTTTAAATCTGCAAATTTTTTTTCTTTATTTGCTTTTTTTTGAAAGGCAGAATTATAGAGAGAAGGAGAGATAGAGATCTTTCATCCATTGGTTCACCTCCCAACAGCTCCAACAGCCAGAGTAGATGAGTCTCCCACACGGGTACAGGGTCCCAAAGCACTGGACCGTCCTTGACTGCTTTCCCAAGCCACAAGCAGGGAGCTGGATGGGAAGTGGAGCAGCTGGGACACAAACCGGTACCCAAAGGGGATGTTGGCACCACAGGGAGGAGGATTAGCTTGATGCCCCACTGCGCCAGCCCCAAAAGGAAATGCTTTTATTTTGAACTAATTTTAGACTTAGAGAAAGGTTTCAAATGTAGTGCAGAATTTTAGCTGTGTCAGCCTGCTTCCCTTCACATTAATATCTTATATAACCAAGGCTAGGAAGTTAATAGGAATCCAGCATCATTAGCTAAGCTGTGGAACCCACTTGACTTTTCTGACTTTCTCACGCATGTCCCTTTTTGGTTCATGGACTCTTGATCCCACATTATATTTATTGCTGTTTCTCCTTACTCCCCTTCAATCTGTGGGTCTTCGTCTTTTGTGGCACTTTCCAAGTTTAAGATAGTTTTTTTTTATGTTAATGAGCCCGAACTGTTTTTAAATGTATACAATGAGCTTTTTACTTTCTAAGTTTTTGTTTATTTTCTTTTTTTTAAAGATTTATTTATTTTTATTGCATAGTCAGAGATACAGAGAGGAGGATCTTCCATCCGATGATTCACTCCCCAAGTGGCTGCTATGGCCGGAACTCAGCCAATCTGAAGCCAGGAGCCTGGAGTTTCTTCTAGGTCTCCCTTGCAGATACAGGGTCCCAAGGCTTTGGGCTGTCCCCGACTGCTTTCCCAGGCCACAAGCAAGGAGCTGGATGGGAAATGGAGTTGCTGGGACACGAACCCATATGGGATGGGATCCTGGTGTGTGCAAGACAAGGACTTTAGCTGCTAGGCTATTGCACCAGGGCCTTATTTCCTTTTTTTGGCTGGGGGGGGGGGGAGGTAAAGAGAGACAGAGAAAGAGATCTTCCATCTATTGGTTCAGCCCTTAAATGCCTGCCACACCTGGGAATGGGCCAGACCAAAGCCAGCAGCCTCAGACTCCAGCTGGGTTCCCAAGAGGGTGGCCTCCCTGCCGCCTCTCAGGGTGCACATTAGCAGGCACCTGGAATGGCATGCAGATGCATTTAGATTGACATACAGATTGCCTATTCAACAAATGACTCAGTTGAAACATGAGCAAAAGACTAAATTAAATGTTTAAGATGCTAAGTTTTACAGTATGCATATTTATCACACTTCTAAAAAAACTTTTAATGGGTGAAAGAGTTGGGCAGATATTTTGGGAAAAGAAATACAGGAAAAATATCTGGCAGCATTGTGGCATAGCACGTTAGGGTGATGCTGCCTATAATGCCAGCAGCCGGTGTAAGCACCAGTTCATGTCCCGGCTGCTTTGCTTTCATTCTGCTCCGTGCTAAAGCACTTTGGAAAGTGGCAGAAGATGGCCTAAGTCCTTGGGCCCTTGCACCCACATAGCAGACCCAGTAGACTAGCTCTTGGTTTTTGGATTCACCATGGGCATGCCTTAGCCACTGTGGTGACCTAGAGAGTGAACCAGCAGGTGAAAGACCTTTCTCTCTCTCTCTGTAACTCTGACTTTCAAAATAAACATATCTTTAAAAAAAGATATACAAATAGCCAAATGACTACAGAAAATGATGTTCAACAGGACTGGTCACTAGGGAAATGCAAAGAAGATACCGTACTGTATCTTCTAGAATAACTCGATCATATTGGGACAGGCCTTCAGAACAGTGGTTAAAATACCAATAGGAGCCAGTGTTGTGGCATAGTGGGTTAAGGTGGATCTGGGATGCCAGCATACCATAATGGCATCGGTTCCAGTCTGGGCTGCTCCACTTCTCACGCAGCAGCTCCCTGCTAACGTGCCTGGAAAAACAGCAGAATATGGCCCAAGTCCTTGGGACCTTACACCCATGTGGGAGTCCCAGAAGAAGCTCTTGGCTCCTGGTTTCAGACTCGTCCAGCCTTCACCATTGCAACCATTCGGAGAATGAACAAGATAGATTTTTCTCTCTGTTTTTCTGTAATTCTGCCTTTCAAGCAAACAAAATGAAATTCTTCCAGATTTTTTTTTTATTGGAAAGACAAATTTACAGAGAGGAGGAGAAATATCTTCCGCCAGTGGTTCACTCCCCAAGTGGCAGCAATGGCCAGAGCTTAGCCGTTCCAAATGCAGGAGCCTAGAGCCTCTTCTGAGTCTCCCACACAGATGCAGGGTCCCAAGGCTTTTGGCCAGTCTTGATTGCTTTCCCAGGCCACAAGCAGTGAGCTGGATGGGAAGTGGAGCAGCTGGGACATGAACCAGTGCCCATATAGGATGCTGGCGCTTGCAGGCAGAGTGTTAATCAGCTGAGCCAACATGCCAGCCTCTCGCATAAATTTCAACTTTCCTTCAAGGTCTAGTAATCCCACTCATGGTTATTTTTTTTCAGGAAAGCAGAAATCTTTGTGTGAACAAAAACCTATGCACCCTCGTTCCAGTCTCTTTATGAGTGACAGCCGAAAATGGGGTTGTTGGTAAGGATCCAAATGTCCATCGAAGAAGAACGCGTCCTCAAATGGGACTGTTCATTCAACAGAACACTGCACCACGATGGAAAGGACAGGGAAGTGGAAGGGCAGCATGGAGGATGAATTTCATTTCTTTTAATTATTATTATCTTATTTTGATGATTTTACATAGTTGATTAGTACGCAAAAGGTCAAGGGCTACAGGAAAGTGGGTAAGACCATCATTTCTGCATTCTCTTTTTTCTTCCTGTATCTGAGGGAAAGGAGGAGAATAGGGAAGAAGCCACACCCAACCTCCCATTCCATCCCAGGGTCCCCAGTGTGGGGCCTTCTCCGAGGGCACTGCTCAAGCGGTTTCGATAGCTCAACTGTTCTGAATTGCTGCCAATCTCGCCATTCCAAGCACAATGAAATCTCTCCGGAATCCACTGGCTGACATAGTCCACCTTAGAGTCTCCATTTTCCCCTGATATTCACTGCCAACACTTGGCTTGGGTGGTTGGTTGACTTGTTCTGTCTTCTGTCATGTACCAAGTGTCCTTTGCAGGCTCCATGTATTGCCATATCCTCCCTGTGCGCCTGGACATGCTGTCCACTGCTCCATAAGAGCCAATGAGGAGACTCAGCATTGAAACATGAACTCTACAGTCAGACCATGGAACCTGCAATTGTCTTCATGGTTGGGGTTCTGAGTCTAGCAGCTCAGTTGGGGGAATCCCCAAAGCAACTTCATCTGAGATGATCCCTGACCAGATCCTTGTATGTGCTTGTTAGTGTAGAGTCCGGCATAGACCATCACCCAAATCAGCCTGTGCATATGATGGTGGTTGCAATTGCTGGGTCAATTCTGCCTCCAGCCTGTCTTCTACACAAACCAATGGGTGTTGGAGCCCAGCCAAATCCTGTTCACCCCACACTTGGCCTTCATACGCAAACCAGTGGAAGCTGAAGCCTACTCAGAGCGACCTGTAATAACCCCCACCAGGCCCACCCCCTGCCCTGGTTACTGTGCTTGCCAGTATGTACAGCAGACTGATCCAGTTTGTCCCACATCCCATTCAGCTCTCATACATGTCAATGGGCCTTGAGGCCTAGTTCAATCCATCCAACCCCACTATCCAGCCCACACATGTGCCGGTGGGTGGCACTCTCTGTATAGCCATGCCTGTCCCAGTCTTGGTGCTCATGCTCACCAGTGGGAGTGGCAACCCAAGAGGGAGGTACCCACTGTTTCCCTACTGGGCCCACTCCCGGATCATGCACTCTCTAGGTGGTTCTGCCATTTAACTTGACAGAATTTGCCTACCATGCCACCGCCAGCTGATGCTGCAGCAAAGACCAACAAACCAACACCCACTCTGACTTACTATGCTTGCACCAGTAGGAACAGTCAACCCAGCCTGTCTTTTCCCTGATCCAGCTCACATGAGGCCAACAGGTGTTGTAGTTCTGCCTGGTCTGGTCTAGTCTGCTCCCATCCCAACTCACACTCTCCAGCAGGAGTGGTAGCCCAGTAGGGAAGCTCTCTACAGCCCACCCACAGGCTTCGCCGCCTCCCCACCAGGACTCACGTGTGCTGGTTGGGTGCTGTGGTCCAGTCTGGCATGGCTTGCCTCACCTCGGCATTTGCCTGTGGATGCCTGACCCAGCCTGCCCCCCTAATTCCAACGCATGCTGGTTGGGGCTATGGCCTAGCCCAGCCCAGCCAGCGTCCAGTCCCAGCCCTCATATGTACTGGCATGCGTTGCAAACAAACCTCTCCCAACCCACACTCCATTCTGGTGCTTGGATTTGCCAATGGGTGATGTGGACTAGCTCTGCCTGGTTCACCCCCGACCTGTGCCAAATGTATGCCGCCGGGTACCATAACCTGGCCTGGCCTGGGCTGCTCCCTTTGTTAGTTCTTGTGCTCACCTGCAGAGACTTTGTCCTGACAGAGGAATTCCATAAGCTTTTTCATCAGAACTTCTCCCAATGAAACATCTTACATACACCGGTGGGTCCATGGGCCAGCCCTACTCAGTCTACCTCCTGTCCTAGCAGGAACAATGACCTTTCCTGGCCAACCTTCACCCATTCCAGTTCTTATTATTGGGAGTTGCAGCCAAGCCTAGACTGGTCCACACACAAACATAGCTCACACCTGGCTAGCAGGGGCTAAAACCTAGCCTAGTCCGTCCTACACCTACCCTGGTTCTCATGAGCACCAGTTGGTGCTGGAGTCTAGCCCAGTCCGATGTGCCCAACTCCAGTCCACACTTGTGCTGAGGGACACTGCAGCCATATACAGACCAGAATGCAGCTCCCACTCTGACCCTCATGCTCACCAGTGGGAACCGCAACCCAGCCAGGACGTCCCCTTTGCTCCCCAACCAAGCCTATTCTCAGCCACAGATCATGTGTGTGCCAGTGGTTTCTCTGACCAGCTTAGCATAGTCCCATACCTGTCATAACTTTTGCCTTTGGATTCTATAGCCTGGTCTGACCCAGCCTGCCCCCAGTCCCAACTTTTGCTGACTGGTGCTAGAACCTGGCCCTGCTCAGTCTGGTCCCATCCCTGGCTCATGCAAACCGGTAGGTGTGACAGCCTATTCCATCATGTCCTATGCTCCAGCCTGGTTTCTATTCTTGCCAGTGAGCTAAGGTTTGCGTGGCCCTGCCTGGTCTGCTCCGTTGCAAAACCAACCCATGCATTAGCCAATAGTTGGAGCTATCTTACCCAGCTTGCTCAACCCCTAGGGCTAGATGATGTGATCAATCACCAGTGGGAGTTATGACCCACTAGGGGAGTTTCCCAAGTTTCTCCACTCAGCCCACTCCCAGACCCAGATCTCACACATGGCAGCGGGGGCTAGGCCCTTGCCTGGTGTCTGCTCCTCCATCTTGGCCTTGTATGAGCTGTTGAACATCGTGGCCTGGTCCGTTTCACACCCTGTCTTAGGATGGACATGCCGGTACTGCAGCCTGGATATGCCCAGACTGTTCTAGATTCTTGTAGTTGTGAGTGATGGTAGGCTCCATGGTCACACCTAGCTCAGCCCAACCCCACCCCATCTCTTGAGCTAACCAGTGGGACTTGTATTTCCACAAGGTTAGACCCATATATCGCCCACAGAATCTACCCCCAGACCTAGTTCTTCATGTGCTGGTTAGTGTCATGGTCCTGCCTAATGTGACCTGTTCCCTGTTCCGACATTCAGTCAGGTACTTGGATCTAGCCCTGCTAGACAGGTCCCCAGTCCTAGCTTTCACATGGGATGGCATGTGGTGGTCAGCAATGTTCTATGTTAACAAGCCCTACTCATGACTCCTATGTAGGTTGGAGTATCAGTATGACCCATACAGATCTTCTAATCACTCCCCTCCAAACCACCAGGCTCAGTCCCCTCATTTACATGCAAGTACAACGACCCTGTTGTTGGGAGTCCCTCAGGACTAATTCCTCACCTACACGCACAGTGGCCCTATCCTTGGATTCCCTAGGCAGCAATTCCACATGCCCGAGAACCCACAGCCAACTGGTGCTCTGACCGCCCAAAAGCCTGGGACTCACTCAAAGCATGGCAGCGGCTAGGGCCCCAAGCATTGAGTCTGACTTGGCTCAGGTACTCCCAGCAGACACAACACTGCTGGAAGCTCCCACCAGCCAGGCCCCGAGGTCAAACTCTGGGGGTAAATTTTAAAATCATTTTGTTTAGTGAAATAAATTATGTGCAGAAAAAAAATACCACATGAATTCAATTATATGAAAGTTTAGAAGCAGGAAATTTATAACCAAAGAATGAGTGGTTACCTGGAGGGAAATTGAGCCTATAGGACTGGTCATAGGACAAGCTTTCCAGTAGCTAAAATATCGTGGTGTGACTGTGGGTGACATGACTATACATACCCACCAAACTGCACACTTAACTCTGCTGACTTTTGTCAGGTGATAAGTATATCCCAATAAAGTTGATATCTATTTGTAAAAGTTTTTACTTACTTAGAGGGTTTACTTAGAGGGTTTACTTACTTACAAGGGTTTACTCCCCAGATGTCCAGAACAGTGCAGCAGAGGGTGTTGAAGCAAGGAGCTGGGAACACAGTGCAGGTCTCCCACACGGGCAACAGAAACCCCAGCACTTGAGCCATGGCTGCTCATTCCCAGGGCCTGAGGTAGCAGGAAGCACAAGTCAGGAGCCAAATGCAGGCAGTGGGTTGTGGGATGCAGGCAGCATCTTAATCCCAGGCTAGTCACCCTCACCTCGTGTTGACGTTTAAAATGGGCCAGATGGGGCTGGGGCACCCAGAGGTGCATGCTGGGTTGGCAGAGCTCCGCTGAAGCCAGCGCTAGGAGTCGGCACCATGGTGGGTATCAGGGCAGGAGGCAGGGATGGGAGGAGGAGGCAGGGATGGGAGGAGGAGGCAGAGATGGTGGGAGAGGGAGGAGGCAGGGGTCAGGGGAAGAGGCGGGGATGGAGAGGCAGGGATGTGGGGGGGAGGCAGGGATGGGGGAGGGGGAGGAGGCAGGGATAGGGGAGGAGGTAGGGATGAGGGAAGGGCACAGGCATCCCAGTTCCAGTTGGCACACGGGTAGTGATTACAAGGGCGTCTGCCCTTCATTTAGCTATGCCTCTGCTTTGTGTAGTTTGCTACAGCTGGTTTTCATCAAGCACTGTTACATACTTAAGCAATTAACTGGTAACTGACTTGCGGGAGAAGTCAGTTGGGAGGCACTAAGCACACCCCTTGTGGTAACTTTTTAAGTCCCCTGGCTCCATGCTGTTGGTCCTGTTATTTTCTTTTTCTTTCTTTCTTTTTAATTTTTTATGGTGTATGTATTGATTTATTTGAAAGGCAAAATTTTGGGTCCAGCACAATGGCTCAGTGGTTAAATACCTTGCACGTGCTGTGAACCCATATGGATGCTGGCTTGTGTTCCCAACTGCTCCATTCGCCCTACAGCTCTCTGCCTGTTGCGTGGGAAAGCAGTAGAGGATGGCCCAAAGCCTTGGGCCCCTGCACCCACATGAGAGATCCAGAAGAAGCTCCTGGCTCCTGTCTTTGGATCAGCTCAGCCCCAGCTATTGAGGCCACTTAGGGAGTGAACTGGCAGATGGAAGATCCTTCTCTGTCTCGCCTTCTGTCTTTAAATCTGATCTGCCTTTCCAATAAAAGTAAAGAAATCTTAAACAAAAATAAAGAAAAAGAGAGAGAACAAAAATAAAGCGTGTGCGGGGCGGGGAGAGAAAGGCAGGCAGTTTGCCGAGCTGTAATCTATTGCTTTGATTGCCTTGTACTCACCTAGGCAAGTGTTACACTGCTGGGAGAAAAGCAGACAATAGCTGGAGGCTTAATGTCAACTTTGTGTTAACTCTACCAGTGTGCCAGCATAACTACCTATTCTAGTCTATTTTTCTTTTTTTTAAAGATATATTGGGCCCGGCGTGATAGCACAGTGATTAAAGTCCTTGCCTTGAATGTGCCAGGATCCCATATGGGCACTGGTTCTAATCCCAGTGGCTCCATTTTCCATCCAGCACCCTGCTTGTGGCCTGGGAAAGCAGTCAAGAATGACTCAAAGCTTTGGGACCCTGCACCCATGTGGGAGACCTAGAAAAGGCTCCTGGCTTCGGATTGGCTCAGCTCCAGCTGTTGCAGCCACTTGGGGAGTGAATCATTGGATGGAAGATCTTCCTCTCTATTTTTCCTCCTCTCTGTGTATCTGACTTTCCAATAAAAATAAACAAATCTTTAAACAACAACAAAAAAATATATGGGGAAGTCAAGGAATGCTGAGCCAGGACAAGCCACCCTGGTCCCCAAGGTATGCTGCACCGCTGTGTGTCGGGGGTGGGAGGTTGCAGGTTGCCTGGGGAATAGGGTCTGGAGACCTACTGGAGTGGGAGTAGCTTCCCACAGAATATGAGAACTGGATCTGGGGGTAGATTCTATAGGGGACTTGTGAGCTTGCCTCTGTGGGACCCACCAGCTTGTATGGAGAGCTGGGGTTGGTGATGAGCAAAGCAAGACTGGACCATGGAACTCACCCAACAGGAACTTACCTGACATTCTTGGAACTGAGATTGGAAAGAGGTCAGACTGGGCCAAGCCGTAGCACCAGCATGTACAAAGGCCTGAGGGCAGACCATGCCAAGCAGGGCAGTGGCACCTGCTGGCACACATGAGAGTCTTGGCCTGGTAGGAGAACTTGAGAAACTGTCATGCTAGGCTAAAGTTCCCTCTGGGGAGCACAATAGTTGGGACTGGGGGCAGGCCAAGCATGGCAAAGCTGCAGCACCTACTGGCATCCACAAGAGCTAGAACAGAGTGTGGACTGCACTCAGCTGGTCTAGACTACAACACACATCAGTAAGAGTTGACACTGTCGGTAGACCATGCCAGGCTGTGTTGAAGCACCCACTAGCATGCACAAGATCCAGGACTGGGAACAGGCCTGGCAGAACTTTGGGACTCCCCTGCTAGGCTGAAGCTCCCATTGGTGAGTACGAACACCAGATCTGGGGGTGGGCCAGCCTTGACTATGCTGTAGCACTCAATAGCAAGATCTGGAATGGTTATGGACCAGTTGGGCTAGGCCACAGTGTTTGCCACTGAGGACCAGCCATGTCAGGCTAGGCAATAGTACCTGCCAAGACACACACGATCCTGGTAGGCCTTGGGAAACACCCCTGCTAGGCTGCAGTTCCCTCTAGTAAGTATGAGAGCTGGGACTGGGAGAAGGTCAGGTCAGGCTGGGCTGCAGAGCCCTTTGGCATATGTGTGAGTCAGGTCTGGAAGCTTGCTAGGCGGGGCAAATCCACAGTATACATTGGCATGACCAAGAGCCAGGACAGGACACTGGCTATGCTGGATTAGAGTGCAACACATGTCAGTTCACATGGGGGCTGGGAGCAGGCCAATTGGGCTAGACTGCTGCACCTGCTGGCAGGCTGGGACTGGGGACAAGATGGTCTGAGTCATGCTGCAGCACCTACTGGCGTGCACAAGACTCAGCACTGGGAGCAGGCCTGGTAGGGGAACTTTGGGTGCGGGTCTCCTCTACAGATTTCTTTAGTACTCCGTTGCTGGAGGGGATGAGCCTGCTGCCTGCCACCCAGCCTCCTGGCCCACAAGAGACAGACAGACAGGAGTTCTGTCTAAGCAGTTCCAATTTATTGGGGAAATTCAATTTCTTATATAGGGTAAGGGATAGCTTCAGGCCAGGAATTTCAGGAATTCCAGGAGGGGAGAAACTAAGAGCCAATTACTAGGAGCATGACTGCGGAAGCCACTTCCCATAGGCCGGGGTAGGTGAGTGAAATGGACCTGGCCAATCGGTATTTCTTTCAAACGATGTGACTCCTGCCCTGGTTCATGCCCAGGGCTCTGTCCTTGGCCGCCATCTTGCTTGCCAGTGACCTTGACTGTTAGTCGCCATCTTATTGACTTAGTGACCTCTTTGCCCCTGAGACCCACATTTGGGGACTCCCTTGCTGCTTCCACTGATGAATGTGAGAACTGAAACTGGGAATAGGACCATCTGGGGGTGGACCAGGCTGAATTAGGCTGCCGCACCTGCTGGCAAGTGCCAGGACTGGGAGCAAGTCCTGTCAGGCTGGACTGCAGTACTCCCTGGCAACGGCAAGATCTGGACCTGGGAGCAGGCCTGGTAGAGAAACTGTAGGCACTACTCTGCTAGGCCGCAGCTCCTACTAGCGCAAGAGCCAGGGATATTAGCAGACCAGGATGGGCAAGGCAGCAGCACCCATATGCATGCATGTGGGCTGGGTCTGAAGGCAGGTCAGGTTGAGCTAAGCTGTAGCACCCATGGGAGTGCAGGACAGACTGGGATAGGCTGCAGCAAATGCAACCACATGAAAAAAAAAAAAAGCTGGGATTGTCCTGATGGGGGCTACTGGGAGTCACCATGACTAGGCCACAACACATGCTGGTATGCATGAGGACTGGGTATGTGAGGGGCTAGCTGGGCTGGGCTGTAGCACCCATCAGATCGGTTCATGTGAGGTTTGGGGCTGAGACAGAACTGACCAGGCAGCTGCATTCACCAGTATATGCAATGGCTGGTGCAGGTGACAGACCAAACATGATCCTGCACTGGCTGGTGCACACAAGAGTCGTCTGAGGTCACCTCAGCTAAGGTTTCTTGAGAGACTCCCCAGCTGGACCGCTGGACTCAAAAATCTTGCCATGGGCCTGGCGGTGTGGCCTAGCAGCGAAAGTCCTCGCCTTGAATGCACTGGTGCTGGGGTCCATGTGATGGGTGTGGAAGACAGGAAGGTGTGAAGAGTATTGTTCCATTGCAGGCAGGGCCACAAGGAATTTCCCGCTGTGTGGCAGGACCCCGGCAGAATGTCTATACAACCACCTGAATGCAGATCCACCTCCCTTTGCATGGACACCGGACAACCCCACTGAGATTTCTGTGATCTATTTAGGCATTGTCTGCTTCTGCGGAGTTAATGTATAGTATTGTATAGTATTGATGTGAGCTTGGAAGCTGATGTTGCTGATACCCGTTCTAGCCAAAAGACTTTTCATTATTGCTGTCACGGCTGCCCCCTTTGACAATATGCTGATCAGGGGTGTTAACTCCCCCTTTGATCCTATGCTAATCAAGGATATAGCAGAAACCTATGCTTAGGATCCTCCTCCCCCATTGACCATATGTTAATCAAGGGTGTTCTGCCCCCAGGTGTAGTATTCTTTCCCTCTTTCTTTGATCTTTGGGTCCTGCCTTCTGTGATACATTTCCTCCCTTAGCTGATTCAAGACTAGCTATAGAATGAGGATTGCAGTAGGAATGTGTTACTGATTGATGGACGCCAGGATGGATAACATCCTGTCTTAGGTGAAACAAATGGCAGAATTATCCTTAGAAACACCCACTTGACCATGATGTAAAAAGTCTGAGCCAGAGTTTGACTGGTTTTGTATAAATAAAGCGGACAGCTTTCTCACATTGTCCACGATGATCATGGAATCGTAGTGGTCCGTCTCTATTTTCTTTACACCTCATCCACGAATCCTTCTTGAGTTCCGAACTCAGCTGGAGCTGGACTCCGGTACGCTGGGATCCCATATGGGCGCCGGTTCTAATCCCGGCGGCCCTGCTTCCCATCCAGCTCCCTGCTTGTAGCCTGGGAAAACAGTCAAGGATGACCCAATGCTATGGGACCCTGCACCCACGTGGGAGACCCGGAAGAGGTTCCTGGTTTCTGGTTTCAGATCGGCACAGCACTGGCCGTTGCGCTCACTCGGGGAGTGAATCATCAGATGGAAGATCTTCCTTTCTTTCTCTCCTCCTCTTTGTATATCCGACTTTGTAATAAAAATAAATAAATCTTAAAAAAAAAACCTTGCCACAAGAAAAATTACAATACAAGTGGTCCAACCTTGGAGTGTGTATGTCAGGACTGGGCCTCCTCAGTTGCTGGTGCCTATGCAGTGGTCAGCATGCCCAAATGCACACAATGGTCATGACAGCTGGCTCATTGGGCCAACAGAAGACATAAAGTACCTCGTCAGAGGATGGAAATCAGAACAGGTCGGACCACTGGCCAAGCTTTGTGACATGTTCCTGGGCCTATGTATGCACACTGAGGTGGATTTAGTCAGCCGATAGACCTTGGAAAAATTTTCTCAATACTGGTGCAATAAAGCCAATGACATCTCAGAAATAATAAAATCACTCAAGGAACACCTTCAGAACACTTTCCCCACAGGAAGGTCTCTAAGGCGTCATCAAATGACCATCCTCTATCCCTGTGTGCTGATGCTGTTTGACAACAAGGAGCAGCCGTCTCCTCCCTCCCCTTGCAATCACAGGAGAAAGAAAAAAAAACTGAAACGTTTGTCCCATCCACATTCCTCTATACCTCAGTCCTCTCCACCTTAATCACAGACTCACATGGGTGTGCATCCATTTCAACTATGTAAGCAACATTTCAAATTAGGGCCCAGCGTGGTGGCCTCGCAGCTAAAGTCCTTGCCTTGAATGCGCTGGAATCCCAGAAGGTCACTGGTTCTAATCCTGTCAGACCCAAATCCCATCCAGCTCCCTGCTTGTGGCCTGGGAAAGCAGTCGAGGATAGCCCAAGGCTTTGGGACCCTGCACCCAAGTGGGAGACCTGGAAGAGCTCCTAGCTCCTGGCTTTGGCTCAGTGCAGCTACACCTGTTGTAATCACCTGGGGAGTGAATCATTGGACAGAGGATCTTCCTCTCTGTCTCTCCTCTTCTCTTTTTTTTTTTTTTTTAATTATTATTTTTTATTCATTAATTACATTGTATTACATGACACAATTTCATAGGTACTGGGATTTTCCCCCCCTTCACCCCAAACCCTTCCCCCATGGTGAATTCCTTCACCATGATGCATAACCACAGCTCAGGTTCCGTTGGGATTCCCTAATTACAGGCTCACACCATACAGAGTCCAGCATCCCACTGTCCAGTCAAGATCAACGGCCTCTTAGGGAGGCCCTCTCAGGTTTGAAGGCAGAGCCAGCAGAGCGTCACCTCGATCAATTAGAAGCTCCAACATATCATCAGCAACAGTCCAGGTATGATGAGGCTGGTGCAGAGTCCACTGATTGACAGTCTATCTTAGAGTTTCCTCTTGTCCAGGTTTTTCGCTGCAAGCATATAGCTGAGGTGGTTGATTGATCTACTCCATCTTCCATCTTTTTTTGGTTCACTCCAATCAGCTGGTGGTTGTAACCCCTGGGTTGGATCTATTCTGAGCCCCGACCTCCATTGGAACCAATAAGTATTGCAGCTCTTCCCAGCTCTGCCCATCACACCCTCGTCCCTCACCTAAACCAGTGGGAGGAGTGCTGGTCGGGTGCTGCATTCCCTACTGGCACAGGCCATTTCGCCTTGGCATTTTGTACTTTTTTTTTTTTTTTTTTTTTTTTTTTTTTTTTTTTTTTTTATCGCAACCAAGCTTGGCCAGGCCCCCACACAGTTCCAGCGCTCGGGCTTGCCAGTGGATGACGTGAACTGACTCAGCCTGGTCTGCCCCAACTCGAGCCAAGTGCATGCCAGTGGGTCACTTTCCAAAGCCTCTTCTGGGTTGTTTACCTCCATGCTTCCTTCGGTTATTCGTAGGGTCAGTGTCCTGTCAGAGGAACTGTTCAGATTCCTCCCTCCGACTCCTTCCTGGTGTCAGGCTTCACGCATACTAGCAGGTCCTTCAGCCAGCACTGCTCTTCGATCCATTCTGGTTCCTGCTGTTGAGAGTTTCAGCCCAGCCACGGCTCGTCCATACCCACGTATATCTCATACATGGCTCAGTTGGGGTTGAAACCTAGCCAAGTCCGTCCAACATCTATCCTGGTCCTCCGGAGCACCAAACTGTGCTGTGGTCTAATCCGGCACGGTGCGTCAAGTCCGAATCGATATTTGTGCCAAGGGATTACATGACCCGACCAGAACTCAGCCCCCTTCCAGTTCCCGCGCCCCTTAGAGGTAAGCTCCACCCAGCCAAGGCCTCCCTCAATCTCCCCAACCAGGCCTGTTCTCCTCTTCTCTTATATATACCAGACTTTACAACAAAAATAAATAATTATTAAAAATATATTTAAAATTAGGGCCCGGCAGTGTGGCCTAGCAGCTAAAGTCCTCGCCTTGAACACCCCGGGATTCCATATGGGCGCCGGTTCTAATCCCGGTGACCCACTTCCCATCCAGCTCCCTGCTTGTGGCCTGGGAAAGCAGTCGAGGATGGCCCAAAGCTTTGGGACCCTGCACCTGCGTGGGAGACCCGGAAGAGGTTTCTGGTCCCTGGCTTCGGATCGGTGCAGCACCGGCCGTTGCGGCTCACTTGGGGAGTGAATCATCGGACAGAATATCTTCCTCTCTGTTTCTCCTCCTGTCTGTATATCCGGCTTTCCAATAAAAATGAATAAATCTTTAAAAATATATATATATATTTAAAATTAAATTGTTTTTAAAAATAGAGAGTTTTAAAAAAGGCAGAGTTTACAGAGAGACAGAAGGAGAGACAGAGAGGGGTCTTCCATCTGCTGCTTCACTCCCCAAGTGGCCACACTGGTCAGAGCTGAGCTGGTCCAATGTCAGGAACCAGGAGCTTCGTCTGGGTCTCCCATGTGGGTGCCAAGGCCTTGGGCCATCTTCCACTGCTTTCCCAGGCTACAAGCAGGGAGCTGGATGGGAAGTGGAACAGCCAGGATTCAAACTGGTGGTGTCCAAAGGGATGTTGGAGTTTCAGTCAGAAGCTTAACCTACTATGCCATGGTGGAATAGCAATACCCCCCCTTTTTTAAGATGTATCTGTTTATTGAAAAGTATTTGAAAGAAAGAGGGTGAGAGAGGTCCTACTGTGATCTCCAAGGCACAGAGATGCTTAGATTTTCCTGGGGTACGGAGCAGCAGATCTGGGGTTTGTCATGTGCTGCATGGCTCTGAATCTGTGCTATCAACTGCAGTTAGCCGGGGTTTCTGATGGGAGCTAACACAGGGAGGAGAGGAGATAGGCAGGGCCACCTGGCTGCTCCTGGGGCCTACCTGAGGGAAGATGGCTCTACCAGGTACCAAGGCCAGTGGTGTCCGTTTCCTTCCAAAATATTTAACTGCTATTTGCTTGGGCGTTTATTTGTTTTTTGGTGGCAAGCAGACTAGCACAGTTTAATGAAGAAAAATAATGGGACCTGGCATGGTTGCCCAGTGGCTAAAATCTTTGCCCATATGAATGCCAGTTCTAATCCCAGCAGCCCCGCTTCCCATCCAGATCCCTGCTTGTGGCCTAGGAAAGCAGTCTAGGGCAACCAAAGCCTTGGGACCCTGCACCCACATGGGAGACCTGGAAGAAGCTCCTGGCTCCTGGCTTTGGATTGGTTCAGCTCCAGCCATTGCGGTCACTTGTGGAGTAAGTCAAAGGACAGAAGATCTTCCTCTCTGTTTCTCCTCCTTTCTGTATATCTGACTTTCAAATAAATAAATAAATACACAAATGTTCAAACAAAGAAAAAAATCAAAGATTAATGGGGGTCCAGCACGTTGGCTTAATAGGCTAATCTTCCACCTGCAAGTGCCAGCATCCTTTATAGGCATCAGGGGTTTTTTGTTGTTTGGTTTTTTAGAAAGGATTTATTTATTTTTATTGGAAAGGCAGATCAAATTAACAAAGAGAAGGAGAGACAGAAAACCTTGGTTCACTCCTCAAGTAGCTAAGTAACAGCCAGAGCTAAGCTGATTTGAACCCAGAAGCTTCTTTCCGGGTCTTCCCCATGGCTTCAGGGTCCATTCTCTACTGCTTTCCCAGGCCACAAGCAGGGAGCTGAATGGGAAGCGGAGCCAAGACACAAGCCAGCACCTATATGGAATCCCAGTACCTGCAAGGTGAGGATTTAGCCATTGAGCCATTGCACTGGGCACACAGGCATCAGTTTATATCCTGATTGCTCGACTTCCCATTCAGTCCCTCCCTGTGGCCTGGAAAAGCAATAAAGGACAGCCCAAAGCTTTGGGACCCTGCAACAATGTGGGAGCTCAGAGGGAGCGCCTGGCTCCTGGCTTTGAATTGGCTTTTTTAAAAAATTTATTTATTCATATTGGAAAGTTAGATATACAGGGAGAAGGAGAGACAGAGAGGAAGATCTCCCATCCAATGATTCACTCCCCAAGTGGCCGCAGTGGCCAGAGCTGAGCCAATACAAAACCAGGAGCCGGTAGCTTGTTCCAGGTCTCCCTCACAGGTGCAGGGTCCCAAGACTTTGGGCCGTCCTAGACTGCTTTCCCAGGCCACAAGCAGGGAGCTGGATGGAAACAGGCCACTGGGATTAGAACCGGCACCCATATGGGATCCCAGCATGTGCAAGGCGAGGACTTTAGCTGCTAGGCCACTGCACCGGGCCCTGGATTGACTTACATTTGTTTGTTTGTTTGTTTGTTTGTTTGAAAGAACTACAGGGAGAGAAAGAGAGAAGAATCTTCCATCTACTGATTTAGTCCCCAAATGACTCCCTGCCGGAGCTGGGCCAGATTGAAACCAGGTCATGGCACTCCATCCAGACCTCCCAAGTGGGTAAAGGGGCCAAGCATCCGGCCATCATCACCCGCTTTTTTCCCAAGTGCGTCTGCAGGAACCAGAAGCAGGGTGCTGAGACTAAAACCTGCACTTCAGCATGAGATACTGCTGTGGTAAGCAGTTAGAAACATCTGCTTATTGTTGTCCCAGCTGGGGCATGGCAGCTCTTGCTCCCAGGAGTGAACCTATATCCTCCACTCCAGGACCCTCAGGTCAGGCAGCACGGGGAACCCTCTGGGCTGTGGTGCTGGCCACAGGGCTGTGCACCCCAGGACTCCCGCTTTCTGCAGCACACAGGGAGTTTCATCAAAGGTCCAGGAAGCCCAGAAGGAAGGGAAGAGCCACCTCCGTCATATAAGCTGTGGTTGACTCATTTTTAACTGGTGAGATACCTAGGACCCACCCAAGGACCTGGTCTGGCTTTCCCATCACTCGATTCCTCCAAGTCACTGGTTTTCAAACTTGGCTGCTGCTGAAACTGCTGCCAGCTCATACCCAAAAGGCACAGTAGCTGACATATAATATTCAAACAAAGGAAAAACAAAGTGTACATCATTTGGGGAGTGGACACACAAATTGTGTGTGACTTTACAAAGAAACACTCCTCAATAGCCAACATAACTACCTAGACACTTGTGTGACATGCTGATGGCCACAGGCCGAAGGGTGAGAAGGCGCCATGAGGAGGGGGCATTGAGTGCATGTGCTGTGTATCGTCGTCTTGGTCCTCGTCAGCATGGCCGGACTTTACCCCTGAGAAAGAATTTATGAGGAAAGGGTCAGTTGAGCTAATGGTTCATGGTCCATGGTGTGGCCTGGGTGGAGCGTTCACACAGGTGAGCCAGGGCACACAGGGATGGAGTACACCCCACCTTCCACATTCACTCTCAAAAACCACTGTGATTGGATCATGGGGCCCCACCCTAAGCACATCATACAGTCTAGTAACTTTCCAAGGCCCCACCCACCAACACAGTCAGTTGAATTCTATCATATATTAGCACAACATGCTCACAGAGGTAATCCTGGCAGTTCGGCTTCCCTTCCAGCGCCATGCTAATGGCATAGGAAAGCAGTGGAGGAGAGCTCAAGTGCTACGGCCTCTGCACTCATGTGGGAGACCCAGAAGACGCTCCTGGCTCCTGGCTTTGGACTGGCCCAGCTATAGCCACTGCAGTTACCTGGGGTGTGAACCAACAGATAAATCTGTTTCTTGGGGCCAGATTCCTTGGCTCAATGGCTAAATCCTCACCTTGCAAGTGCCAGGATCCGATAAAGACACAGGTTTGTGTCCTGGCTGCTCCACTTCCCTTGCAACTCCCTGGCTGTGGCCTGGAAAAGCAGCAGAGGACAGCCAAAAGCTTTGGGATCCTACACCGACATGGGAGACCAGGAGAAAGCGCTTGTCTTTGGATTGGTTCATAGCTGTTGCAGCCACTAGGGAGTTAACCAGCAGATGGAAGATCTTTCTGTTTCTCCTCCTCTTCATAAATCTGATCTGCCTTTGCAAAGAAAATAATGAACTTAAAAAAAAAGAAAGTAAAAATAGACCCGGGGGTTCAAGAGTTTATTTAACGCATTAATGCAAGGGTCTCTCGGGGGCACCTAAATTGTTTTCTGAGCCATAACTGGATGGCGATTAACACATAAGCTCCTGGCTCCTGGTCTTGGTCTGGTCTAGGATGGGCTGTTACAGGCATTTTGGGAATGAATCAGCAGGTGCAAAATCTCTTTCTCTGTATTATCTGTCTCCCTCTCTCTGTGTCACTGTTTCAAATAACTATTTTTAAGAGAAAAATGGGGGAGGGGAAGGAGAAAGGAAGAGAGCTAGGGAGAGCAACAGAAGTCTTCGATTCACTGGTTTCTGCCCCAAGTGCCCCCAAAACCCAAGAGCTCAGAGCTCAATTCTACACAGTTAGCTGGGATTCAACCTCTTCTTTTTACTTCCCCTTTCCCTTCTTCTTCAGCCCACCCTCCTCCTCTTTTTCTTCCTTCTTAAGATTTATTTATTTTTATTGCAAGGGTAGATTTACAGAGAGGAGATACAGAGAGAAAGATCTTTCATCTGCTGGTTCACTCCCCAAATGGCTGCAATGGCCAGGGCTGAACCGATCCGAAGCCAGGAGCCAGGAGCTTCTTCCGGGTCTCCCACACAGGTACAGGGTCCTAAGGACTTGGGGCACCCTTCACTGCTTCCCAGGTCACAAGCAGGACACTGGTAGGAAGCGGAGCAACCGGGACATGAACTGGCACCCATATGGGATGTGGGCACTTGCAAGTTAGCTTGTTGAGCCATTGTGCTGGCCCTAGAGGCCCAACTTCTGAAGCCATCCCCTGCTGCCTCCTTGTCTCCCCCCAGCCAGGGTACAATCTGGAATTGGGCACAGAACTGAGCTCAACCTCAGAAATGGGATGCTGCTGTCCCAAGTGGCATTTTAACCATTGTGCCCTAGCTTAGTAGCTTGAATATATTAAGGGTGATTTCGTATCAGTAGGAGAAATAATAAAGTCTGAATGGATAAATAGGTAATAAAAAGGAACAAACTGTAAAAGAGGAGCACAAGTTCTAAAAATAAATCAGTTCAGTTACAGTAGTAATCAAATAAATGTAAATTAGGACATCAATGACATTTGTTGCAAGTTGACCAAATCTAACCCCAAAATATTAGCTGCAAGCAGACTCTTAGAGGCTCAGGAGTCTTTATTCACCCACCAGTGCCAACCAGAGGACTGTCCAGTTCTACCACACATGGAAGATGGGAGTAGGTCTGGTCAACTTTGTTCAGGACTTCTTAAGTAATAATCATCCAATCAACTAAGAGAGCACGATCACATGATGCGAATCATTCAATCAATCGAGCTTACATCAGTGCACAACACAAATGACCCAATCAGCTGTAGTGGCAGAACAAAGATACCCGGTTTAAGCATCATGCACTTTATATAATCAGTTAGAGTCACATCCCACTTAGTAGCAAAAAACAGAACCAGGCAAACATTTTATTCCAATTCCATTTACAGAAAACAATTTGGGTTAATAAGTTTATGACCTGAGCTGTAGAAGAAAAACCAAGATTTCATCCCAGAATGAGAGACTTACTGTCTTGTGACAAGCACTCTCACTTCCCTTTCAAGACTTTCCAAGAACCCAAGGTTATGGCAAGGTCAGGTTATGAACACGACCTAGAAGTGTTTCAGGAGACCTAGCCTTACTGTCACTATTTTCTAAGTCTGGGCTGTCACATTGTTAACATCATTTCTTATCAGACATAAAATGTTATAAAAACAACATTATTGGACTTGGCGCAGTGGCCTAGTAGCTAAAGTCCTTGCCTTGAACACTCAGGATTCCATATGGCCGCTGGTTCTAATGCCAGCAGCTCCGCTTCCCATCCAGTTCCCTGCTTGTGGCCTGGGAAAGCAGTCGAGGACGGCCCAAAGCTTTGGGACCCTGCACCCACGTGGGAAACTGGGAAGAAGCTACTGGCTCCTTACTTTGAATCAGTACATCACCAGCCGTTGCGGTCACTTGGGGAATGAATCATTGGACAGAAAATCTTTTTCTCTGTTTCTCCTCCTCTCTATATATCTGACTTTCCGATGAAAATAAATAAATCTCAAGAAGAAAAAAAAAAGATATTATTCAAAGTCAGTTGGGGCCAGTGCCATGGCACAGTCAGCTAAGTCTCCGCCTGTAGCATCCATATCCCATACAGGTGTCAGTTTGAATCCTGGCTGCTCCACTTCCCATCCATCTGCCTGCCTATGACCTGGGGAAACAGTGGAGGATGATGCAAAGCCCTGGGACCCTGCACTCTCGTGGGAGACCTAGAAGAAGCTCCTGGCTTTGCATTGGCACAGCTCCAGCAGTTGCTGCCATGTGGGGAGTGAACCAGCACATGAAAGCTCTCTCTCTGTCCTTCTGTCTGTAAGTCTTCCTTTCCAACAACAAAAAAAATTCATCTTTAAAAATAGTGGACAACTTCAAAAATGTCTGCTCAATTGTAGAATGTTGATTATTCACCAGGGAACTTCAGCAGTTACTACAATTGCAGCTGTTAACACACAAAGGTTCTTAGCTTACAAACATTTCATATATAGCATACATACAAAATAATATATTTCTGTTAAAACTACTTTGATCCGAGTGTATGATTTGGGAAGCATATATACTAAAACACCTCGGTGTTTTGATATTGTGACATTATTACTTTATGTGTGGTCTTTTCCCGGGTCAAAGAGTATGTAAGAATTACTTGTAGCGTAAATTAAATTATGGGTCGAGAAGAACCAACCCTTGTTCCAATTTGAATCAATAATACAGACTAGTGACTGACAAAACGCTCAGGCGCCAAGCTCCAGGTGTCGCGCGTGCGCATCAGGTGGTCTCTCAGGCACTGCCGAGGCCACCTCAGCCGGTGCGGGGTCCTGGCGGCGGGGGCGGAGCCTCGCCAGCCCGGAAGAGACGCTGCGCCGCGCATGTCCCTTCCTTTCCAGCGTCGGCCTCGAGCCTAGCAGCCGCCGCGGTGAGTGCTTTTGGGCTTGGCCTTCCATCGGCGCCCATCCGGGCCGTCCGGCCGCCGTGGCGGCCCGGCTCCTGCAGGCCCGGGAGGGGGCATTCTCGCGGCCCCACCGTTTCTGTATTTTTGAGTCGCGGGAGGGTCTGGGAGCGCCTTTCCCTGGGCAGAGTGGGGCGGCGGGAGGGCGAAGGTTGACATCCGGTGGACGGAAGGGGAGGTGAGGCTGCCGTGGGTGGGGGCGGCGAGTCCACGCCGAAGGCGGCCTGGGGGCGAAGGCCTTAGCCCTGGCTGCGTGTCGGGAAGCGGCGGTGGTGTTCTCCGGGCCCCTGAGGGTGCTGCGAGGTGCGGAGGGTGAGGGTACAGCGGTGCGGTCCCTCGGGGTGCGGAGGGTGAGGGTGCTGCCGTGCGGTCCCTCGGGGTGCGGAGGGTGAGGGTGCAGCCGTGCGGTCCCTCGGGGTGCGGAGGGTGAGGGTGCAGCCGTGCGGTCCCTCGGGTGCGGCGACCCTCCTCCTCGGCCCTTGACCGTGCCTTTCCTCTCTCGCAGATGCTGATGCCCAAGAAGAACCGGATTGCCATCTACGAACTCCTCTTCAAGGAGGGAGTGATGGTGGCCAAGAAGGACGTCCACATGCCCAAGCACCCGGAGCTGGCGGACAAGAACGTGCCCAACCTGCACGTCATGAAGGCCATGCAGGTGCGCGAGGGAGGGCTGTGCGGCCGGCCCCTGTCAGGCCCCGCGCTCCCGGCCAGCTGCTAACCGTGCTGCTCCTGCCTTGCAGTCCCTCAAGTCCCGAGGCTACGTGAAGGAGCAGTTCGCCTGGAGACACTTCTACTGGTACCTCACCAACGAGGGCATCCAGTACCTCCGCGACTACCTGCACCTGCCCCCCGAGATCGTGCCTGCCACCCTGCGCCGCAGCCGCCCCGAGACCGGCAGGCCTCGACCCAAAGGTAGGGGGGCCAAGGGCCTGAGGGAGAGTCTGTGCCCTAGCACGTGATCAGTGTGGGCGTTAGGGGAACTGGTCAGGCTCGCACCCTCTGGCATGGGACTGCAGAGACAGGACTACGAGGTTGACTTCCTGCCCCATCGTTGAGTAACTATCTCATAGAAACACAACAGAAAGAGCTTGTGCTTGTCTTAGAGAAGTCCAGAGCAAAGCTAGTCATGGTTTGTGGGGCCCAGCACTGTTGTGTGCTCATTGGCAGTGGGAGCAGATCGTGGTGTTGGACGAAGGACAGATGTTTATAAGTCAGGGTGGGTGTACGGGTGGGGACTTGTCTTCCGACATCTGAGGTCACTGCTGGCTCACAGCTGCTGCCTGGCAAAGGGGTGGCTGCTCGCACATGATTGTGTGGCCTAGGGTGGAAGCGCCCCGACAGTCTGGCGATCGGGTGGGGGTGGGATCCAGGTCTGGAGCAGCAATTCTGCCTCTGCTTGAGTTGACCTGGCTGGGCCTCGGGGCTCCTGTTTTTAAGCATGAACAGATTCCCAGTAAATTCTAGGTTAGTTACATGCTAGCGTTTTTAGCAGGTGAGTTACTACTTGTCAGCTCTATATTTTTAAGCTGCCGCGTCAGACATTTGGCCTGTATATCAAAGCAGAGTTCTGCGGCTGGATTCAACTGAGGAATAAAAAACTGGGTGGGGGCGCTTGCTCCTGCTGCGGACGTGTGCAGTGCTATGGTCATTGTTTACTAAGCATAAAGCGAAAATAGGTGTTAAGGTTGTCCTGGTGTTACAGTTGATCTAGGAGTGGTTTAAGGTATGGAGCGATGTGTGTGGCTTGTAAGCATATGCTGTGCTGTTGTCTGTGTAGGATTCCAGTGTCGAGTGTGGAAAGGCACGCTAGTCGATCCCACAGCCTGGTGGGCGGTATGGAGAAACTAAAGGGCTCTTGATCTTGATGGCTTGTAGCTACCTAAAGGTTTTGGTGGGCCTAACAGGCTGTGTATGAAGTGCTTTCCATTTGCATACTAAGTTTTTCCACTTGGGTCATTGAATATACTTAAGAAATCACCATATTTATAAATTGCTGAGTGATTGTAAAACATGTCAGTATTGAGAAACCATACAACAAATTTGGCGTATACCTGAGATGACCGTTCTGGGCCTTTGGGGAAACAAGCTCTGAAAGACAGCACGTGTCTGACAGTTTGGTGGTTAGGAGCTTGTCTGGTGAGAATGTCAGTGCAAAGAGTTCCAGATTGTCCTGTGTTCACAGTGTGGTTTGCCTTGTAGGCCTGGAGGGGGAGCGACCTGCAAGGCTCACGCGAGGAGAAGCCGACAGAGACACTTACAGGCGGAGTGCTGTGCCCCGTGAGTAATGCGTCGGCCCTGTAGGGATGACAGGGTGACCAAGAAAAAGGGGAATGTTTTCAGTCTGAATCAGCAGCCCTTAGACAGTGACAGGGTAAGTGCTGATTAGGAGCAAAACCCAACAGCTTTCAGCACAGCAGCAAACTACGTCATGAGCTTTTGAGGGCAGGACTGCTCACACCTCAACCTTTATTGTTAGTGCAAAGTCATTACGGGTTATTTTTCATTTTAATTAGAAAGTAAGATCTACAGAGAGGAAGACAGATCTTCTGTCCGCAGTCTCACTCCCCAAGTGGCCACAGCGGCAGGAGCTGTGCTGATCAGGAGCTTCTTCAGGTCTCACGTGCAGGTGTAGGAGCCCAAGGTTTTGGACCATCCTGTTTTGCTTTCCCATTCCACTGGATGGGAAGCGGAGCAGCTGGAACACGGGTGGGCACTCATGGAATCCTGGTGCAAGGGGAGGACTTGAAAGATCTGTCGTGGTTCACTCCCCAAGTAGCTGCAATAGCCGGAACTGAGCCAATCTGAAGCCAGGAGTCTTACCTGGTTTCCTATGCAGGTGTAGAGTCCCAAGGTTTTAGGCTGTCCTCCACTGCCACAAGCAGCGAGCTGGATGGGAGTGGAGCATCCAGGATATGAACCAGTGCCCATGTGGCATCTCTGCATGTGCAAGGGGAGGACTCAGTCACTGCGACATTGCACTGTTCCCTGTTGTGGATTTTTTTTTTTTAAATATCTGTATGTATTTGAAAAGCAGATTTACTGAGTCACAGGAGTCTTCCATCTGCTGGCTCATTTCTCAGGTGGTTGGAGCTGAGCCAGTCTGAAGTCAGGAGCTGCTTTTGGGTCTCCCACATGGGTGCAGGGGTAAAGGAGTTGAGATGTATATACAGAATGTGGGTGCTGCAGTTAGAGGTTTAGCTGACTATACCACCACACTGCCCACCCGCAGTCCCCTCCTCTATTGAACAAAAAAAAAATTGTTCTGTCATGTAGTGGGTGCTGTGGATGGAGGACTAAAGCCCAGGGACACAGAAGTGAGGGAGCCCTTTTGGCTGTGGGGGAGGGGCGCTGTAGGCAGAACCTTTCTTGAGAACAGTGGCCTGGTGGGAGACTGAATGTTATCCTGGTAAGGCCTTAGGTTCGCTCTCGTTTGAGTTACTCTGTAAAGCCGTTAGTTGTGATAAATTGGACGTAAATGGAGTTTTTACTAATTGCAGCAGTCTGAGCTGTGTTCACCACTGGGCCTGCACACTATAGGGCAGCCATAGGAATGCAACCCTACAGCTCTCCCGTTGGCAGTGCCCCCTGTGGGGAGGTCACTAAGAACTGTTCAAAGCATCTGAGTCACCAAGAGTGAGCGTGGCAGCCAAGGGCCTGTTGTGGACACGGTAGGGAGAAAGACTGCAAGGCCGAGAGACGTCCCTTCCGTCTCCCAGGCCTCCCATGGGATTGTCTCCTGCTGCTTTGCTGGGAGCATTAACAGGCTCGGTAAGGCAGTGATGGGAAGTGCGAGGGTCGTCAGGGAGCTGATTGAGGTTTTCACAGCTATGACTGTATGGTAGTCAGACTTCTACCTCCTTCAGCCTCGTTCCCCACCTCTTTTTTTTTCTTGGTTCGCTGTTGTTTTGCAAAATCACAATTTTAATCCATTCTGTAATCACAGGCTTAATGCACCACTTACCACTTACCATAATGTTCTGCTAGTGAAAAATAAAGGCCAGTTTCATGGGAGTGTAAATAAGGCACTACAAACAATCAAGTCACGTGGTATCCATTTTATTCCTGTACTTTCTTGTGTTCTGTGTTAATACTGTATCAGAGAATGTGAGATTTGTCTTCGGGATTGGCTATTCATAATGATTTCCAGTTGCATCCATTATAAATACTCTTATGTTGCTGTTCTTTGCAGCTGGTGCTGACAAGAAAGCCGAGGCTGGAGCTGGGTCAGCAACTGAATTCCAGTTTGTGAGTATCCCCCATTTCCCTTCCACCCGTGGGCGTTTGTGTAAGCTCGGCCTGGTGGGTGTACAAGTTCTGGGGATGTGGGTCTTGTCCCCCCTCTCCTTTTTCCCTAGATAACCTCCAGTTCTCAATTTTACATTGATGCAGTATGACTGTAAATGACTGAAATGGGTATTACACATCAGTACATGTGATGCACTGGTTTTGTCCACTAAATTAACATGGGTTGTAGCCGATTGAATTGGTTTTGGTGAATCCTGGCATTGAACTAAATGCTGCAAGTAGGCTGGACTCTGAGCTCAAACCGGCCATAGTCTCGGAAATGCTAAGATCATGACCAGGCCCACTGTAGGTTGGCACAGCTGTGGAGGTGACCTCTGTGAGATTAATCTGGGTCACATGCTCACACAGGGAGCTGGCGTGCCATTGTGTGGCATTTGTGGCAGATCTTAATGGTGCACAATTCAGCAAGGGTCCTCACCTGTCAACTTGGAGGTGTGACTGTGGTGGAAACAGGCTCTGCTCTTGTACCAGCTGCATCCCCGTATATATTATAAGCACACTCGAGGTGGCCATGATTCCCAAGTGAGCAGTGAGGGGGAGCCTCGCTGTGGAATGTGACCTAAGAGCCAGGCTGGGGCCAATGGCCTGCACTCTGCTAATTATGATGTTTAGGGGCTCTCTGTGACAAAGCTCTAGTGTTAGAGGTGGAGTTGGGTGTGATGCTAATGCTGATGCTTTTTCTCTTGCAGAGAGGTGGATTTGGTCGTGGACGTGGGCAGCCACCTCAGTAAAGTTGGAGGAGATTATTTTGTGTTAAATAAACCTGTAGCCACAAACACATACTGTTCTGTGTCTTTACTGTGTAGCTGACTGCTGTACTTGCTGCTGTATTTGGCGTTGCTCAGCTCTACCTAGCACCTCCCGGCAGAATGCTGTCCAGGGTGATACTGCACATAAGCTGGCAGCTGCTCCAGGCCAGCCCTGCAGAGCACCATGGCAGGAGACAGTTTTCTTGGGCTGTTTCCCATGATTGACTAAACATTGGGTGTCTGGAGGTGCTGCCATGCCAGGGCTTTGGAAGGTAGAGGACGCATGGTTAGTGAGCCCTGGCATGGCGGCCCCTGTTTGGATTTTTCTTTGCTCAGCGAGATCCCAGTACACAGGTGCTGCTGAGTGGATTGGGGGGTTTAAGGGCATTTGGTGCACTAGGCATGCACTTTGTAGTGAACCAGAACACAGCTACCAAGGTTTGGTGTTCTGTGGTGCCAGAGGGGTTTAGGATTCCAATTTGAAGGTGTATGGAGATGAGGTTTGACTCACAACTTAGCAGTCAAACCTTATGTATATACTGGTGGGTTTTATGCTGATTAACATTTTGAGTGATTACAGATGAAAGATCTTGCATCCACTGTTTCACTCCCCAAGTGGCCACAATGGCTGGAGCTGAGCCAATCCAAAGCCGTGAGCCTTTTCCAGGTCTCCCATGTGATGCAGGCTCCCAAGGTCTTGGGCCAACCTCCACTGCTTTCCCAGACCACACGCAGGGAGCTAAATGAGAATTGAAGTTACCTGGACATGAACTGGCACCCATATAAGGATTGCCCGGCCCAATACCTTCATCTTGATAGTTCTATCTTGAGCCACAAGGTGGCAGCTGGTAGCTGCTGGTGTGCCAAGGGAGCAGTGCTTTGGAATCTACCACTACGCAGATGCTTGCTTTGGCAGAAAAGGCAGGGTTGGCAGGATCCCAGTTCAGCACTGTCTTGGCTGCCCTGACAAAGATCGCTTTTTATCCAGTTTCTCTGCTGGCTCCGGTGATGTCAAGTGGTTTGCCATGTTCACACGCCTTGTGATTGTTTAACCTGGATTTTACAGAAACATGAGCAGCTCCCGGCCTTTGTCTCATCAAGGCCAGCAAGCAGACGGGTTTCCCCTACAGTTTCACAGTTATTGACCCTAAATCACTGGGTTTCAACCAGGGCTCTTTGCCAGCCCCTTGTGATTTGAACCACACGCTTTGGGGATGCCAAAAAGTATGCAAGGTAGGTAGAGCTGTTAAAGATGTGCTGGTGGGAGGCCAGCATGGCGCCCCTGGCTTTAGCTTTGACCTACCTCTGGCAACCAACACGATTCTTAATGTACACAAACATATGTATGTATAGATCTCATATGGATATCAGTTTGAGTTCCAGCTGCTCCACTTCTGATCCAGTTTCTTGCTAACACGTAAGAAACCAAGGGTGGATGGCCCAAATACCCATCTGGGAGACGCAGAAGCAACTCCCAGTTTTTGTTTTCAGTTAGGCCTAGCCCCGGTCATTGTAGCAATATGGAGAGTGAACCTGCAGATGGAAGGCCCGTCTCCCTCTAATTTCCTTTCAAATCAAAAAAAAAAAACTTCAAAGTTTGCAAACAGAATCTAGGTGAGGATTGTCACACCAGGAATGCCGGATGCTTAATGAACAGCCTAAACCCCTGCTGCAGAACCTCCTGTGTGGAATTGGGTCTGCCCAGTGGCCACACTGAACGCTCGGGTAAATCATTCAGTCCGCAGTGAGTACAATGCACACTGAGCCTGCTAGCGGGAAAGGGAGGGGCAAATCCATCATTTGATTGCTCAGTTTGAGAAAGGGAAACTAGGACAGAATGAGGGCATGGGGGGGTGGGGAATGAAAAGAATTGTTTAAAAAGTTAAAGCACATAGAAAGCCTGGAGCCCATTTCTATTTAAAAGTACTTTATTGGAAGCCCGTGATACATGCATGGCACAAGTCCAAGAGAACAGCCACTTGACAAATAAGCCCTGCATGGTTTACGGACACATCAAAGGGGGCATTGTGAGGAAAAGGGCATCTTTAGAAATGCATAAATATTAAATGGGAGAGGACACCCAAGCGGAAGAAATTTAGGAAGCCTCAAAATGGGGCAAAATTGAGAACCACAAACCCAGTAGTATTAAGAAGTTCTGAAGAGCACGTGAAAGAAATACCAAAGAAGTGCACACAAAGATCAGTTTGAGAATCTAGGCATCAGTTCATTAATGTCTGAAGTAATCAGGGTGGGGAGGTGAGTAGCATCCTTATGAATGTTACACATAGATTTCCCTTTCCATTAAAATTTATCTTTAGGGCCCGGCGTGATAGCGTAATGGTTAAGGTCCTCCTCACCTTGAACGCACCGGGATCCTATATGGGCACCGGTTCTAATCCCGGCAGCTCCACTTCCCATCCAGCTCTCTGCTTGTGGCCTGGGAAAGCAGTCTAGGGCGACCCAAAGCCTTGGGACCCTGCACCCGCTTGAGAGACCCAAAAAGAAGTTCCTGGCTCCTGGCTTCAGATCGGTGCAGTGCTGGCCGTTACAGCCACTTGGAGAGTGAATCATCAAATGGAAGATCTTCCTCTCTGTCTCCTCTTCTCTGTACATCTGCCTTTCCAATAAAATAAATCTTTAAAAAATACATGTATATATATCTTTAAAGATGAGTTACTTTGTTTATTAGAAAGGCAGAAAAATGAAGGGCGGAGATCTTCCATCCACTGGTTCACTCCACAAATGGCCAAGCCAAATCCAGGGGCCAGGAGCTTCACTCAAGTCTTCCAATGTGGGTGCAGGGACCCAAGCACTTAGGTCAACTTCTGCTTTTCCAGGTGCTTCAGCAGAGAACTGGATCTGAAGTAGAGCAGCTGGACTGAGACTGGTGGTTAAATGGAGTGGCATTGCAGGCAGTAGCTTAACCTGCTAAGTCAGGAATGTTGGGCCCTATTAAAATAGCTTTAAAATTCTTAATTTTATTTGAAAGGCAGATTCACAAAGAGATCTTAAATCTGCTGGTTCGCTCCCCAGATAGTCACAATAGTCAGACTGGTCCGAAGTCAGAAGCTTCTTTCAGGTCTCCCACGGGTGCAAGGGCCCAAGGACTGGCTAACTTACGCTTTCCCAGACGCATAAGCAGGGAGCTAGGTCAGAAATGGAGCAGCTGAGATTTGCCCATAGGGAATACTGCAGGCAGAAGAGGCTTAACCTACTACATCATGGCACCGAACCCTAAAATGATTCTTAAAGGGCCTGGCATTATGGTGAAATGGACTAAGGTGCTGATTGTGGCGGTAGCATCCTGTATCAGACCACTGCTCTTTTTTGTTTCTTTTTAAAATTTATTTTATTTTGTTTTACATTTTATTATTGTTATCATTTTATGATACAGCTCCATATTCCCTTACCCCCTCCCCAATCCCTTCCCCCCCACCAAGTTCCTCTATATCATTACTAACATATAGTGCTTCATACTCAGTCATATGTCCATCATTGCGGGCGTGGGCAATGGCAGAGAGTCCAGAATCCTATTGTCAAGATATAGTAAACAGTTTCATTGTAAGTCCGTCTTTGTCTGGAAGCAGAAATGAATACCACACTGCATCCTCACATCTGGATGTTAGTCTCCATTTCACAGCTACTGTACATCCCCTTACATGAAAAGTCATGATACAAAATCAACAATAGAAAGAAAAATAGAAATTTACAATGCCATGAAGTTAAATGACATGTTACTAGATATGACAGTCTCCATTACACAACTACTGTACATCCCCTTTGGAAAGTTAGAGAGACAGACAGGAAGATCTTCCATTCGCTGGTTTACTCTGCAAGTGACTGCCACGGCTGGAGCTGAACCAATCTGAAGCCTGGAGCTTCTTCTGGGTCTCCCATGCAGGTGCAGGGTCCCAAGGCTTTGGGCTTTCCTCCACTGCTTTCCCAGCCCACAAGCAGGGAGCTGGATGGGAAGTGGAGCTGTTGGGAATCGAACTGGTGCCCATATGGGATCCCAGTGTGTGCAAGGCAAGGACTTTAGCCACTCAGCTAGCATGCAAGGCCCACTGCTCTATTTTAGATCCCATTTCCTACTGGAATGACATGCTTGGGCCCCTGTCACCCACATGAGAGAGCAACCCGAGTGGAGTTCCTAGTTCTTGGGTTTGACCTGGCCCAGATCTTGCAGCCTGGCAGTGGTTAACCAACAGATGGAAAATCTTGTGTTCTTTTTCTGTTGGTCTGAAAAAAAAAAACTTTTAGAATGGGAAAGTTCAAACATAAAATGAAATAAGCATATGAATAAAACTCAGCATCTGGCCCAGTTGGGTCCCGAAGCACACGTGGGAAACCCAGAAGAAGCTCCAGGCTTCAGATTGGTTCAGCTCCAGCCTTGGCAGTCACTTGCGGAGTGAACCAGCGGATGGAAGATCTTTCTCTATATTTCTGTATATCTGCCTTTCCAATAAAAATAAAGAAACCTTTTTAAAAATCATAGCATCCAGTGCGCTTGTGGTGTAGCTCAACAGGTTAATCTGCCTGCATATGGGCAACAGTTCTAGGCCTGGCTGCTCCACTTTCCTTCTAGCTTTCTGCATACGGCCTTAGAAAGTGTGGAGGATGGCCCTAGTTCTTGGGGCCCTGCATCAGCATGGGAGACCCAGAAGAAGCTCCTGGCTGCAGATTGGCTCAGCTTCATCACTTTGTGGCCATTGGAATGAACCTGTAAATGGAGGATCTTTCTCTGTCCTTCTCTCCGTACATCTGCCTTTTCAATTAGAAATAAATAAATCATTTACCACAACGTTGCCACCCTTGTGAGAGTCAACAATTATCCACATTCTCCATTCTTGCTTCATTGAGACCTCAGCCTGCTCTCTTCAGCAGCTCAATTACAATAGGTAAAGCTGCACTTCTAAATGTATAATTCTGAATTTTGGTAAACAGATTAGACATTTTTTAAAGTTTATGGGAATGGAATCAAGAGATAAACTTAGAGGGTGGTATTTTAGCAGAGCAAATAAGACACAGCTTGGGGTGCCCCCAACCCATCCCGGAATGCCTGGGCTGAAATCCCACCTCTCCTCCTGATTATTGCTGCTAATGCACACCTTGGAAGGCAGCAAGTCATGGCTCAAGTGCTGAGGGTCCTGTCACCTACATGGGAGATGTGGACTGCATTCTGGGTGCCTGGCTTTGGCCTGACGGCCTTGACATTAAAGCATTGAACCAGCAGATGGGAGATCTGGGTCTCTCTCTCTCTGCCTCTCTTTCCTCTGGCTTCCCTTACCAATTGGTGCGAAAACATGCCTTGCACCTGCACCCAGAGGAACTGGAGGCAGTGGATTTGACCTTTGGTGGTGGTCATCTACCTGGTGTCCCTAGTGGTCGTGTGTGTGGGTGCCCCTGTGTGTGTGTGAATTATAGAAGCTGGAGACTGGAATACACACCAAGGCTCGGTTTATTGCTGGAATCTTTCTGTTGTTGACTATACTTATATCCCTGTGGGTGATACTGCAGCACTTAGTGCATTACACACAACCTGAACTACAAAAACCAATAATAAGGATTCTCTGGATGGTACCCATATAGTTTGGACTATAGTTGGGTAGCTTTGAAGTTCCCCAGCATTGCAATCTATGTGGATACCTGCGGAAAATGCTATGAAGTGTATGCTATTTACAGCTTTATTCAATTCCTTACCAATTACTTAACAAACCAATATCCAAATCTGGTGTTAATCCTTGAAGCCAAAGATCAGCAGAAGCATTTCCCTTCTTTGTGTTGCTGTCCACCATGGGCTATGGCAGAAGTACTGCTGTTGAGGTGCGAACTGGGTGTTTGCAGTACACAGTTGTTAGACCACTGACCACCATCGTTGCTTTAATCTGTGAGCTGCTTGGCACATATGATGAAGGGAACTTTAGCTTTTCAAATGCTTGAACTTACTTGGTTATAATAAACAATATGTCACAATTGTTTGCCATGCATTGTCTCCTGTTGCCAAATTTCTTTGTGTAAAGCTGGTAGTTTTTGTTACTTTCTGGCAAGCAGTAGTTATTGCTTTGATGGTAAAAGTTGGTGTTATTGGGCCCGGCGGCATGGCCTAGCGGCTAAAGTCCTCGCCTTGAACACCCCGGGATCCCATATGGGTGCTGGTTCTAATCCCGGCAGCTCCACTTCCCATCCAGCTCCCTGCTTGTGGCCTGGGAAAGCAGTCGAGGAAGGCCCAAAGCTTTGGGACCCTGCACCCGCGTGGGAGACCTGGAAGAGGTTCCTGGTTCCTGGCTTCAGATTGGCGCACACCGGCCCGTTGCGGCTCACTTGGGGAGTGAATCATCGGACGGAAGATCTTCCTCTCTGTCTCTCCTCTCTGTATATCTGACTTTGTAATAAAAATAAATCTTTAAAAAAAAAAGTTGGTGTTATTTCTGAAAAGCAGACATGGGAATGGCAAACTGCAGAAACTGTGGCTGTGGGACTCCAGGACTTTATTATCTGCACTGAGATGTTCCTTGCTGCCACTGCTCATCACTACACTTCCTCGTATAAACCCTAGGTCCAAGAAGCGGAAGAGGGCTCATGCTTTGACTCTTTTCTTTGCCGTGTGGGATGTTTCAGATATTAGAGCTGATATTTCTGAACAAGTAAGGCATGTTGGATGAACAGTCTGAGGACATTCTAGCAGAAAATTCTTTCCTGAGGGCCAAGATCAAAATGAGCATACAAGTTTGTTATCATCATCATCACAAGATGCAATGTCTGTTGCCTTTTCTCTGCCACCTTCACCTGTAGGTCACTACCAAGTGTTTGGACACACTGTGTCTCCCCAAACCATGCCCACTGCAATCCAGCTATGTGGTGAACTACTTAATGATGCTATGGAGAAGAAAAAAAAAAAACCTTCAGATCAAGCTTTGGAATCCTGAGCAAAGGCAAAAACTGTTAGAACCATCCTACTCCATTACCTGGTATCTGCCAAGGCTCAGAATTTTTGTGCTTAGAACAAGCCATAAATTAATAAAAATTTCAACGCAAAGAAGGTGAAAACCAAGTGCAGCTATTGGACTTACATATGAGTTTTACATAATGAAAATAGTCTAAATTTTCTAAACATAGACTTGATTTACTAATATTAGAGTACCACATGCTCAAATGGTAGAAAATGACTTCAACTAAATGTTCTTGATGTTACATTGCTTTAGCAAGAGGATGGACATTGTTGAAACAGTGCTTCCTACCATGCTGCATAAATATAAGGCTCTGGAATCAACAGAAAGCCTAATTCAGAAACATGAATTAGTAGAACATAATCAAAACCATGTGCCATATAAGTTACCTAATGATTATTTCTCTACTTCTCAAATGGACGTCTTTCAATAAATAATAATTTATCATTTTTTCCTACAAAACAAAAAATTGGTAATATCAACTTAAAAACAGAGATAAATTATTTTAGTGCAAACATTTTAAATTCAGATATCATTTTTATGATCATCTAATTTTCCATGAACTTGATCATTTATTTGTTTTCATTTTCTTTGAAAAGCAGGCACTTCCACCCACTGATTCACTCCTTAAATGCCCACAGTGGCTTGGGTTGGACCAGGCTGAAGCTAGGAGGCTGCAGCTCCACAGAGATCTGGTGATGTCAGGGATCCAAGCACGAGAGCCATCCTCCTCTGCTTCCTAGTGTCTGCAGCAGCAGCAAGCTGGAGCTGGGTGTGGAGTCAGGACTTCAGCATGCTGATATGGGATGTGGGTATCCCAAAGGACATTTTAGCCCCTGGGCCAAAAGCAGCCCCTCCATGAACTTGACCTTGTGCAGTCCTGACAGCTGCACCACGTGAAGCTGTAGGGTTGTCTCACCCTGAGCAGCTCCCCAGTACACTCGCTGTTCTTGGTCTCTATAAGTTTCCAGATTGTCAGACAAATGGAGGAAATGTGATACATGCTCTTAAGTTGGTATTCTTTTGTTCAGCATAATGTATTGAGATTCACCCAAGTATGTTCCATGGATCAATAGTTTCCTCCTTTTTATTGATGAATAGTTATTCCACTGTATGGCTTTAATATGGCTTATTCATTTTGATTTTTAAATTCTTAAATAATTAAAAAAAACTGTATTTGAAACTGTATAGAGAAGGAGAGAGAGAGAGACCTTCTATTCACTGGCTCACTCCCCAAACGACTGCAACAGTCGGAGCTGGCCTGTCTGAAGCTGGGAGCCTGGGACTTCCTCCAGGTCTCCCATGGAGGTAAAAGAACCCAAGGACTTGGACTACGTTCTGCTGCTTTCCCAGGAACACTAGCAAGGAGCTAGACCAGAGGTGAAAGAGCTGGGACTTGAACCAGTGTCTACATGGGAGCCCACCGCCACAGGTGGAGCTTAACATGCCACACTATGGTGCTGGCACCTCTTTTTTTGGGAGGTGGGGGCTGGTATGTTGCAATTTTATTTTATTGTATTGTATTTATTTGTTTTTTAAAGATTTGTTTTATTTTTACTGGAAAGTCAGAGATAAAGAGAAAAGGAGACAGAGAGGAAGTCTTCCACTCATCCCCAAGTGGCCGCAACAGCCAGAGCTGTGCTGATTTGAAGCCAGGAACCTGGAGCCTCTTCCGAGTCTCCCACACAGTTTCAGGGTCCTAAGGAAGGCTTTGGGCTGTCCCTGACTGCTTTCCCAGGTCACAAGCAGGGAACTGGATGGGAAGTGGAACTGCCGGGGGTAGAACCGGCGCCCATAGGGGATCCTGGCGTGTGCAAGGCGAGGACTTCGGCTGCTAGGCCCTTGTATCTTGTAATTAAAAATTTTTTTTTGTATGATGTTTACATAGTCAAGAAGCATGCATGCCCATGTGGACCACTGATTAGAGTGTGGAAGGGTTGAAGACTAGAGGAAAATGAAGGAGACTTGTTTTTTCCAATTTTCTTTTTCTTCTTCCTGTATCTGGGGAAAGAGGGAGAGAAGAGGAGAAGCCGAACCCAGCATCCCAACTGTATCCCCATTGTCATCCCAGTCCTTAATGTGGAGCATGATTCAAGCGTTCTGCTCAAAAGTGGTTTCAATAGTTCTGAAATGCTGTTGATTTTGTTGCTCCAAAGATAAGGAAATCCTTCCAACATCCATTGGTCTATGTAGTCCACCTGAGAGATTACATTTGCACAGATACTTGCTGGGTCCAGCAGCTCAGTTGGGGGGTTCGCTAAAGAAACCTCATCTGAGGGCCCGGCAGCGTGACCTAGTGGCTAAAGTCCTCGCCTTGAACACCCCGGGATCCCATATGGGCGCCGGTTCTAATCCTGGCAGCTCCACTTCCCATCCAGTTCCCTGCTTGTGGCCTGGGAAAGCAGTCTAGGGCGGCCCAAAGCTTTGGGACCCTGCACCCGCGTGGGAGACCTGGAAGAGGTTCCTGGTTCCTGGCTTCAGATTGGCGCACACCGGCCCGTTGCGGCTCACTTGGGGAGTGAATCATCGGACGGAAGATCTTCCTCTCTGTCTCTCCTCTCTGTATATCTGACTTTGTAATAAAAGAAATAAATCTTTAAAAAAAAAAAAAAAAAGAAAGAAAGAAACCTCATCTGAGATGACCCCAGACCTGACTCCTGTGTAAGTCAGCCATTACAGGGTCTGCCTCAGTCCATCACCCACACCAGCCCACAAATACTCTGGAGGTTGCAGTAGCTGAGTAAGTTCTGTCTCCAGCCCCATCTTCTACACAAGCCAATAGATGCTGCAGCCCAGCCCAACCCTGCCCAGAACACACTTGGCCCTCACGCACACCAGTGAGAACTGCAGCCCAGTTGGGGCGACCCCCACAAGCCTCCACCAGACCTGCCCCCAGCCCTGGTTCCTGCACATGATGGTATGTGCAGCAGACTTGTTGGTCAGTCCCATGTCCCATCAGCTTTTGTACACACCGATGGGTGCTGTCACCAGCTCAGCCCAACTGACCCCACTATCCAGCCTACACTTCTGCTGGTGGGTGCTATCACCTGTCCAGCCAGGTCCACCCCCAGTCTTGGTTTTCCTGCTCACTGGTGGGAGCTGCAGCCCAATAGAGAAGTACCAACAGTTTCCCTGCTAGGCCCACTCCCAGCCCTAGATCTTGCATTTTCTAGATGGTTTTGCACTCTAGCTTGTCAGGACTTCCTTCCATTCCCAGCACTTGTCAGCTGATGCTGCAGCAAAGCCTGACCAGTCTACACTTAACTCTAGTTCCTGCATGCACCAGTGGATATAGTCGCTTAGCTCTGCCAGGCTGGTGCTGCCCTGCCCAGCCTGGTTGTCCCTCGTCCCAATTCTCATGCTCATCAGTACAAATACTGGCCCAGCAAGGAAGTCCTCGCTGCCCCTCTGCTTGGCTCCCTCCCACCACCCCCCGGTCTTACATGCACTGGTGGGTGCTGTAGCCTGGCCTATCCCGGCCCGCTCCCAGTTCCATGTCATGCTGGTGTGTGCTCAGCCTAGCCCAGCCTGGACAGCCCCCGTCCCAGCCCTAACATGAAGTGGCTGGTGCTGCGGCCTGATCCAACCTGTCCTGCACCCTGTCCTGGTTCTCGGATCTGCCAGTGGGTGCTATGAATTAGCCCCCAGACCTGACCCACAACTATGCCAGTGGGTACTGTAACCAGGCCTGATCTGGGCTGCTCCCAGTCTTGTTTCTTATGCTCACCTGCAGGGGTTGCATCCTGACAAAGGAGTTCCTGAAGCCCTTCTATCAACTCACCTCCCAGTGGCAGATCTCACACACATCACTGGGTCCTTGGCCAAGCCTGACTTGGCCCACCTGCTGTCCTGGCAGAAACAGTGGCCTTGCCTGAATGGCCCACACCCATTCTGGCTCTTACTGTTGGGTGCTACAGCCCAGGCACTCCTGGTCTAGCCCCAGACTCAGCTCTTGTGTGGTTCTGCAGATGCCAAGACTAAGCCCAGCTCATTCTACACCCATCTTCACTCTTATGAGCACCAGTGGGTGCTGGAGCCTAGCCCAGTCTGGCATACCCCAGACCCGGTCCACACCCATGCTGAGATACACTGTAGTTATGTCCTGCCCAGTTTGTTGTTCCCATTCTGGGTCTCACGCTCACCAGTGGGAACCACAACCCAGCCATGGTATTCCCTTAACTCAGACCAGACTGGCTCCCAGCCACAGTGGTTGCTCTGATCCAGCCCAGCACAGCCCATCACTTTTCTTAGCCTTTGCTATCAGATGCTGCAGCCAGACCTGGCCCAATCTGCCTCCATTCCCAACTGTTGCTGGCAGTTGCTGTAGCCTAACTCTGCCCAGCATGTCCCAATCCCTGGCTTTCATGCAAATTGATAGTGTGTTTTTTTTTTTTTGTTTTTGTTTTTGTTTTTTTTTTAATTATTTATTATTTAACTTCAGTAATTACATTGTATTATGTGACACAGTTACATAGATACTTGGGTTCTCCCCACCCCTCCCCAAACCCTCCCACCATGGTGGATTCCTCCACCTTATTGCATAACCACAGCTCAAGTTCAGTTGAGATTTCCCCATTGCAAGCGTATACCAAACATAGAGTCCAGCATCTTATTGTCCCGTCAAGTTCAACGGTTTCTTAGGTATACCCTCTCTGGTCTGATGACAGAGCCAGCAGAGTATCATCCCAGTCAATTGAAAGCTCCAACATACCATCAGCAAAAATTTACATCATTATGGAATTAATTGACATAGTAATGAGTAACCAATATGTTAAAAGTAAATGCGGGTTCCCAGCCACCTTCTGTGACCACCTCACCTATACTTCAATTTTAGTTTATACACAACATATAACATTCAAAACATAACATGTTATACATAACATCATATCATCTTAAATTAAGGCAAACATGTGGTATTTAACCTTTTGGGATTGGCTCATTTCCCTTAGCATTATGGTTTCCAGTTTGGCCCATTTGGCCACAAAGAACTGCATTTTGTTTTTTTTAATAGCTGAGTAGTATTCCATGGAGTAGATGAACCATAGCTTTCTTATCCAATCCTCTGTTGATGGGCATTTTGGTTGGATAGTGTGTTAATCTAGACCAGCATGGCCTGCACTCCATCCTAGCTCCTGCACATGCCAACACATGTGGGAGAGCTAAGGTTGGCCTGGACCTACCAGGTCAGTCCTGGCACCTCTCTCCACCCACCAGAACCAGCCCACACACTTGCCGACAAGTGCAGTAGCCTTGCCCAGCCTAACTAACACCCAGACCTGAATCATATGCTCACCAGTGGGAGCTAGAGACCACCAGGGAAGTTTACCAAGTTCCTCCACTAGGCCCACTCCAAGACCCAGATCTCATGTGTGCCAGTGGGTGCTAGGTCCTTACTAGACATAGTCTGTCTCCTTTGTTTCGGCCTTTGTATGTACTGGTGGATGTTGCAACCTGGCCTGCCCTACATCCTATTCCTGGGTGCTCATGCAGGTGCTGCAACCTGCACTAGCCCAGCCTGTTGCCAATCCCAGTAACCATGAGCGTAGAGATTCCATGGTCATGCCTAGCTCAGCCCCTCACCACTCCCAGATCTTGAACAAACCAGGGGATGTTGCAGTCCCACAGGGGTGAGCCCACATGTCCCCCACAGACTCTGCCTCCAGACATGGTTCTCTCATGTACTGGTTAGTATCATGACCCAGCCTAATGTGACCCATCCCCTTTCTGACACAAAATCACGAGCACTGTGATCTAGCCCTGCCAGATTGGCCCCCAGCCCTAACTTTAGTGTGTGCACTGGCAGTGGTTGATGCTAACTAGACCAGCTTAGGTCTCACATGTGGGCTGGTGCATGAGTCTGACCCAGAAATGTCCTCTAGCTCCGCTTGTCCAAACCGTTCAGCCTCAGCCTCCTTGCTTACCTGTAAGTACAGTGGCCTTGTCAGTGGAAGTTCCCCAGAAGTCATTCCTTACGTGGAATGTACTCCCTCAGCAGTTCCCCTCCCACACATCCTGCACCCCCTCCCTGATCAATCCACATCCCATGCCCATGAGCACATGGGTTCCCCAGCTGGGTCTTCTGGGGGGTGGTGTACCAGCCTGGAGCCCTACCTGTCCATCCAGGACCCAGATCTAGTCCTATGGCACATGTGATAAACTGAGACATTATATGTCTGCCCAGCCAGGACTTGTTTGTTAATGAGTCCCCAAGCCCAGTCCATCAGTACACCATGCCAACTTGCCAGCCCTGGGGTCCTAGCACCACCCTTCCCACTGCCCATCTGGGACACAAACATGTGTGGGAGTTCTTAGGCGTGCTCTGATCCACGGGCTCCCAGCCTGAGTCTTCAGGCCACCCAAGGCCAGCTATGCACTGGTGGAAGGAAGGCTTTGATTTTTTAATTTTTGTTTTATTTTTACTGGAAAGGCAGATCTCATTTACACAGAGAAAAACAGAAAGATCTGTCCATTGGTTCATTGCCAAAGTGGCCACAATGGACAGATCTGAACTCACCCAAAACCAGAAACCAGGAACTACTTCCAGGTCTCCCATGTGGGTGCCCAAGGCTTTGGGCCGACTGCTCCTGCTTTTTCCAGGCTGCAAGCAGGGAGCTGAAGGAAAGTGGAGCAGCCTGAACACGAACGGGTGCCCATAGGGATCCCAGAGCATGCAAGGTGAGGATTAGCCACTAGGCCAGGCCTTGATTTGTTTATATATATGTTTTCCTCATTTTTCAAGACGTATTTATTTTATTGAAAAGTCAGATTGAAAGAGAGCAGGAGAGACAAAGAGAAAGATCTTCCAAACGCTGCATCCTTCACCAAGTGGCCACAATGGCCGGAGCTGAGCTGATCCGAAGCCAGGAGCCAGGAGCAACTTCAGGGTCTCCTATGCTGGTACAGAGTTCCAAGGCTCTGGGCCATCCTCAACTGCTTTCCCAGGGAAAATAGGGAGCTAGAAGGGAAGTGAAACTGCTGGGATATAAATCAGGGCTCATGTGGGATCCCAGTGCATGCAAGGCAAGGCCTTTAGCCACTAGGCTACTGCGCCAGGCCCAGTCTTAAAATTTTTTAAGAAATGTTTTTTTACTTTTTTGGGAAAGGCAGATATACAGAGAGGAGGAGAGACAGAGGAAGATCTTTCATCTGCTGATTCACTCTCAAAGTGGCCACATTATCCAGAGCTGAGCCAATTGGAAGCCAGGAGCCAGGAGCTTCCTCTGGGTCTCCCACAAGGGTACATGGTCCCAAGACTTTGGGCCATCCTCTACTGCTTTCCCAGATCACAAGCAGAGAGATGGATGGGAAGCTGGGCCTCTGGAACATGAACCAGTGCCGATATGGGATTCCGGCACGTTCAAGGTGAGGACTTTAGTCACTAGGCTACTGTGCCAGGCCCAAAATAAATAAATCAGGAAAAAAAAAAAAGCAAATGGAAGTCTGAGCAGCAGCATGGGTACTTTACTCTCCCGGCCACGTGGCTGTGGCTGGGAGAACCCGTGCTGGGCCGGGCTTCCTGCTGGGGATCCTAGCTCCCCATCTACTACTGCTAGGTTAGGGAAGGGTCCGGGCCTTGTTCAAGCCCAGCTTCGAGAATTTCCTCTGTCCATAGTGACCATGCTGGCAACAGATCTCAGATGGCTCTGGGCATGCTCAGGACTATGGGTCCACCCACCACAGCCATCTTGGTGGACGGTGTCCAGGTAAGTCTGAGCAGTGCACAGGCTCCTTATTCTCCCGGCCACGTGGCTGTGGCTGGGAGAACCCGTGCTGGGCCGGGCTTCCTGCTGGGGATCCTAGCTCCCCATCTACTGCTGCCAGGCAGGAGAGAGTCCTGGGATTGTAGGCTGCCAGCTCTGGGGTTTTTGGGGGTATGGAAATACTGCCTAGGATCATCCTTAGGTAAGGCACTGTATGAGTAGGCGAGGAATGAATCCTGAGGGATACCCAATGACAGGGCCACTGTACTTGCAGGTAAGTGAGGGGACTGAGACCTAGTGGTTTGGAGGGTAGAGACCTGAAGATCTCTGTGGGTCAGACTGATACAACAGCCACATGGGAGTCCTGGGTTGGGATGGTTAATATGGAGCATGGCTGACTACCACACACCAGCACACATGCAAACTATGGTGGAGCTAGATCCCAGTACCTGACAGTGAGTGTTGGATCAGGGGATGGGTTACATTAGACTGGACCATGACACTAACCAGTACATGAGAGAACCATGTCTGGGGGCAGTTTCTGTGGGGACATGTGGGCCTAACCCTATGAAACTACAAGTTCCATTGTCTAGCTTGAGAAATGGGATGGTGATGTGCAGAACTAGGCATGATCATGGAACTCAGTGATGCTTTCTGGTACTTGGGCTGGGAACGAGTGGGCAGGTCCAGGCTGCAGCACCTGCATGAGCACCCTAAAACAGGATGTGTGGTGATCTGGGCTGCACCAACTCATACAAAGACTGGGACAGATGGGGAAGGCAAGCTGGGTAAGGGCCAGCACTTGCTGGCATGCGTGAGATCTGCGTCTGAGAGGGGCCTGTGTGGGGGAACCTAGGAAACCCCCCTAGTGGGATATGCTCCCCTGATGAGCATGTGGTCCAGGCCTGGGTGTTGAGCAGGCTGGGCAAGCTAGCTCCATCCGTTGGCAAGTGTGTGAGTTCGTTTTGGAAGGGGGTGGAATGGGCAGGATGGAACAAACCTTAGCTTACCAGCAAGTGCAGAAACCAGGATAGAGTGCAGGTCATGCTGGGATAGACTGCCATACCTACTGGTTTGCATGAGCCAGGGGTGAGAGCAGACTGAGCAGGGCCAGGTTGCAGCACCAGCCAGCAAGAGTTGGGACTGGGGATTGGCTGGGCCAAGCCAGGCTGCAGCAACTGAAGGCAAAAGCCAAGACAGGTGAGGAACTATGCCAAGCTGAGTCAGAATAACCACTGGCATGCACGAGATCTGTGGCTGGGATCAGGCCTGGTTGGGGAGCAAAAGAGACACCCTGGCTGGGTTGTGGTTTCCACTGGTGAGTGTGAGGGGCAGAGTGGGGGATGCGGTCTGATCCGGACACAGCTGTAGTCTCCTTGGTACAAGTCTAGACTGGGTCTGGGGTGCACCGGACTGGGCTAGATTCTAGCACCTACTGATGATTGTGAGAACCAGGGTGGGTATAGGATGGGCAAGGATAGGCCTCTGCCCCTGCTGAGCCATGCGTGAGCTGTGTTTGGGTGTGGAATAGGCTTGGTTGGGCTGTAGCACCCAACAGTAAGAACTGGAATGGGTGAGGTCCAGTCAGGAAAGACCATTATTCCTGCTAGGGCAGGAGGTGGACTAAATAGGGCTGGCCCATGGACCCACCGGTGTGCATGAGATCTTGCACGGGGAGAGGTTCTGATGGAAGAGCTTGGGGAATGCCTCTGTTGGGACACAGTCCCTGCAGGTGAGTGCAAGAACCACAATATGGAGCAGCCTATAACAGGCCAGGTTACAGTACCCACAGGCTTACCTTTGGCTCAGGTCTGGAGCAAGCCAGGCTTGGCCAGTTTATATCACCCGCTGGCAAATCCGACAGCCAGAATGGTGTGTCGGTCATGCCAGGTCGGGCCGCAATATCAGCCAGTTCACATTAGGGTTGGGACTAGGTTCTGGCTGGGCTGGCTAGGCTTTAGCCCCCACCAGTGTGAGCTGGAACTGGGGGTGGGCTGGGCCAGGCCAGGTTACAGCATTCACTGGCAAATGCCAAGGTGAGGCGGTCCATGCCAGACTGGACCACAGCACCCAATCAGCACACGTGAGACCCGGGGGAGAGTGGGTGAACTCAGTATGGGGGCTGCAGGGAACTCTCCTGCTAGGCCACAACTCTTACTGGAGAGCATGAGAGCTGGGATTGGGGGCAGACCAGACCAGGAAGGACTACAATACCTGTTGGCCTACATGCAAACTAGATCAGAGACAAGCCAGGCTGGGTAGACTATACCTACTGGCACATGCATAAGCCAGAGGGAGTGAGGGTTGGTTGGGCTTTGCCGCCTCATCAGCTAGCATATGCTGGTACAGCAGGGAAAACTGTTGAGCTGAACTGCAGTACCACCTGGAGAGTGCAAGATCCAGGAGTGGGAATGAGTCCATTAGGGAAACAGTGGACACCTCTTGGGTTGCCACTCTGACTGGTGAGCATGAGAACCAAGACTGTGACAGGCATGGCTATATATAGAGTGGAATCTGCCGGCGCATGTATGGGCTGGATAGAGGGGCTGGTTGGGTTGAAGTAGACTTCAATGCCCATTGACACATGAGAGCTGAGTGGGATGTGGGACAGACAGGACCAGTCTGCCATACATACTGGCAAGTGCAGGAACCAGGGCAGGTGCGGCGGGGGGTGGGTATTGTGGGTCACTCCGAATAGGCTACAACTCCCACTGCTTCATGTTTGGGCCCAATGTACAGTGGGTAGGATCGGCTTGGACTGCAACACCCATTAGTTTGTGTAGAAGACAGAGATGCAACTGACCCAGCGATTGAAACTAACTGTGCGCAAAGGCTGATTTGGGCAATGGACTATTTCGGACTCTGTATTGGCAGCCTAGTGGCCAAAGTCCTGGCCTTGTATGTCCCAGGATCCCATATGGGCACTGGTTCTAATCCTGGTAACCCCGCTTAGCTCCAGCCCCTTGCTTGTGGCCTAGGACAGCAGTCAAGGATGACTCAAAGTCTTGGGACCCTGCACCCGCATGGGAGACCTGTGCTTTGGATTTGCTCAGTTCTGGCCGTTTCGGTCTCTTGGGGAGTGAATCATTGGACTGAAGATCTTCTTTTCTGTCTCTCCTCTTCTCTGTATCTCTAACTTTCCAATAAAAATAAATAAATCTTTAAAAAAAAAAAGAACCATCTCAGATGAAGTTTCTTTTTTTAAAAAAAAATTGTTCTTGTGGGCCTGGCGGCATGGCCTAGTGGCTAAAGTCCTCGCCTTGAACGCACCGGGATCCCATATGGGCGCCGGTTCTAATCCTGGCAGCTCCACTTCCCATCCAGCTCCCTGCTTGTGGCCTGGGAAAGCAGTCGAGGAAGACCCAAGGCTTTGGGAACTTGCGCCCGCATGGGCGACCCTGAAGGAAGTTCCTGGTTCCCAGCTTTGGATCGGCAAGCACCGACCGTTGCGGTCACTTGGGGAGTGAATCATCGGACGGAAGATCTTCTTCTCTGTCTCTCCTCCTCTCTGTACATCAGACTTTGTAATAAAAATAAATAAATCTTAAAAAAAAAAGAAAGTCACAGATCATGTGATATATACATAGTTTGAATAAAGTATTAAAAAATTGTTCTTGTTATTTTCTTTTTAAAGATTTATTTATTTTTACTACAAAGTCAGATATATAGAGAGGAGAAGAAACAGAGAGAAATATCTTCTGTCCAGGTCTCCCACACGGGTGCAGGGTCCCAAGGCTTTGGGACATCCTCGACTGCTTTCCCAGGCCACAAGCAGGGAGCTGGAAGGGAAGTGGAGCTGCCGGGATTAGAACCGGTGCCCATATGGGATCCCGGTGCGTTCAAGGCGAGGACATTAGCTGCTAGGCCACAGCGCCGGGCCTCTCTCTCTGTATGTGTATATATATATATATATATATATTTTTTTTTTCAGATGAAGTTTCTTTGGGAATCCCCCCAACTGAACCACTGGAGTCAGAACTCCAACCATGGAGAAAATTGCAGATTCCATGGTCTGACCGTGGAATGCATGTCATAGCTGGGTCTAATTAGTGGCTTATGCAGAGCAGTGGACAGCATGTCCAGTAACACATGGAGAATATGGCAGTACACAGGAGTCTGCAGAGGACACCTGGTATCAGGACAGAGGACAAAACAAATCAATCAACTACCCCAGCCAAGTGTTGGCACACGGAGTCTGTCAGTTTGACTATGTCAGCCAGTGGAATCTGGAGAAATTTCATCGTAACTTAAGTTGAAAGATTGGCAGCGTTACAGAGCTGTTGTACTTAAAACTACTTGAGCAGAAACCTCAGAGCATGCCCCACAATGGGGACCCAGGCAGGGATGGTCTGGAGGCTGGGTGTGGCTTCTCCTCTTATCTTTCCCCTTCCCACAGATACAGGAAGGAAAGAAGAGAATGTGAAAACAATTGTCTCACCCACTTTCCTCTAGCCCTTGACTCTTTGCACCCTAATCAAATATGTAAAAATTATCAAAAATAAAATGTGTACAATAAAAGAATACCAACAGATACCCAATCCAGAGCAAAGTCTGGCTTCCTTCATTTCTCCCAGAGATCTCCCACAGAGGCTCAAACCCTGCACAGGGTTGCTGTGCTGCTGCAGACACCCTGCACCTCCCCAGGATGTGCTGGTCCTCATTACAGCAAGCGGCACACCCGAGTGGTTCCCAGCATCTGGCTGCAAGTCACTGAGCCTCTGGGCCAAACACACAACATTTCACTTTTCCCTCAAGTGCACTCAGTCTCTTCCCAGTTCATCTCCCTCCCACCACAAGTGCACTTCTTTGTTGTTAAGCTTTTGTGAGTAAAACTGCTGTGACCATTCTGTCAAAGCCTTTTTGGGAATCACTGTTTTCACACTGACAGTGTTAGTGTCCCATTGCTGTCATAACAGGTTAGCACAAGTTAGTGGCCTAAGGCTACACACCTATTATTATCTTTTTTTTTTTAAGATTTATTTTATTTTGATTACAAAGTCAGATATACTGAGAAGAGGAGAGATAGAGAGGAAGCGGAGCTGCCGGGATTAGAACCAGCGGCCATATGGGATCAAGGTGAGGACCTTAGCCACTAGGCCACGCTGCCGATCCCCAACACCTATTATTATCTTACATTTCCAATGGTCCAAGTCCCAGGTGGGTCTGCAGGACTGCAGTCCTCCAGGCAGCTTTTGGGAGAATCTGTTTCTTGTCTCTTCAACCTTCTGGAAGTCACCTGCTCCCTGTAGCCCCTCCCTGCCTCCTAGAGGTTGCAACATAGCGCCTTTTAAATTTTTGTTTATTTTTATTTGAGAGAAAGATCTCTCATTCACCCACAAAATGCCTAACAGAGCTGGGGCTAGGCCACGTGGAGACTAGGAGCCAGGAATCCCATTCTCATCTTTTTTTTTTATTGTATTTTTGTTGACAATATTTACATAGTTAATTACGGTAAAAAAAAAAAAAGGTTCAGGGGTTATAGGGAAATGGGTAATAGTATTATGTCCATATTGTTTCCATCATGTATCTGAGGTAAAGGGGGGTATTGATGGAGAAGCCCCACCCAGTTTCCCATCCACCCCAAGTCCCGGATGTGGGGTATGCTCTGAGATCCTTGTTCAAATGGTTTTAATAGTTCTCCAGTTATGAATCGCTGCCAGTTTCACTGGATGAGGTCGTCCACTGATTGACACAGTCCATCATAGAGTCTTCATTTGCCCCATATTTCGCTGCCAACATATAGCTAAGATGGTTGATTGACTTGCTCTGTCCTCTGTCTTTTCTTGGCTAGGGTTCTGAGTCCTGCAGTTCGATTGGGGAGATCTCCAAAGAAACTTTGAGGTATTCCCAGACCAGATTCTTGTATGTTCTAGCAAGCACAGGGCCCGGCACAGTCCATCACCCCGATCAGCTGGTGGTTGCAATTGCTGGGTTGGTTCTGTTTTCAGTCCTGATTTCCACTGGAACCAATGGGTGTTGCAGTCCAGCCTAGTTCTGCCCAGCACACACTCGGCCTCCGCATCAACCAGTGAGAGCTGCAGCCTAGTCGGGGCGACCCACAATAACCCCCACCAGGCCCGCCCCCTACCCTGGTTTGCCAGTATGTATAGCAGACTAGTCCAGTCTGTCCCACATCCCATTTGGCTCTTGTACTTGTCAGTGGGTATTAAAGCTTAGTTCCATCTAACCAACTCAACTCTCCAGCCCTCACAGATGTTGTTGAGTGCCTCTCTGTCTAGCCACCCCAGCCCCCGTCTTAGTTTTCATGCCCTCCCGCAGGAGTAGTGACCCAAGAGGGGGGAACCCACTATTTCCCTCCCAGGTCTTTCTCAGTCCTGGTTTATGCACGCCTCGAGTGGTTCTGTGATTTGACTTGACAGAATTAGTCCCCAGTGCCAGCTTCTGCCAGTTGATGCTGTGGCTAGGCCCAAACATCCCTCACCCACTCTAATTTATGCTTGCACCAGCAGGAATAATCCGCCCAGCCTGGCTTTTCCCTGATCTAGTCCATGTGCAGCGCTCGGGTGTTGCCACCTTGCTTAGTCTGGTCTGTCCCCATCCCAGCTCAAGCTCTCCAGTGGGAGTAGCTGTCTGGCGAGGGGACCAGCCCCTTAATCCCCCCGCCGGCTCTGCCCCTCCCTTCCTGGATCTCGCGCATGCTGGTTGGGTGCTGCAGTCAAATCCAGTACAGGCAACCTCACCCTAGTGTTCCATAGTGTGCACTGGTTTTGTCGCGACCAGTCCCAGCTCGACCCACACTCTGTTCTGGTGTTCGGATTTACCAGTGTGTGACATGAACTGACTCAGCCCGGTCTGCCCCTGACCTATGCCAGATGTATGCCAGTGGGAAGCTTTCCATGGCCTATTCTGGGCTGTTTCCTATCATGCTTCTTGCGCTTACCTGCAGGGACTGTGTCCTGCCAGAGGAGTTGCCCAGGCTCCTCCATCAGAACCTCTCCCAATGCCAGATTTTGCACATACCAGGGGGTCCTTGAGCCAGCCCTTTTCAGTTCACCTCATGTCCTAGCAGGAACAGTGGCTTTTCCTGGCTTGCTTTCACCCCATTCTGGTTCTTGTTGTTGGATGTTTCAGCCCAGCCATGGCTCGTCCATACCCACGTACAGCTCACACATGGCTCAGTAAGGGGTTGAGACCCAGCCTAGTCAGTCCCACATCCACCCTGGTTCTCCAGGACACCAGATGATGTTGGGGTCTGGCCCGGCCTGGTGCATCCAATCCCAGTCCACACTAGTGGCTCGGGAGATTGCAACTGTTTCCTAGATAGAACGCAACCCCATTCCAGCACACGCGCCTCTTGGTGGGAACCTCAACCCAGTTAAGGTGTCCCCTTACCTCCCCAACTGGGCCTGTTCCTAGCCGTAGATCATGCGCCTGCCAGTGGTTGCTCTGACTCAGCTTGTCTCGGTCCCTCACTTGTCCTGGCCTCTGCCTTAGACTGTGTGGCTTAGTGTCCTTGACACAAATAGACCAGTAGGTGCCACAGCATGGCTCGGCATGACCTGTGCTCCATGCTGGTTTCTAGTTTTGCTTGTAGGCTAAGGTTTGCTCAGTCCTGCCCAGTACATTCTGTTCCGTTACCAATTTCTTCAAAGGAGGAGTTACCGCCATTGGGAATTTTAAGGATTGACTGAGATCCCAGAAGCACAGTGGGATCAACCTGGAGCTACTTAAGCAGCGATTCAGACAACCAATACCCCAGAGCTCCCTGGCCGGGCGGCAAGCAGGCAGAGCCTGGCACCACATGGTGCACTGGCCGCCCTGGGGGAGGCCGAGGACCCGTTCACTGCCTTGCGGCAGTGTCTTTGGCGTGAGCCCCCAGCATTGGGTCCGACCCGGCAGGGGCACCCCCCACAGCCGCCACACTGTGAGGAGCGTCACTTGCTCCCGTCTCCAAGGCCCGCACCCCATTCACATCTTAAATGTGGGTGGCAGGGACCCAAGCACCGAGCTCTCCATCACCTGCTGCCTCGCAAGTTGGAGGCAGAGCTGGGACTTGAACCCACGGGGCATCCGGGCAGTGTCTTTTCCTTTCTGCCTAGCACCCACCCCACCCAGCATTTTAAATGTCTCTCTGATATCTGTTTCTCTCATCCCTGATAATTCTATTTCCTTTCCCTTCCAAGACCCTTGGGTTACACTGGGCCCACCTAGAATACACACAGGCATTTCCCAACCTCACAATCCGGAGTCATGTCTTCGGAAAGTTTGTTTTCCCAAGGAAGATAACACAATCACACATGCTGGGGAGTGGGGTATGGCCATCTTGGGAGGGGTGTCTTATTCGCCTGACACATTGTAACACAGGCAAAGTAGACCCACTTCTAGTTACTGGGTAGATAAATGTTTCACTTTCTGAGACCCTCCCCGAACAGCTGTCTAAAGTGTCTGTACCACAGAACATTCCCCACATCAACGCAGGACAGTTCTGGTTATGCAGCATTCTCACCGAGGCCTGCTGCCGTCAGACGATTTGATCTTAGCTGTCCAGTGGTGATGTACTAATGTCACACGGAGGCTTCAATTTGCATCTCGCTGATTACCAGGCATGATGAATGCTTTGTGTTCACTGACCATTTCAATATTTTTATTCATGGAATATCTGTCCAAATACTTTTTAACTTTAAATAAGTTTTGACTTTCTTTTTTTTTAAGATTTATTTTTTAATTTTTATTGTGAAGTCAGATACACAGACAGGAGGAGAGACAGAGAGTAAGATCTTCCGTCCAATGATTCACTCCCCAAGTGAGCTGCAACAGCTAGTGCTATGCAGATCTGAAGCCAGGATCCAGGAACTTCTTCCAGGTCTCCCACACGGGTGCAGGGTCCCAAGGCTTTGGGCCATCCTCGACTGCTTTCCCAGGCCACAAGCAGGGAGCTGGATGGGAAGTGGAGCTGCCGGGATTAGAACTGGCGCCCATATGGGATCCCGGGGCATTCAAGGCGAGGACTTTAGCCGCTAGGCCACGCCGCCGGACCCAAGCTTTGACTTTTTTAACTATTTATTTGAAAGGCATAGTTATGGGTGGGAGGGAGAGAGAACTCATGACAGAGAAAATGAATCAGTCTGCCTACTGGCTCACCCCTAAATGATCACAATGGCCCAGGTAGACTGAAGCCAGACTCTGCAAACCCATCCAGGTCTCCCACAAGGGAGGCAGGGGCCCAAGCAATTGGGCAATCCCCCACTGCCTTCCCATACTCATTAGCAGGGGGCTGGATTGAAGTGGAGCAGCTGCGACTCCAACTAATCCTCAGCTGTTCAACCTGATGTACTGCAATGGCAGCCCTACTTAGACTTTTTTTTTTTTACTTTTTAAATGTTTGTTTGTTTATTTATGTATTTATTTTCATCGCATTTATTTTATGTTGCAATTACTCCCGGGCCATAAGTTATTGTTTCTTCAGTTTCTACTGGGATATCTTTCTCTTCTGCACCACCTCCTCCTCGGGCTTGGGGACGATCTGCTCCTTCTCAGCGAGGATCATCTGGATGTGGCATGGGGAGTGCATGTACGGGTTGATGCGGCAGTGTGCGAAGTGCGGCGGCGCATTTTGGGGGCCTTGTTCACCTGGATATGCTCAATGACCAGGGAGTCCACGTTCAGACCCTTCAGTTTAGCATTGCTCTCTGCATTCTTCAGCGTGTGCAACAGAAATTTGGCACTCTGTTTGGGCCAGCGCCCCTGGGTCCAGCCCTACTGCTTGGCCTACGCGCAGCGGCCCAGGCCGCCATTGTACCGCCAGAAGGGCACACACTGCTTCTTCAGCGTGACGTCCTTCAGGTACTTGGTGGCTTTGTGGATGTGCATGCCCTTGATGGCCTGTGCGGTCTCCTGGGTGTTCTTAAAGGGGACGCACAGGTTCGAGCCCCATGAGGACTTGCATGACTCGGTGGGGTTCTCGGGGTCCAGCGAGTAGCGAACCATCTCGGCATGAGGTCACTCTCACGGGGGCCACTTCCAGGAAGAGTAAATGTTCATTTTTTGCTTATTTTAATCTAAGAGGACAGTGTTGTGGTACGGTGAGTGAAGCTGTCACTTTGCAGTGATAGTATTCCGTATCCGTTTCTGATCCAACTTCCTGCTAATGCAGCTGAAAGGCAGCAGATGGTGCCTTGAGTTGGGCTACTGTCACGTATAAGAGATAAGATGGAGTTTTGGGATTCTGGCTTCACTGTAGGCCAGCCTTGGCTATTGTGGCTATTTGGGGAATGAACCAGTGGATAGAGATGGATCTTTCTCTGGCTCTCCCTGTCACTCTGCTTTTCAAATAAATAAATAATACATCTTTAAAAATGCTAGTATAGCACACTAAACCAAACAAAAACACCTACTTCAAAGGCAGACTGAAAGAGAATGAGGGTGCCGTGGCATAGTGGTTAAAGTCCTAGCCTTGCATGCACAGGGATCGAACAGGTGCCAATTCTAATCCCGGTGGTCCCGCTTCCATCCAGCTCCCTGCTTGTGGCCTGGGAAAGCAGTCAATGATGGCCCAAAGCCTTCCTTGGGACCCTGCACCTGCGTGGGAGACCCAGAAGAGGCTCCGGGATCCTGGCTTCTGACTGGCTCAGCTCCAGCCACTGTAGTTGCTTGGGGAGTCAATCAACGGATGGAAGATCTTCCTCTCTGTTTCTTCTCCTCTCTATGTATCTGACTTTTCAATGGAAATAAATGAATCTTTAAAAAAAGAGAGAGCATGACACTGAGATAGTGAGAGAACAGGAGAGAGAGAGACAGTCTCCCAATTGCTGGTTCACTCCCGAAATGCCTGGACACCCAGGGCTGGACTAGTGCCAACCTGGATCTAAGAACTCCATCCTGTGCCCTGTGTGCATGACAGTGATCCAGACACTTAAGCCATCATCTTCAATCTTCCAGGATGTATTAGCAAGAAACTGGATTAAAAGCAGAGTACCTGGAACTCCAGCTGGTACTCTATTATGGGATGCTGGTTATACAAGCATTGGCTTATTCTGCTGTACCTCACTGCCTGCCCCTACCCTGCCATTTTTAAATTAAGTTGTTTTAAAAAAAATTATTATTAAATAGCAAGAGTTCTTTGTACGCACTGGATAAAGCCCATGGTTGCTAATATCTCTTGTGAATATTTTATCAGTCTATGACTTGGTATTGATTTTTTTTCAAGTATATATTTTATTAAAATTTGAAGGCTGGGGCCCATGTTGGAATACTGTGGATCAACTCCCTTGTGATGCCAAACACTCAATCAGAGTGATAATTCTGACTCATTCCCCAAATAGCCCCAACAGCTAGTGCTGAGCCAGGCTGAAATCAGAAACTATATCTTGGTCTCTCGCATGGATGTCAGCAGCCCAGGTACTCAGGCCATCTTCCACTGCTTTCTAAAGCACTTTAGCTAGGAGCTGGATCAGAAGTAGAGCAGATGAGACTTTTTAAAAGATTTATTTATTTTTATTACAAAGTCAGATATACAGAGAGGAGGAGAGATAGAGAAGATCTTCTGTCCGATGATTCACTCCCCAAGTGAGCGCAACAGCCGGGGCTGCGCCAATCCGAAGCCAGGACCAGGAACTTCCTTCAGGGTCTCCCACACGGGTGCAGGGTCCCAAGGCTTTGGGCCATCCTCGACTGCTTTCCCAGGCCACAAGCAGGGAGCTGGGTGGGAAGTGGAGCTGCCGGGATTAGAACCAGCGCTCATATGGGATGCCGGACGCGCTCCAGGCGAGGACTTTAGTCGCTAGGCCACGCCACTGTGCTGATTTGAATCAGCACTTGGATATGGGATACTGGTATCCCAAGTGGCTGTTTAACCCACTATGGCACAATGCCAACCTTATTAGCCATCTTGAATTATGGTGTGAAAACTATTTTTCCATATGAACACACACTTGTTCTAGCACTATTTTAAAAAGATTTCACAAGCCCAGTGTGGTACCCTAGCAGCTAAAGTCCTCACCTCACATGCGCCGGGATCCCATATGGGTGCCGGTTCATGTCCCGGAGGCGACACTTCCCATCCAGCTCCCTGCTTGTGGCTTGCGAAAGCAGTAGAGAGTAGCCCAAAGCCTTGGGACCCTGCACCCACGTGGGAGACCTGGAAGAAGCTCCTGGCTCCTGGTTTCTGCTCGGCTCAGCTGCGGTTGTTGTGGCCACTTGGGGAGTGAATCATTGGACAGAAGATCTTCCTTTCTGTGTCTCCTCCTTTCTGCATATCTGCTTTTTTAATAAAATAAGTAAATCTTAAAATTTTTTTTCTTTTTTGTTATTGTTACAGAAAGAGAGAGCTTTCATCCACTGTTTCTCTCCTCAGATGGCTGCAAGCAGCCTGGGCTTCTGCAAAGCCCAGCGCAAGGCCATGCCATGTGACAAAGTCCATGATTGGCAAAGTCAGGCGGCAGGGAGGCAGATGTTCTTGAGATAGCAAGCTCAGAGTTTGCCCACATGGAAGTACATCCTGTCTGCCTCCTCCCTGGTGTTCCACAGTCATCTCCTGGTGGCCATGAGGACACGTCAGCATCAATGCTGCCAGTGCTTTCCCGGGGAAGAAAAGCTGCCGGTAGAGGCGAGAAGTGTTCCCTCCTTCAGCTTGTTGGGAGAGCTCCCTCTGACCGCCACCCTGCTTTATCTCGTCTTGGAGTCCTTTTTCATATTTCCAATTGCTTACCACTCCTCCTTCAACCCTGCACACTGCTGCATGTGTCTGGCATAGACTAGGCTGAAGTCAGGAACCAGAAGCTTCATCTGGGTCTCCCACCCGGGTGGCAGGGACCCAAACACTTGGGCCATCCTCTGCTGCTTTTCCCAGGCTATTAGCAGGGATCTAGATGGGAAGTAGAGAAAATGGGACTTGAACTCGTGCCCATATGGGATGCTGGCACCGCAGGTGGTGACTTTACACAGTAACCCACAATGCTGGGCCTTGAATTCTCGATTTTTGTACTGTTATATTTTGAGAATTCTTTTTTCCGAAGATTTACTTACTTTTTCTTATTTGAAAAGCAGATTTGAAATAAAAAAAAAAGAAAGAAAAGCAGATTTGAAGAGAGAGGGAGAGATCTTTTTTATTGGAAAGGCAGATTTACAGAGAGAAAGAGACTGAGAAAGATCTTCCGTCTTCTGGTTCACTCACCAAGTGGCCACAATGGCCAAAGCAAAGTCGATCCGAAGCCAGGAGTCAGGATTTTCTTCTGGGTCTCGCACAGGGGTGCAGGGTCCCAAGATTTTGGGGCCATCCTTATCCTCCACCGCTTTCCCAGGTCATAAGCAGGGAACTGGACAGGAAGTGGAGCAACCAGCACATGAATCGGTGCCCATATAGAATCTCAGCACTTATAAAGTGAGGAATTAGCCATGGAACAATTACGCTGGGCCTGGGAGAGATCTTCTATCTGTTGGGTCACTCCCCAAACAGCTTCAATGACCAGAGATGGGCTGGTCCAAAGCCAAGAGCCTGGAGCTTCTTCGGGGTCTCCCTCGTTGGATGCAGGGGTGCAAGGCCTTGAGCCATTCTATGCTACTTTTCCAGCTCATCAGGGAGGAATCCCCAAGCGGTATCTTAACCACCGTGCTTTGTTGTTCTGCTTTTCAAACAAATAAATCAATAAATGTATCTTTTTTTTAAAAAAATTTATTTTTATTGCAAAGTCAGACACAGAGAGACAGAGAGGAAGATCTTCCATCTGATGATTCACTCCCCAAGTGGCTGCAGCAGCAGGAGCTGACCCAATCAGAAGCCAGGAACCCAGAACCTCTTCCAGGTCTCCTACTGGGTGCAGGGTCCCAACGCTTTGTGCCATTCTCTACTGCTTTCCCAGGCCACAAGCAGGGAGCTGAATGGGAAGCAGAGCTGACGGGATTAGAACCAGCGCCCATATGGGATCCCAGTGTGTTCAAGGCGAGGATTTTAGTGGCTAGGCCATCGTGCAGGGCCCAATAAATGTATCTTTTGTTTTTTTTTTTAAAGATTTATTCATTTTATTACAAAGTCAGATATAGAGAGAGGAGGAGAGAGAAGAAGATCTTCCGTTCGATGGTTCACTCCCCAAGTGACCACAATGGCTGGTGCTGCGCCGATCTGAACCCGGGAACCAGGAACTTCCTCCAGGTCTCCCACGCAGGTGCAGGGTCCCAAGGCTTTGGGACGTCCTCGACTGCTTTCCCAGGCCACAGGCAGGGAGCTGGATGGGAAGTGGAGCTGCCGGGATTAGAACTGGTGCCCTTATGGGATCCGGGGGCGTTCAAGGTGAGGACTTTAGCCTCTAGGCCACGCCGCCGGGCCCTAAATGTATCTTTTTAAAAAGTAATGGAAGAAAATTTTATTTTTGGGGCTAACAGGTTGGCTCAACTAGCTAATCCTCCACCTCCAAGAGCTGACATCCCAAATAGGTGCTGGTTTGTGTCTCAGATGCTCCTCTTCCCATCCAGCTCCCTGCTTGTGGCCTGGGAAGGCAATAGAGGATAGTTCAATGCTTTGGGACCCTGCATCTGCATCTGCATGGAAAACCTGGAAGAGGCTCCTGGCTGCTGCCTTTGGATCAGCTCAGCTCTGGTTGTTGCGGCCATTGGGGGTGAACCAGTAGATGGAGGATCTTTCTCTCTGCATCTCCTTCTCTCTGTACATGTCTTTCCAAATAAAATAAAATATTTTTTAAAATAAAGCTCTACTAGTGGTTATCAAAACAGCCTGGTACTGGCACAAAGATAGAGAGGAAGATCAATGGAGCAGAATAGAAACACCAGAAGGGAACCCACACAGATACAGTCAAACAATCTTTGACAAAAGGACAAACGATAATCCAGGCAAATGGGAAGGTCTCTTCAATAAATGCTGTTGGGACAACTGGTTGATAGCCTGTAGAAACAAAAAGATAGACCCACATCTCTCACCATATACTAAGATCAAATCTAAATGGATAAAAGATCTAAACCTGCATCCAGAAACCTTCAAACTTTTGGAAGAAAATGTTGGAAATACTCTGCAAGATCTAGGGGTAGGTCCCTACTTCCTAAGAAGGACACCAAAAGCAGTAGAAATCGAGACCAAAATAAACAAATGGACCTCATCAAACTAAGAAGCTTCTGTACAGCAAAGGAAACAATCAACAAAGTAAAAAAGCAGCCCACAGAATGGGAGAAGATCCTCACGCACTACATAGGTGATAGAGGTCTAATCTCCAGAGTATACAAAGAATTACAAAACAGCCAAAACACCAAAATAAACAAGCCACTCAAGAAATGGGCACGGGAGATGGGCAGACATTTCACAAAGGAACAATCCCAAATGGCAAATAAACATATGAAAAAATGCTCAAGCTCCCTGGCAATAAGGGAAATCCAAATTAAAACATCAATGAGATACCACCTAATGCCAGTAAGGGTGGCCCACATGAAAAACACCAACAACACTTGCTGACGAGGTTGCGGGGGATAAAAGGTACCCTACTCCACTGCTGGTGGGGCTGCAGATTGGTACAGCCTCTATGGAAATCAGTACGGAGAATATTCAAACAACTCAAAATCGACATACCATATGATCCAGCTATAGCACTCCTAGGAATATATCCAAAAAACTTGTTTTACGAGAAACCAACATGCACTCCTATGTTCATAGCAGCACAATCAGTAATTACAAAAACATGGAAGCAGCCAAAATGCCCATCAGCAGAGGATTGGATAAGAAAGCTATGGTTCATCTACTCCATGGAACACTACTCAGCCATTAAAAAAAAACAAAATGCAGTTCTTTGTGGCCAAATGGGCCAAACTGGAAACCATAATGCTAAGGGAAATGAACCAATCCCAAAAGGTTAGATACCACATGTTTGCCTTAATTTAAGATGATATGATGTTAAGCATAACATGTTACGTTATGGCTATTATGTCATATGTAGTATATAAACTAAAATTGAACTGTGAATGGGGGGTCACAGAAAGTGGCTAAGAAATCGCATTTATTTTTAACATGTTGACTGCTCAATACCATGTCAATAAACTCCATAGCGATGTTAATTGTTGCAGATGGTATATTAGTGCTTTTATTTGACCGAGATGATACTCTGCTGACTCTGCCCTCAGACCAGAGAGGGTCTACCCAATAAGTAGTTGGACTTGACTGGACTATAAGATGTTGGACTCTATGCTTGGCATATACTTGCAAAGAGGGAATTTCAACTGAACTTGAACTATGGTTATGCAACAAGGTGGATGAACCCACCATGGGGGGAGGATGGGGGGAGAATCACAGATTCTATGTAATTACAACACTATGTAATTAATGAGTAAATTTAATAAAAAAAAGAAAGAAAAAAATAAAGCTCTACTTTCATATTCTTGGAAGGTAGAAGAGAAATCTTCCATCTGCTGAATCACTCCCTAAATACCTGCAAGAAGCCAGTGCTAGGCCAGCCCAGAAGTCCAGAATTCCATCTGGATTTCCCATGTGAATTACAGAGGTCCAAGCACTTGAGCCATCCTCAGCTGCCTCCCTTGGGGTGTTAGCAGGAAGCTGGATTGGAAGCGAAGCAGCCAGGACTTGTATGAAACACTCCGGTATGGGATGCAGGTGTCCTGGCTGCAGCTTCACCTGTTGCACCACCTTGCTGTACTTCTTCTGGACAAGGCCACATGCTGAGATGTGGAGATGGGAATGTAAATGGTACAGTTCTTGGCCTCAGGAGGGTCCCACCTAACTTGCTTATTACCTTGATCATGAGGTATTGAGAGAGGAGTTCATCTCTCAGCTTTTAAGAAAGCAGCAGAGGGCTCGGCAGCGTGGCCTAGTGGCTAAGGTCCTCGCCTTGATCCCATATGGCCGCTGGTTCTAATCCCGGCAGCTCCACTTCCTCTCTATCTCTCCTCTTCTCAGTATATCTGACTTTGTAATAAAAATAAAATAAATCTTTAAAAAAAAAAGAAAGCAGCAGAGGGCCCGGCGGTGTGGCCTAGCAGCTAATGTCCTCGCCTTGAATGCGCCGGGATTCCATATGGGCACCGGTTCTAATCCCGGCAGCTCCACTTCCCATCCAGCTCCCTGCTTGTGGCCTGGGAAAGCAGTCGAGGACGGCCCAAAGCCTTGGGACCCTGCATCCGTGTGGGAGACCTGGAAGAAGTTCCTGGTTCCCGGCTTCAGCCCGTTGCGGCTTACTTGGGGAGTGAATCATCGGACGGAAGATCTTCCTCTCTGTCTCTCCTCCTCTCTGTATATCTGACTTTGTAATAAAAATAAATCTTTCAAAGAAAGAAAGAAAGAAAGAAAGAAAGCAGCAGATAGGAGCTAGTGTAGTAGGCTGAGGCTCTGCATGTGGCAGCAGCACCCCTTATGGGCATGGTTCATATCCTGACTACTCCGTTTCCCTTCCAGCTCCCTGCTTGTGGCCTTGGAAAGCAGTACAGGATGACACAAGTCCTTGGAACCCTGCACTCATGTGGGAGACCTAGAGGAAACTCCTGGCTCTTGGATTCAGATCAGCTCAGCTCTGACCCTTGTGGCCATCTCTGTCTCTCTTTCTCCCTGTAAATCTGCTTTTTCAATAAAAGTAAATAAATCTTAAAATGAAACAAAACAGAACCTTTATAACACAGGGAAAAAGCAAAAAAAAAAAAATTTGGATAATGACTTACACAGACTATGCTCAGATAGCCAAGATTTCATGCTCTCTGTTTCGCTTGTATTTTTCAGAAATTTGAGAACGTGAATATCCCATTCTTACAAATGGAACTTATTATTTTTTCACAGGTATCTTATACATCAGGAAAAAAGCTAAAAAAATAAAGTCACTATTTGGGAATTCTGACCCAGAGGGATCATCAAAATGATAAAAAATCCTACATCTTGGGGACAGTGTTATGGTGCACCCAGTTGAGCCGCCTACTACGTGCAATAAGCACTGATACAGTCCCGGGTGTTCCACTTCAGATGCAGCTCCCTGATCATGTACCCGGGAAAGCAGCAGAGCCTGGCCCAAGTGCTTGGGCCCCTGAACCCACATGGGAGACCTTGATGAAGCTTCTGTCTTTAGCCTGGCCCAGTCCTGGTTAGTGTGGCCATTTGGGGAGTGAATCCACAGATTAGAAAATACCTTCCTTTTTGTAACTCTGCCTTTCAAAGACAGGTAAAAGTATAAATTTTCAATAAAAGAAATTTCACATCTTGTGTGGCAAAGGTTGCATGAACCTTCCACATTCACTTGTAATACCTGTAGGGTATAGCAAGGGTAGGAGCTAAGAACACCTTATCCCTACTCTACAGAGTTTAGAACATGATGCACTTTGGGTTCCAGTCAGACTTTAAATTCGGATCTTTATGACTGTGAGAAATATGAGTGAATCCAAAAAAAGGACACTAAGCAATTCACAGCCAGATCCTACAGAAAAAGGTCTGTGTGTCTGGGCCATTCTGGGGTCGGGCAGGGCACATCTGATTTCTGTGAGTAGTCCACAGTTTATACCTCACCCCTCCTTCGAGCAAAGTGTCCGTCTGTATCTTCCTGGAGATTCTGACTTCCACACTACACACTCCTCCTGTACGTCAGAAACGATTTTGCTTTATGGCTTATCTCTACATACACACGTGTACACACACATGCACAAACACAGAATCTCTTCCTTTCTGGCTCTTAATCAATGTAAGAGGCAAACCTTATCTTTTTGCACCAATAAATGACTGCAGGATACATCTTTGTTCTCTTTCATGGACCTCATGTTCCAATCCATTAAGAACGGAATTCTCCAGTTTCAGGCCATCACCTCAACGCACACGGCGGGACGCACCCCTCGCGCCCCCAGATCTGGTGCAGACACTTCTCTCAGGCTGCACTCCTTGCTGTGTTTCATTGCACCCCATGGTCTTCCTCCATACCTTCCCCTTAACATACCTTCCCCACACAGGCAAAGCCAGGGCCAAAAGGCATGACCTGGCATCATCCCCTGCCGCGGACTCACAGGGTGATGTTGGTCAACCCTCTCGCATCGCCCCACGCAGGACGCGGGCAGCCCCCTCCACCCGTGCCCTCCTGCTTCCTATCGCTTCCTCCGCGGCTTCCCCCTCACGGTCCCCACGCCTACGCTGCCCGCGTAGCGGCAGCCTCGAGTCGCCCGGCCCTCTCAATTCCAGACGCTCGTTTACGCCGCGCGGGCTGGGAGGGCGCTATTCTCGAACACGGTCTGCGCTGCGAGCGCGCGGCCGTCCCGCAGACCGGCGCGGCCTTACGCCGCTGACGCAGCGCGCCCAAGATGGCGGCGTGGTCGTCGGCGGAGGTGGCGGCGGCAGAGGGGGCGGCGGCCGTGGCAGCAGCGGCGACGGCAGCCGTGACGACGGCGGCGGTGGTGGCGGTGACGGCGCGGGGCCTGAGCCGGGAGGAATGAGGCGGCCGCGGCGGGCTAGCGGCGGAACCGTGTAGCAGAGAAGCGCCTCTCCCTCCCTGCTTCCTCGAACCAAGCCGAGGGCGCGCGCGCGCGCGGCCGTCCTTAGCGGGCTCCCCCCCAACACACACCCCTCGGTTCCTCCGACCCGCTCTGCACCCCGACCCGGGCTCGGAGGATGATGAAGCTCAAGTCGAACCAGACCCGCACCTATGACGGCGACGGCTACAAGAAGCGGGCTGCGTGCCTGTGTTTCCGCAGCGAGAGCGAGGAGGAGGTGCGGCGCGGGGCCTCGCGGGCCGGGGGTCGCGGGCGGCCGCCGGGAAAGGGTGTGTCGGGGCCGCGTCCAGGGCGCCCCACTCGGCCCCAGGGAGGTTCCGACGGACTTTCCCGGGGGGAGGGGGTGCCGAAAACGAGGCGGAGGCGATCGGACGGTGTGGGGCGGCGGAGAGGAAGTGGGTCCGAGCGTGGCCCCTGCGGGTCGCGCCGGTCCGGGCGGCGGGGCGGGGGGCCGGTCGCCTGTCACCCGGAGAAGGCAGCGATCGGGAGGAGTGTGTGGCTTTCGGCCCAGGCCACGGTCGGCCGATTCCGGAAGGGCAGCTTCCTCTCTTGTCAGCCCTGCACATGTGTGCCGAGGCCGCAGTGCACGAGGCGCGGGCCGGTCTTTGTGGCGGAGAGAGGCCCCCTCGTTGGCAGATTCGGGGTTTGCCGAGGGATTAGGGGTGTCTGAGAGCGGGGACGAGAGGGTGGGGGCAGAGAAGAGGGAAAGAATTAGGGCGTTGTGCCCAGCCAAGGCCAGCTTTTTGATTTACAAGTGCGCTGGCTTAACCCTTATGGGGATAGCCTGAGAAGAAAAGGCATTTGATACGATCGTCTCTGTGGACTGAAGATTTTTTTTTTTGTTTTAATTGGAAACGCCAGAAGAAGTGTTTTAAGATTTGGGCTCTGACATTTCTTCTCTGGCAAGACAACAGCAATGTTTCAAAATTAGACTCTTTTTTGCTTGTGGTATTGGGGGGAGGGAGGGAGAGAGGGGGTAATCGCAGCTTCCCAAAGCCGTTTCTGTGGTGATGAGGGGAATTCAGAGAAGGCCCATGGTTTGTAAATCCACAAAGAATAGCTGCTTTGGAAATTCACTAGATGCCTGTGGGAAGGCATTTCTCTTGTGAGCGTGGTGGTAACATGGCAGTTCGACTGGAAACAATGAGGAGCAGGGAGGTTCTGTGTGTCAGATTCTGGCACTCAGCAGTGGGCTGTGTGTGTGTGTGGAGGGGGCTACAGGATAGGGCCTTCATGTTGAAATTGCGGGGGAGAGAGGCGGGAAGGAACTTGACCCTGTTCTTTATGAAAAGAAGCTGTGATGAAAGAGACAGATTGCCAGGAGTTGCTGTCCAGAATGTTTAGGAGGAAGTGGGCGGTTTCAATTATTACCTGAAGAAGCCCCAATTGCAGGGTGGGACCATCTCATGGGAGCCCCCATTTTAGTGAAAGAGAAGGAAAGGAGATTTGGAAATCGGTACTTTTTGTCTTGTAGACATAATCGAAGTCCCCCCCCAAATGGTTGTGTTGTATTAGTGATAGTAGGCAGTCATTATGCATGGAATGTTTTAGGCTAGATCACGGAGAGCAATAAAATGATTGGAAGCAATGACTGCTCCCAAGTCTTTGTTCTCATTATCATATCATATTATGGGAAATCAGATGGGATCACAGGCTGTTAACTGGAAGGAAAACTAATTAGCATAATAACATGTCTTACTGCACTGTGGTGGTTGAGTCTGTGAGCACCCCAATTATAAGTAGATGGCCATGTAATTTAGTTGTATGAATGATGCAAGACTTTGTTTTAAAAAATATACTGGAAATTGAAAGCATGTGACTATTTGGGGTAAATTAGAAGTCCTTTATAGATCATGAGCAAATGAGTGGATTCTTGTTTCTCTGTGTTCTGTTGTTACAGAGGTAGCAGCATTAATGTTGCTGCATGTTGAGTGTTCAGGCCACTCCACTGCCTCTTCTTGGAAGTCAGAGCAGACCTGGGACTTGCCTTTTGGGAGCTGCTTTCATATATTAAAACACTTGAATGATCCTGGTGTTTGCTTTAATGAATTTTTTTTTGAATATTGGTTAATGAGCAAAGAACTGTGCACATCTTTGATTATACATTCAGTAGGCGTTATAGCTAAAGCCGGGAAGAACAAGAAAAGTATGAAATGGGCCTGCTGTGGGCTTGTTGCATTGAGTTAAGCAAGTATACATTAAAGGGCCTCCTGTGGGGTCAGCTCTGTCCTGTGCAGCATAAAGGTAGACCACCTTCCTTGTGCAGAGCACTTTGAGATGAGGTCGTTGCATTGAGAGGGATTTTGGACCACAACAGAATCTCTAGGGTGCTGTTCAACTCTGAGATTATCTAATTGCGTTAGAAGGGAAGTAATTTGTTAGTTCCAGGAGAACTTTTATGTTGTCAGTAGATGTGCCAAAGGCTGGAAGTATTCACTGTTACACATTGTGGGAATGTGGGATTCCAACTCAATGGGACATTCAACACAGTTTTTAAATGAGCACTAATGGCTATAATCAAGATGGACTAGTTCATAGAATTTTATTAGCATGAAAACAACAGTAATATAAGTATAACCAGAACCTTCATTTTTAAACTTAATTAACCAGTGTCAGGAAGCATACTTACAGTGTGAAGAAAGAGAGATGAAAATGTTAGAGGATAATTGACTGTGAATCAAACCTTCCAGTGTTCTGCTTCTCTTTCTTTCTTTCTTTCTTTTTTTTTTTTTTGTTTCATCCAAGAACACTATTTGCAAGCCAGTGGTGAGAACAGTTGAAATTCTGATCCAGATTAGGATGTGTGAACATATCTAGCAAGTTTAGTGAGCACTCCCTGAGCACGCAATTTTGTGATCCTGTTAGGAAGGAGGGAGTGTAGAATCTCCCAGGAGAAATGCCAAGCCAGCGACCCCATGACCTGGGAAGGCAATTCCCTCCTTCCAGACCTCTGGCTGTTTTCCCTACTGTTAACAAGAATTAACAGGAAAAATCCCACACTTATGTTCTATTTATGCTTTTTTTTTTTTAATAAAGTAAGACCTTTAAGTTTTGGATGTTTGTAGTAACATGACCTTGAACCTGATGTACAGTAGATAGTGTGCTAACCCGCCTCCGGTTTGATCAGCCTGGTTCTGCAGGCTGCTTGGTACACCTCAGCCTTGTAGCCTTTCTGCTCTGGGATTTTTTGCTTAAAAAGAGTTGTGTTTATTCCTGTGTTGGCTTATGTTAATCATACTTGTTGTAATCAGGCAGTTGAATGTAGTGTAAGTCAGTGAATTTGAGTTCAGACGGAGCAAGTTTGTGAGAAGTATTTCACATGCTTTGGAAAAATTGCAGCTGCAAGTCACTCAGATGACATTTCATCTAGACAAGTTAGCTAGATGGATTGGAGAGGGACTGTTAGAAGTCTAGAAGTATTCTGCACATACACTGCTTCGTGAATGTTTTCAGATTTTTGTTCTTTGTGGAAGCTAGGAAACCATAGCTTGGAAACTATAGGTTAGTTACATGGATGTTGTGCATAAGAGACAGCTGGACTCAACAGTGGACTCCTACTGCAAGCCAAGATTAGCACATGCTCTTACATTTCTAATCTGTCATACTTTCCATTTGCAGCTTTATCATTAGTAGTGTGGAAGACAGACATATTTCTGTTTTTTTCTGAAGATTTATTTTATTTTTAGTGGAAAGTCAAATATACAGAGAGGAGGAGATAGAGGAAGATCTTCCATTCCTGATTCATTCCCCAAGTGGCTGCAGCTGCTGGAGCTGAGCCGATTTGAAGCCAGGAGCCTGGAGCCTATTCCGGGTCTCCCACATGGGTACAAGGGTATAGGATCCCAAGGTTTTGGGCTGTCCTCGACTGCTTTCCCAGGCCACAAGCAGGGAGCTGGATGGGAAGTAGAACAGCCAGGTTACCACTGGCTGCCCATATGGGATCCTGGAGTGTGCAAGGGAAGGACTTTAGCCACTAGGCTACCAAGCTGGGTCCCGACAAACATTTCTTGAATAAGCTTTTATTGTTCTAAGTTAGGTAATACAACATTTATCTTCTGTCATATTATTCAATCTCAGTCATCCTAAGACACTTTAGTGACATTTCCCCTTCCTTCCATTTCTCTCTTTTTTGGAGTCTCTGACAGGAAAAGGGAGAGACACAAGAGGGGAGCCTGCTTCTGTTGTGTTCTGGTACCCTCCCCATTAGTTGGGGAGGGAGTATCTTATAGGCATTAATTTTTTTCTTAATTTTATTTATTTTCACTTTCTCTGAAATAATAAATAAAATTTGGGTGCACTCTCCACATTCTGTAATTGCCAGGGCTGGGCAGGCTGAAGCCAAGGACCAGGAGCTCATTCTGGGTTTCCCAGCTGGGTGGCAGGGACCCAGGTACTTGACCAAGTATTTGGTACTTTAGACCCGTGAAATCCTAGACGTGTGAAATACCCTTAGGAAGGTCAGTGACACAGAGGATACATCAGATGACATCGCAGTGCCTGGGAGAGTGAAAACAACTCCTAAAAAGTCTGTTACAATCCAGGGTAAAAACCAGTACTCACAGGTTTGTGTCAGTTAGACTTACCTGTTCTTAAAAGAAGGGTGAGCTGCTTAAACTGGAGCTCGAGCTCTCCCGTTAGGAGCCCTGCATCCTTGATCAGGGGCAGCTGCTGCTGCTCGGTCAGAGCTCCCAAGGGCTGCATGGGATGGTGGTTGGCATTGGCGATCCTCAGTGGACAGGGACTCTGGTGGCCTGAGTGTTTGTGCCTGTAAAATGCCCCAAAGGGACACATTGGAAGGACGTTGCTGCAGACCACACCTTCCTGTAGGCTCTAGAGAGGGGAGTGAGGCGCAGGTGGCAGTCTCAAAGGCAATAACTGTGACGCAGGACTTCCAGTCCACAGTCCTTCTGTAGCAGATGTCAGTCCTTGCCCAGTGTTTCCTGGTGGATCAAGGTGGATGCCTGCACCCGATCATCTCACTGGACCTTTCTGCTTTTTGTTTCTCAGTTTTTCCTGGGAGGTTATGTTCTAGTTCCCTCTGCCTCTAAATCATGTAGTCAGTAGGTTGTTATCCTGTTTTGATTTTTTTATGCCAAAATGTGAATTCTTTGTTTAAGATTATTTTTTTTAAAGATTTATTTATTTTCATTGGAAAGGCAAATATACAGAGAGGAAGAGAGACAGGAGGGTTTTCCATCTGATAGTTCACTCCCCAAGTGACCGCAACGGCTGGAGCTGAGCCAATCCGAAGCTGGGAGCCAGGAGCTCTTCCAGGTCTCCCATGCGGGTGCAGGGTCCTAAGGTTTTGGGCTGTTCTTGACTGTTTTCCCAGGTCACAAGCAGGGAGCTGGATGGGAAGCAGGACTGCCAGGATTAGAACCGGCGACCATATGGGATCCCGGTGCATGCAAGGCTAGGACTTTAACCACTACGCTGTTGCACCGGGCCCAGATTATTTATTTATTTTTATTGGAAAGACAGATATACAGAGAGAAGGAGAGACAGAAATATCTTTCATCCACTAGTTCACTCCCCAAGTGTTTGCAACAGCTGGAGCTGAGCTGATCCAGAGGCAGGAACCAGGTGCTTCCCCTGAGTCTCCCACGCAGGTGCAGGATTCCCAGGCTTTGGGCCACCCTCAACTGCTTTCCCAGGCCACAAGCAGGGAGCTGGGTGGGAAGTGGAGCAGCCGGAACACAGACTGGCACCCATGTGGGATCCTGGTGCTTGCAAAGGGAGGATTAGCGAATCAAGCCCCAAAGTGTGAATTCTGTTCTGAAGTCAGATTGCAGTTTCTCTCTCTCTCTTAATTGAATTTTTTTCCTCCTTGGGAAAGCAAAGATCTCCTTGAGGGTAGCATTTAGTAGTTACAGGTCACAGTCAGGCTGTGTGGTGGTGTCTCTGGAAGTTGGTTTAGTGGGTAAAGGTCAGAGTCAGCTGTGTGATGGTGTCTCTGAAAGTTGCTTGTGGTGAGTGTAAAGGAGTGTTCATGTGGAGAGCCAGAGAGAGAGAGAGAACCTCAGCCAAACTCAACTGTAAACTCATCCTCTTTTTGAAGGCTTATTATTTGAAAAGCAGAGTGACAGAGACAGGATAGACAGAAAGAGAAGGAAATCTTGCCTTGCTGATTCACTGCACAAATTTCCACAGCAGTTGGGGCTGGGCCAGGCCAAAGCCAGGAGTCAAGAATTCCCTCAGGATCGCCTGCCTGAGTGAAGGGTCTCAGGGTGGTTAGGCCATCATCTGCTTCTTTCCCAGGCACATTTTCGTGAAGATGGAGCAGAGTGGAGCAGATAGGACTTGAACTGACACTCCATTATGGGAGGCCAGCATTGTAGGAAACTTGGGGCTTAACCTGGTTTGCCACAATAACTGTCTCTCTCCTCTCTCTCTCTCTTTAACCTCTCCTTGTTCTATTTTGTTTATTTTTCAGTAATTTAATTTATTAAAAAAAGTATTGTGTATTTACTGTGTGTGAGATGATGTATTTTTTGGGCCTGTTGCAATGGCTCAGTGATTAAATTCTAACCTTGCACGTGCTGGGATCCCATATGGGCACCGGTTCTAATCCCAGCAGCTTCACTTCCCGTCCAGCTCCCTGCTTGTGGCCTGGAAAGCAGTCGAGGACGGCCTAAAGCCTCGGGACCCTGCACCCACTTGGGGGACCCAGAAGAAGCTCCTGGCTCCTGCTTTAGGTTGACTCAGCTCCAGCCATTGCGGCCACTTGGAGAGTGAACTAGCAGTGGGAATATCCTTTTCTCTGTAGATCTACCTTTCCCATAAAAATGTAATAAATCTTATAAATAAGTAAAATACATCTTTAAAAAAATGATGTGTGTTTTCCTTCATTGCCTAGTCCATGTTGAGGAGTATGTGTTTATTCATTCCTTCAAGCCTGTTGTGAGTCCTAGTGATCAGTTACTGTGAGACTGGTGATACACAGGTCACTACATCTGTAGTTCCTCGAAAAGCCAGCCTCTCTCCCGTGCCCAGACCCTCCACCTGTCTGGCAGCCTCGTCCTACAGTTGTTGTCTCCCACACCATTGTCTTTCCTTTTCAGTTTTGTCATTGCCAAGGCAAACAGGCTATAGTAATTCCCATGTTAAGAGAAAAGAACTGACTCCCTTAACATCATATTTTCTTCATCTACCATCCTGTTTCCTCGCTTTCATGGCAAAATATTTCTGCAGTTGCCATCTCCGCTTTGCTTCTTCTCTTTCTCCTCTCAGCTCACTCCAGTCAGAAATTTTTTTTGTGCATTTGTTGAAGCTGTTTTTTAAGATAACCGTTAAGTTACTAAATCCCTTATCCAGTTGTCAGTCTTCATGTTGCTTGATCGTTTTTTCTTGTTAAAACACTTCTTTTTTTTTTTTTAAGATTTATTTATTTTTATTGCAAAGTCAGATATACAGAGAGGAGGAGAGACAGAGAGGAAGATCTTCCGTCCGATGATTCACTCCCCAAGTGAGCCGCAACGGCCGGTGCTGTGCCAGTGCGAAGCTAGGAACCAGGAACCTCCTCCAGTCTCCCACGCGGGTGCAAGGTCCCAAAGCATTGGGCCGTCCTCGGCTGCTCTTCCAGGCCACAAGCAGGGAGCTGGATGGGAAGTGGAGCTGCCGGGATTAGAACCAACACCCATATGGGATCCTGGTGTGTTCAAGGCGAGGACTTTAGCCACTAGGCCATGCCGCCGGTCCCGAAACACTTCTTTTTTTAAATGAAGACTTATTCAGTTTTATTGGAAAGTGAGATATACAGAGAGGTGGAGAGACAGATAGGAAAATCTGTCCGTTGATTCAATCCCCAAGTGACTGCAATTGCCAGAGTTGCGCTGATCTGATGCCAGGAGCCTGGAGCCTCTTCCATGTCTTCCATGCAGGTGCAGCATTCCAAGGCTTTGGGCCATCCTCTACTGTTTTGCCAGTCTACAAGCAGGGAGCTGGATGGAAAGTGGAGCAGCTGGGTTACAAACTGGCTCTCTATGTGGGATTCCAGCATGTGCAAGGGAAGGACTTCAGCTGCTAGGCTACTGTACCGGGCTCAGAGATAATGTTTTAAACTTTTGTGTCACTTTTGTCACTATTCCCTCAAAATGCTATTACAGAGCAGGGCATGCTAAAATGTTCAGCCTCCTTAATCAAGTTGAAATATGAAAAATTATTAGAATGATGCACCATATTCAAGTGTAACTGCTAGAGGCCAACACAGTTGTGTAGCACACTCATCTTCCACCTGTGACGCTGGCATCCCATGTGGCACCATTCTGGGTCCTGGCTGTTCTACTTCTGATCCATGCCACGGCTAATGGCCTGGGAAAGCAGTGGAGGATGGCCCAAATGCTTGGACCTCTGCACACATGTGGAAGCTCTGAAAGAAGCTCCAGGCTCCCAGCGTCAGACTGGTGCAGTTCCTGGTTGTTGAGGTTATTTGAGGAGTGAGCCAGTGGATGGAAGATCTCTTTATGTCTCTCCTTCTGTAACTGATTTTTAAGTAAAATTAATTTTTTTAAGTAAGCGCAAAAAGTAGTTGCAATGCAAACATTCGTGGTTTTGATTATTTCCATTCTACACACTGTACCATGTCAGGGTGTGTGTTCTGGCCTCTTTGCTGGTGCTGTCCGTCAGATGCAGGTGATGTGCAGTGTGAGGCGAAGCCCTTTGTGTGCTCTAGGTAGGTGCACCTATCCACATCCCCTACTTTTTTCATTTGAGAGGCAGAGACAGAAAAAAAGCTTCATTTTTTGGTCCACTTCCCTGATGCTTGCAAGGATTGGGCCTATCAGGGGACTGGAATCCAGAGTGGAGCCAAAATCACTTAGGAGGCTGGCTAATCCTCTGTCTGAACGCTGCAGCGTTCCCTAGGGGCACGCTGGTTCATATCCCAGCAGCTCCACTTCCCATCCAGCTCCGTGCTTGTGGCCTGGGAAGTTGAGGACGGCCCAAACCCTTGGGACCCTGCGCCCGCATGGGAGACCCGGAAGAAGCTCCTGGCTCCTGGCTTCGTATTGGCTCAGCTCCAGCTGTTGTGGCCACTTGTGGAGTGAACTAGCAATTGGAAAGTCTTTCTCTCTGACTTTCCTTCTCTGTAAATCTGCCTTCCAAATAGAAATAGATAAATAAGTAAGTAGGTGAAAAGAAATTGAGCTTGTGTACTCTGTGGGCCTTGGGCTTCTTACCCCTTCATCTTCATCATTAGGCCAAATGCTTGGTCCTGAGAATTTTTTTTTTTTATTCTATTTCACATGGGAAATTGACAACTTGAGTGTCATAAACTGCTACCTTAATATTGGTATTTTTGTGAGTACTTCTGGGGGGGGGGAGATGAGTCTGAGAAACTGAGGAAGAGTTTTTAAGATTTGTTTATTATTATTGGAAAGTCAAATATATAAAGAGGAAGATCTTCTGTTCACTGATTCACTTCCCATGTGGCCACAACGGCCGGAGCTGAGCCGATCCAAAGGCAAGAGCTAGGAGCTTCTGGATCTCGCATGTGAGTGCCGGTTCCCAAGGCTTTGGACCATCCTTCACTGCTTTCCTAGGCCACAAGCAGGGAGCTGGATGGAAAGTGGGCCGCCAGGATACAAACTGGCACCCATATGGGATCCCAGAACATGCAAGGCAAGGACTTCAGCCGCTAGGCTACTGGTTGCCAAGCCCAGAACTTTTTTTTTTTCCCCAGGAAAATCTCGGTTGAGGATTTGTTACAACACAGTATTCCCAAATACAAAAAGGGGTGGTAGAGTGGGATTTATGAGGGAGGGGTTCATGGGAGTTGGGGAGCTTGCAGCCCAGTGCACAGAGGCTGCCAAGCCCAGAATTGTTGCAAAAGATACTAATAGTATCAGTCTGAAGCAAGTAGAAGCCACATACTAGAAAACAAGTGTGTTATAAACATCAACATGAAAACGAAATAATCCCTTAAATAGACTGTCTTTGTGTACAGTCAGCAGATCTCTTTGTTCACAAAACAGTGAAGTCCTTCAACCCAACTGCCTGATCCAGCACTGCCCAGTCCAGCTCTACTCTGCTGTGCCTGCTGAGAGCAGCTTAGGCGCGATGGACGGCAGCAGATTCCAACTCCTTGGGCCTTGGTGCTTATATTTCTGTTAGAGAATGTTCATTTGATTATTTTTGACACCCTAATAGGCATTATGAGAATTTGCATGCTTTTTAAAGCTTTATGTTTTTCTTTAAGAAGATTATCTGTTTCAATAGCAGAGTTAAAGAGACAGGGAGAGGTGAGATGGAGCGGGAGAAATCTTCTGTTTGCTAGTTCCTCACCAAATGGCTACAACAGCCAGGGCTGGCCCAGGCCAAAGCCAGGAGCCACGGCCAGCACCGCAAGGCCAGCCCGAAGCCTTTTTTGAACATGCGAAGAGCTTTGGAGTGTGTGGTCCTTGCAGTCACACTCGAAGGTTTGTTTATTCAGTGTTTTCATTTGACTCCTCTGCAGGCATGACTTGGCCACCAGACTTCCCCTGAGTCATCGTGGAGTGTGCTGAACTCTGACCTGGGCTTCTACATCTAGTGCTGTGGGTTGATTCCTTTCTCAGTTTTGCAGTTTGGGTAGATTGCTTCTAATAATAGTAAAGTGAAACTTAGATTTTATTGATAAAATGCTTTAGGGAAATAATTCAACGAGTTTCTGTGCTGTTGTTACAGCCTCAACTACTTAGTGAGACTACTTCGGGATTATTTTTCTGCCAAGTACTTTTGATGCTTTTTTTTTTAAGTCTTTTTGTTTTTTGTTACAACTGTAATTGTATTATGGTATTTGTAAAGAGTACTTAAACTGAGTTTAAGATTTGTAAAATGCAGCATCTGTCCCAGGGGTTGGGAGCAATTTTTCTATCAAGAGCCAGAAGGATATTTATAACAACATTCATGGGTTATACCAAATCATCTACTTTAAATTTAATCTGCTGTAGGTTTATTGAACTTCACATCTCACCCGTGTTTCTGTTGGTTGAACCAAACAAAATGATTTGAAGGACTTCATCCAGTCCAAGGCCTGAATGTTCCCTACCCTGATAAGTTTACTCTCTTGCCTAGAAGTAACTTAGAGTATTTGTCATTAGAGAAGTTATGAGAGGAGTTGGTGAAATAGTGGTGATCTGCAGGGTTAGAGATGATTTTCTGAGTTACACGGGACCATACCTGATTGACTTGGTGGGACTTATTAGGTAGCTGAGTAAGACTGTTCCAGCTGGAGTACATGGAGTTTGGTTCCAGGGCCTTTGGAAATCTGTTCTTCTAAGCTGGCTGAGAGTAAAGAAAGCTCTTATCTTTTTGTCCTCACTTTATTATTTTTTTTAAAGATTTATTTACTTTTATTAGAAAATACGGGTGCCGGTTCTAATCCCGGCAGCCCTGCTTCCCATCCAGCTCCCTGCCTGTGGCCTGGGAAAACAGTGGAAGACGATCCAAAGCCTTGGGACCCTGCACCCGTGTGGGAGACCTGGAGGAAGTTCCTGGCTCCTAGCTTCGGATTGGCGCAGCACTGGCCGTTGCAGTCACTTGGGGAGTGAATCATCAGATGGAAGATCTTCCTCTCTGTCTCTCCTCCTCTATGTATATCAAACTTCGTAATAAGAATAAATAAATCTTTAAAAACAAAACAAACCAACACACAAGTAAAACCAAAACAAAAAGATATGGTGGGGACCAGCACTGTGGCATGGTGGGTTCAGACACCAGCAACCCACCATAGGGGCACTGGGTCATGTCCCAGCTGCTCCACTGTGTTTCATTTCCCTACTAGTACTGAGCCTGGGAAGGCAGTGGAAGATGGCCCAGGTGTTCGGGGTCTTGCATCCATGTGGCTTTAGTCAGACCCAGCCCTGGCCATTGCCAGGGAGTGAAACAGTATATGGCAAGATTCTCTCTATATCTTTGCCTTTCATGTAGATAAATCTTTTTTAAAAAATATTTATTTATTTTTATTGGAAAGTCAGATTTACAGAGAGGAGAGACAGATCTTCTGTACTCTGATTCACTGTCCAAATGGCTGTGACAGCCGGAGTGGAGTCAATCCGAAGCCAAAAGACAGGAGCCAAGAGTTTCCTCTGGATCTCCCATGAAGGTGCAAGGTCCCAAGGCTTTGGACCATCCTCTGCTGCTTTCCCAGGTCACAAGCAGGGAACAGGAAAAGAAGAGGAGCAGCTGGGACATAAACTGGTGTCCATATGGGATTCTGGTGCATGAAAGGCAAGGACTTCAGCGACTAGGCTACTGGACTGAGCCCAATCTTTTTTTTTTTTTTTAGGTATGGTGACTGATAGTTTCACTCAAGTGTAGTGATGATGGGATGACTTCAGAGAGTTCAAGATCTGGTGCCTCAGTGTAGTAGAATACACCTTTGTGTACAGTGTTGGCATCCCATATGGTGCCAGTTTGTGTCCCAGCTGCTCCATTTTCTATATAGCTCTTTTCTTATGGCCTGGAAAGACAGTGAAAGATGGCTCAAGTCCTTGGACTCCTGCTCCCACCTGGGAGCCCCAGAAGAGGCTCCTGATTCTGGCTTTATGATTCACTGAACTTCAGCCAAAGTGGTCATCTGGGGAGTGAACTGGTGGATAAAAGACCTTTCTCTCTCCTGCTCTCTCTAAATCTGCCTTTCAAATAAAGTAAGTAAATAGTAAAATCTTAAAAACATGAAAATAAAAAGCAAAAATATCACCCAAGAAGTTCCAATTGATGTATACATGGACTTTAGTTGATTAAAGTAGAAATGGCTGAGTGGGCCCAGTGGCGTGGCCTAACGGCTAAAGTCCTCATCTTTTACGCACCCGGGATCCCATATGGGTGCCGGTTTTAATCCCAGCAGCTCCACTTCCCATCCAGCTCCCTGCCTGTGGCCTGGGAAAGCAGTTGAGGACGGCCCAATGCATTGGGACCCTGCACCCATGTGGGAGACCTGGAGGAGGTTCCCGGCTCCTGGCTTCAGATCGGCACAGCACCAGCCATTGTGCTCACTTAGGGAGTGAATCATCGGACAGGAGATCTTCCTTTCTATCTCTCCTCCTCTCTGTATATCTGACTTTGTAATAAAAATAAATACATCTTAAAAAAAAATGGCTGAGTGACAGGTCTTGGTTTGAAAAGGTCAGTAACAGCGGGAGAAGTTTCAATCTTAGAAAGTGAGAAGTTTGTTTCAATTCCAGTATGGATTGTGCAGGCATTGAAGGAATCAGATTCTCATTCTATGTCATCTGCTTTCCCAGGAGCATTAGCAGGGAGCTGAATCATAAAGTATAGCAGGTGGGACTCCAACTAACACCCACACGGGCTACAGGTGCTACAGGAAGTGGCTTTACCTGCCGCACCAGAGCATTGGCCCCCATGTATACAGCTGCACAGATAGATGCCAGCATGATGTGTGATCCAAAGGTGTAGGAACCAGAAAAGAAAGAAGGGCAGAAATGTACTAAATGGAGCTGTGTGAGTTTACTTTCAAAGAACTTTCTGTAAGGAAGGTTATAGAATTGCCTTAGATATAATTTATCCAAGTACTTTAGTGAGACAAAGATGAAAACAGAAGAGTGTACGGATCTGTCTACTGTGTTATTTCTGGTAAAAGAATGTATGCCAAGGTAGAGCGCAGTTTTCTTCTAACAGATCCATAAAGGAATTAAACAGAGTGGAAGAAATTTGAATGAAGATTTATTTATTTATTTTTTTTATAGATTTATTTATTTTTTATTACAAAGTCAGATATACAGAGAGGAAGAGAGACAGAGAGGAAGATCTTCCGTCCGATGATTCACTCCCCAAGTGAGTTGCAACGGGCCGATGTGCGCTGATCTGAAGCCGGGAACCTGGAACCTCTTCCGGGTCTCCCACACGGGTGCAAGGTCCCAAAGCTTTGGGCCGTCCTCAACTGCTTTCCCAGGCCACAGGCAGGGAGCTGGATGGGAAGTGGAGCTGCCGGGATTAGAACCGGCGCCCATATGGGATCCCGGGTGCGTTCCAGGCGAGGACTTTAGCTGCTAGGCCACGCCGCCAGGCCCAAGATTTATTATTATTATTATTTTTAAAAGATTTATTTATTTTATTACAAAGTCAGATATACAGAGAGGAAGAGAGACAGAGAGGAAGATCTTCCGTCCGATGATTCACTCCCCAAGTGAGCCGCAACGGGCCGGTGCGCGCCGATCCGAAGCTGGGAACCAGGAACCTCCTCCAGGTCTCCCACATGGGTGCAGGGTCCCAATGCATTGGCCCGTCCTCGACTGCTTTCCCAGGCCACAAGCAGGGAGCTGGATGGGAAGTGGAACTACTGGGATTAGAACCGGCGCCCATATGGAATCCCGGGGCTTTCAAGGCGAGGACTTTAGCCGCTAGGCCATGCCGCCGGGCCCCAAGATTTATTTTTAAAGGTGACTTTTAGCACTGGCATTTACAAAAGGGAATGGGTGGAGTGAAAGGCTGTGAATACAGTTACGGAAGTGTGGTCGGGGCCTGCTGCAGCAGTATGTCTGGCTGTTGTCGATCACCGCTGCAGCTGATCACACATCCTGGTGCCAGTGCATATGTGTTGTGGGGAGAAGCTGAAGTAATCAGAAGTGTGGATACTTTGGGCAAAATTTGAATGCCAAAAAGTATTTGAAGGCAATGTTTAGTAGTCTTTCCATTATAAAGATGCTTCACTTGGGAAATTTAGAAAATATCCTCTTTGGATACCACGGAGTTAAGTTACTGGAATTTCAAAATATTTGTCCTGCTCATAGTTTATGTTCTGTGATGTCTACATGGTGCTCTGAAAACAGTATTATCCTCAGGTGATTATGAGAGGAAGCACCAGCCAACCAAATCATTACTTTCAAGACCATATAAAGAAAATTATTTTTCTTTTCTTTTGTTTTTTTTTTTTAAGATTTATTTATTTTTACTGAAAGGTGGATATACAGAACTGGCGCCCATATGGGATCCCGGGCACATGCAAGGTGAGGACTTTAACTACTATGCTATTGTGCCGGGCCCCAGAAAATTATTTTTCTTTAATCATTGTGTGTTTTGCTTTTACAATATTGAGGTTGACTTACACCAGTTCTTTAATCTGTTTTCATATTATTTCCCTAACCTGAATTCTGCATACACTTTTAAAAAAAAGATTTATTTATTTTTATTGGAAAGGCAGACCAAATCTATGGAGAGAGGGACAAAGATAAAGATCTTACAACCACTGGTTCCCTCTGCAAATTGCCACCACGGCTAGAGCTGAGCCGACCTGAAACCAGGAGCCTGGAGTCTGTTTAGTTCTCCCACGCAGGCAGCACATATGGAAGACAGAGACAGAGTCAGAGAGAGAACTTCCATCTGCTGGCTCACATTTCACATGCCCTCGACAGCCAGGGCTGGGCTAGGCAGGAGCCCTGTACTAAATCCAGGGTCTGTCATGTGCCTGGCAGGCACCCAGCTGCCTCCCAGAATACATAGCTTCAGTAGAAAGCTGAGCTCAGCACTTGGAATGCTGCTCATGCACTCCTGTATGGACTGTTACAAGGGCAGTTTGCAAGTTGTGACATTGCATCTGTCGTGCCAAATACCTGTCCCTGAATAGACATATATATGTTTTTTAAATTTTATTTGAAAATAAGAATTATGTGATGGGGTGGTAAGACAGAGATGTTTTCCATCCACTGATTTACTCTGTAAATGGCCTCAGTCGCCTGAGCTGGGCCAGTCTGAAGCCAGAAACTTTGAGCTTCTTCCAGGTCTCCCACATGGGTGTGGGGAGCCAAGGACTTGGACCGTCTTCTGCTGTTTTTGCAGGCCACAAGCAGTGAGCTGGTTGGGAAGTGGCAGCTGAAACATAAACCAGCACCCATGCAGGATGCCAGTGCCTCACATGTAGGCTTAGCCTGATATACCACCGCACCAGCCCCTAAACACACATTTTTAATGGCTATATGCCCTTTACATGGATGAAAGAGGGGTATGTGTTGTGGTGCAGTGGTCTCAGCCACAGTTTGTGACACTGTCATCCCGTATTGGAGCAATGGTTCAAGTCCTGCCTGCTCTGCTTCTAATCCAGCTCTACTAATGTGCCTTGATAAGCAGCAGGTGGCCCAAGAGCTTTGGTCTCTGCATCTTCCTGGGGGACTTAGATGGTGTTTCTGCTGCTGGCTTCCGCCTGGTGCAAGCCTGAGCTGTAGTGGCCATTTGAAGAGTGAACTGACACATGGCAGAATAAATAAGTCGTTAAAGTAAATAAAGGAAATAACTTATTTAAATATACTCTTTTTGTAGGTGACTTTTTCCCAGGCCACAGGCAGAGAGCTGGAAAGGAAGTGGAGCAGCTGGAATACAAACTGGTGCCCATATGGGATGCCAGTGCATGCAAGGCGAGGACTTTAGCCATAGGCTGTCACACCAGGCCATATAGGTGCCATTTTAAAATATATCTGTTTTGTAATTGAAAGGCAGATCTACAGAGAAGGGGAGAGGCAGAAAAATCTTTCATCCACTGGCTCATTCCTGTCACAGTGTGGGTACATTGAGGGTATATGTGTTATCTTCTTTCTCCACTGCTTACTGATGACATGTGTCTGATAATTTATTCAGTAAGCCACATGAACTCTGATGCAAAGGTAAAGATGATCAGACCCCGTTGTATGTGTCAAATATGCATTTATTGACTTGACCTGAAAAATTGTGTGTGTAGGGCCCGACGCGATGGTTTAACAGCTAAAGTCCTCGCCTTGAAGGTTCACACCGGGATCTCAAGTGGGCAACAGTTCTAATCCTGGCAGCCCCGCTTCCCATCCAGCTCCCTGCTTGTGGCCTGGGAAAGCAGTCAAGCATGGCCCAAAGACTTGGGACCCTGCACCCGTGTGTGAGACCTGGAAGAGCTTCTGGCTCCTGGCTTTGGATCAGCGCAGCTCTGACCATTGCAGTCACTTGCAGAGTGAATCATCAGATGGAAGATCTTCCTCTCTGTCTCTCCTCCTGTCTGTGTATCTGACTTTGTAATAAGAATAAATAAATCTTAAAAAAAAAAAAAAAGAATTCTGTGCACATTTCAAGAGATTGCCTGGCAAGTTGCAGAATGAATGTTACATTCAGTTTTAGCACAAGGGAAGGTTGGTTCTGTAGAACAATAGACAACAGCCTTCTCAAGGGCCCTGGTACTTGGGGCTGGCATAGATACACTGTATGACTTAAGTATTTAGTCTTTGACATCCTGCAGCCAATGTTAATTGGCATACAATAGGTTGTCACCAAAAATTCTCATAGTAACTACCAGATAAAGATCCACACTTGTTAGAAAAACAGAAGGATTACTTGATATGTGCTCTATTGTAAGTAACCCAGCACTCATCCTCTACTAGACATCAGCATGGGGCCAGTGACAGCAGAAAGAATTAGCTAAATACAAAGGCAAACAACTGACTTCAGAGAAGTTAACAGTTCAACACTATTGTGCTTTCACATCTTTCTCCAAAGGTAGGCTTCAACTGGCTGAATTTGAAATCAGGCTCTCCTGCAGTTAGAGAATGATTTCTGTTTCAGAAGATCCACTCTTTAGCCTTCATTTTACAATTTACATATAATAAAGCAATCTTCAGTTCCGTACAAGATTAGAAGTTAATTTCTGTTTATTGAATGTGGCAAAAATGTTTCTCAAAATGCATTGTAAATCTTTCTTACTAAGTTTTTGATAGTCTCATTGTAATCATGAGGAATGTGTTTAGTGTGCACTATTTATAGTAAGCATGTTATAGAATTATCTGAGGTATCTTTTGTTTGTTTATTTATTTGTTTGATAATCTTACATAGTTGATTAGGGTCAAGGGCTAAAGGAAAGTGGGTAAGTCCATTGTTTCCACACTAATATCATCATTTTCCCCCTGTATCTGGGGTTAGGGGAAAAAACAAAGGGAGAAGCCCCATGCAGCCTCTCACCCATCCCAGGTCCCTGATGTGGGGCATGCTCCAAGGTTTCTGCTCAAGCAATTCTGATAGTTCAGCAGTTCTGAATTGCTGCCAATTTCACCGTTCCAAGCACAATGAAATCTATTCAGAATCCACTGGCTGACCTAGTCTCTTCATGGTTCGGGTTCTGAGATCAGCAGTTCAGTTGGAGGGATCTCCAAAGAAACTTTGTCTGAGCTGATCCAAGACTTGATTCTTGTGTGCTTGCCAGTACAGGGTCCGGCACAATCCGTCACTCCAATCAGCTTATGCACATGCTGGTCGTTGGAATTGCTGGGTCAGTTCTGTTTCCAGCCCTGTCTTCCATGCGAACCAGTGGTTGTTGCAGTCCAGCACGATCCTGCCCTCTTCAACTCGGCCCTCATGCAAACCAGTGGGAGCTGCAACCTAGTCGGGGCGACTCCCCATAACCCTCACCAGGCCTGTCCCCTACCCTGGTTCCCATGCTTGCCAGTATGTAGTGCAGACTTGTTCACTCTGTCCCACATCCCATTTAGCTCTCATACATGTCAATGGGCATTGAAGCCTAGTTCAACCCAACCAGCCCTACTATCTAGCCCACGCATACTGGCGGGTGCCTTTCTGTCTAGCCACCCTTGCCCCTGTCCTGAATTTCATGCTCTCCAGTGGGAGGCGTAACCCAAGAGGGAGGTGCCCACTATTTCCCTACTAGGCCATTTCAACTCCCTGATTATGCACTCTCCAGGTGGTTCGGAGTTTAACTTGACAAATTTAGCCCCCAGTGCCAGCCTCTGCCAACTGATGCTGCAGCAAAGCCCAGCCAACCCTCACCCACTCTAATTTTTGCTTGCCAGGGAACAGCCCTACCTGGCTTTTCCCTGATCTAGCTCACATGAGGCCCACAGGTGTAGTCCTGCCTGGTCTGGTCTGCCCCCATCCCAACTCACACTGTCCAGTGGGAGTGGCTGTCCAGCAGGGGAGCCCACATTCCCCTTGCTGGCTTTGCCCCCTCCCTCCCTGGTTCTAACATGTGCTGTTTGGGCGCTGTGGCCACATCTGGTACGGTTCACCTCACCTTGGCATTCCGTTATGTGCACTGGTTTGTGTCATGACCGAACCTGGCCCAACCCACACTCTGGTGCTTGGATTCGCCAGCAGGTGAAGTGAATTGATTCAGTCTGGTTGGCCTCGACCTATGCTGAGCTCCCCTTCCTCCCCCTCTGCCACCTCCCTATCTCTACATTTCCCTCTCTTTTAGTCTCTCCTTTCTCTCATATTGTTTTTCAAAGTAAAGTAAAACATAGCAAAATAGATAAAATACATGTTTCAGGGCCTTATTCAAATGTTACTGTTTTTAAAAATCTTTTGAGTAGTAGACTTACAATAAATTTCCTTAAGAAATCTCAGATTTTGCCACGATTCCAGCCTAACACAGCCAAGCTTTCCACCACGTACGTACGTACATGGGGTGAGAGGCTCTCGGGCAGCTTCCCGATTTGCCGGGGTCCTGGTTTGATGGCCTCCTTTTGGGGTTGGGGAGGTTGTCCTGGGACCCTGAGGAGTGGATTGGGAACACCCCAGCGCGCCATGCGGCTGGAGCGGGGGAGGAGCTAGCAGGATCCAGGCGGGGGCCGAGCGGCTTGACCCCAGGAAGCCATGCGGCCCGGGTACTCGGGTCCCTGCCACGATTCCAGCCTAACACAGCCAAGCTTTCCACCACGTACGTACGTACATGGGGTGAGAGGCTCTCGGGCGGCCAGTGCGCCATTTGGCGCCAGGCAGTGCCTGCTGGCCGCCTGGCCAGGAAGTTCTGGAATTTGGTTTCTTTGATATGCTGCATGAGACGCTCCATGCTGAACCCACAGTACTCTGAGAATGTTTATTAGTCCTTAAGATTTTCATTGGCATTTAATCTTCCTCTGAAGAACCTGTAGTCTCTTTACAGTGCCGATTGCCAACATCAGTTCACTCAAAAGCAACCTCTGGCATACTTAACACTGGCTGGCAACAGGCCTGGTTGGGGAGCGTGGGGGAGGCCTTGGCTGCATGGAGCCTACCACCAAGGGGCACAGGAACTGGAAGGGGGCTGAGTTCTGGTCGTGTCACAGTTGTAACCCCTTGGCACAGATATTGATTCGGACTTGATGCACCATGCCAGGTTAGACCGCAACACAGTTTGGTGCTCCGGAGGACCAGGATAGATGTGGGACAGGCTCGGCTAGGCCTCAACCCCAACTGAGCCTTGTATGAGATGTACGTGGGTATGGACGAGCCGTGGCTGGGCTGAAACTCTCAACAGCAGGAGCCAGAATGGATTGAAGAGCGGAGCTGGCCGAAGGACCTGCTGGCACGCGTGAAGCCCGACACCAGGAAGGAGTCTGATGGAGGAATCTGAACAGTTCCTCTGACAGGACACTGACCCTACAAATAAACGCAGGAAGTATGGAGGTAAACAACCCAGAAGAGGCTTTGGAATGTGACCCACTGGCATACATTTGGCTCGGGTTGGGGGCAGACCAGGCTGAGTCAGTTCACGTCATCCACTGGCAAATCCGAGCACTGGAACTGTGTGGGGGCCTGGCCAGGTTTGGTTGCGATAAAAACAGTACAAAACACAAAATGCCAAGGTGAAATGGCCTGTGCCAGTAGGGAATGAAACACCCGACCAGCACACCTCCCACTGGTTTAGGTGAGGGACGAGAGTGTGATGGGCAGAGCCGGGGAGAGCTGCGATACTCATTGGTTCCAATGGAGGTCGGGGCTCAGAATAGAACCAACCCAGGGGTTACAACCACCAGCTGATCGGAGTGATGGACTGTGGCGGGCACTGTGCTTACTAGTAGTGCATGTAGGAGCCTGGACTGGGAATGCCTCAAAGTTTTTTTAGTGGATTCCCCTGAACAAAATGGAGGAATCAAAGCATTAACCAAGAAAAGATGGAAAATGGAGTAGATCAATCAACCACCTCAGCTATATGCTTCCAGCGGAAAACTGGACAAGGGGAAACCCTAAGATGGACCATGTCAATCAATGGACTCTGCACCAGCCTCATCATACCTGGACTGTTGCTGATGATATGTTGTAGCTGCTAATTGATCGAGGTGACGCTCTGCTGGCTCTGCCTTCAAACCTGAGAGGGCCTCCCTAAGAGGCCGTTGAACTTGAACTGGACAAGTGGGATGCTGGACTCTGTATGTTGTGAGCTTGTAATTAGGGAATCTCAACGGAGCTTGAGCTGTGGTTATGCATCATGGTGAAGGAATTCACCATGGGGGAAGGGTTTTGGGTGAAGGGAGTGGGGGGAATCCCAGTACCTATGAAATTGTGTCATATAATATAATACAATGTAATTAATGAATAAATGAATATATAAAAAAAGAGAAAAAAAAAGAAATCTCAGATTTGTAGTAAGATTATGAATATTATGGATCTCACACAGATGTTTGGTTCAGTTATACCAGGAAAAGGTGAGGATTAAGACCCCTGAGTCCTGGAATATACCAGCTGTTGCCTGACGTTCCCAGGAAGTCTCTCCAGGCAGTTGCCCTGTTCATGGTTTCTGTTATCTTCTGTAGGAATTGCAAATATGGGCTGTCTCTGGAGCACTGAGTAAAGCTGCTGCCCGCGACCTCTGCATCCCATATGGGCGCCAGGTGTAGTTCATGCTGCGCTATTCCTAATCTAGCTCTCTGGTGATGGCCCAAGTGCTTGGGCCCTGCCACCCCGGTGGGAGACTGGGTGAAGCTCTTGGTTCCTGGCTTGGGTCTGACTCAGCCCCAGCAGTTAAGTCAGCTGAGGAAAGAACCAGTAGATGCGAGATTTGTGTTTCTTTCTCTTTCAAGTAGATAAATCTTTTAAAAATTTTTAAAAAAATTGTTTATTTTTGTTAGATTTAGAGAGACAGAAAGATCTTCCATCCACTAGTTCACTCCCCAAGTGGCGTAGCTGAGCTGATTGAAGCCAGGGCCCAGGAGCCTCTTCCAGGTCTCCCGTAAAGGTGCTGGGTCCCAAGGCTTTGGGACACCCTCTACTGCTTTCGCAGGCCTCAAGCAGGGAGTTGGATGGGATGTGGAGCATCTGGTATTCAAACTGGTGCCGATATGGGATCTTGGAAGCAAGGATTTAGCCACAATGCTATCGCGCCTGGCTCCATCATGCTCTTTCACTTTCTTCCTGATATCTCCACTGTTGGATACTAATAAGTTTATTTTACATAGTTGAGAGGGATATGTACCCATGTGTACCATTAAATAGGGTGGGGAAGGTCAAGGGATGGAGGAAAGTGAATGAGACAATTTCTCCCAATCTCTTTTTTTCTTGTATGTAAGGAAAATGGTGAGAAAATGGAAAGAAAGGGAGAGGCTCCTTCGTCACAACTTAACCGCATCAGGATGCAGGCCTGGGGGAAGGCTGCCGATGTCATCCCAGGGTCCCCAATGTGGAGCTTGCTCCGAGGGTACTGCTGCACTGCTGGGTGTTACCTTACTCACTTGTTTACATGGGGCAGAGGGCTGTCAGGAGGACTGCCCACGCCCGCATCAGAGCAGTGTTCTGCATCTTGTTTGTAGTGTAGCCCCAGTGCTTAGGCGCAAATCTAGCCTGTGTATTCCCAATAGATATTTTTTGGTTGAATGACTGTTAATATGTAAATATATTTTGTCCCTTTCCCCTCATTTACCAGATAACTATCACTGTTGCATTTAAAATAATCAGTGTTGTAGCACCTTGGATGGAGGTACTACTTGAATGCTGGCGTTTCATATGAATGCTTGTTCAAGTCCCAGCTGTTCTTCCTTCTAGCTTCCTGCTGATGTGCCTAGGAAAACAGCACAAGAGGGCCTGAGTGCTTGGATCCCAGGCACTCACCTGGGAGAGTTCTAGGTTCCTGCCTTTTGCCGGGCCCAGGCCTAATCATTTTGGCAATTTGGGGAGGAAACCAATAGATGAAAGATCTCTCTTGCTCTTCCCTTTTGTCTCTTTAACCTCCCTCCCCCCCTTTTTTAAGATTTATTTATTTTTATTGAAAATCAGGTTTACAGAGAGAAGGAGAAATAGAGAAAAAGATCTTCCATCTGCTGGTCCTCTCCCCAAGTGGTAACAGGGGCCGCAGCTGTGCCAGTCTGAAGCCAGGAGCTTCCTGCTGGGTCTCCCATGCGGGTGCAGAGTCCCATAGCTTTGGGCCATCCTCTACTGCTTTCCTAGGACACAGACAAGGAGCTGGCAGGGAAGGGGTACAGTCAAGATACAATCTGGTGCCCATATGGGATCCTGGCGCATGCAAGGCGAGGACTTCAGCTACAAGGCTACCGCTCTGGGCCCAACTTTGCTTTTTAATGAATAAATCTGAAAAAATGAAATAGTCATATAATGAAATGTTGTTAATAAATCAGTTTGTTCCTCAGATCTCTTAAAAACAGTTATTAATAGCATAACCATGGGGCTGGTGCAATGGCTGCATAGGTTAATCCTCTGCTTGTAAGTGTCAGCATCCCATATGGGTGCCAGTTTGTGTCCCGGCTGCTTCACTTCCCATCTAGCTCCCTGCTTGTGGCCTTGGAAAGCGGTAGAGGATGACTCAAGGCCTTGGGACTCTGCACCACCGTGGGAGACCCTGAGGAGGCTCTTGACTCCCTGGCTTCTGATTGGCTCAGCTCAACTCTGACTGTTGAAGCCACTTGGGGAGAGAACCAACAGGTGAAAGATCGTTCCTTCTGTGTTTCCTCTCTGTAAATCTGCCTTCCCAATGAAAATAAATAAATCTTGAAAACAAAACTAAAACAAAGCAAAACATAAGAATGTAACCATTACAGTTTGTTTGCAAAGTAGATGATAGTTGCTTACATATCATAATGTCTGGTATTTATTTTTTTAAAGATTTATTTTGTTTTTATGGCAACGTCAGATATACAGAGAGGCAGAGAGACAGAGAGGACGATCTTCTGTCCAATGATTTGCTCCCCAAGTGACCACAGTGGCCAGTGCTGCAGCGATCCGAAGCCAGGAGCCAGGAGCTTCCACCAGGTTTCCCACGCGGGTGCAGGGTGCAAGGCCTTGGGCCACTCTCTACTGCTTTCGTAAGCCACAATCAGGGAGCTGGATGGGAAGTGGAGCAGCTGGGATTAGAACCGGTGCCCACCGAGCACTGTGCTTACTAGTAGTACATGTAGGAGCCTGGACTGGGAATGCCTCAAAGGTTTTTTTTAGGGGGATTCCCCTGAACAAAATGGAGGAATCAAAGCATTAACCAAGAAAAGATGGAAAATGGTGTAGATCAATCAACCACCTCAGCTTTATGCTTCCAGCAGAAAACTGGACAAGGGGAAACCCTAAGATGGACTATGTCAATCAGTGGACTCTGCACCAGCCTCATCATACCTGGACTGTTGCTGATGATATGTTGTAGCTGCTAATTGATCGAGGTGACGCTCTGCTGGCTCTGCCTTCAAACCTGAGAGGGCCTCCCTAAGAGGCCGTTGATCTTGACTGGACAGTGGGAGGCTGGACTCTGTATGGTGTGAGCCTGTAATTAGGGAATCCCAACGGAGCTTGAGCTGTGGTTATGCATCAAGGTGAAGGAATTCATGATGGGGGGAGGGTTTGGGGTGAAGGGAGTGGGGGGAATCCCAGTACCTATGAAATTGTGTCATGTAATGCAATGTAATTAATGAATAAATGAATATTTAAAAAAAAAAAAAAAGAACCGGTGCCCACATGGGATCCCGGCGCATTCTAGGCAAGCACTTTAGCCACTAGGCCACTGTGCCAGACCCAATGTCTGGTATTTTTTTAAATGTATTTTTACTGCAAAGTCAGATATACAGAGAGAAGAGAGGAAGATCTTCCATCTGATGTTTCACTCCCCAAGTGACCATAATGGCGAGAGCTGCGCTGATCTGAAGCCAGGAGCCTGGAGCAACATCTGGGTCTCCCACGCAGGTGCAGGGTCCCAAAGCTTTGGGCTGTCCTCAACTGCTTTCCCAAGCCACAGGCAGGGAGTATGATGGGAAGCGGGGCCACCTTGATTTGAACTAGCTCCCATAAAGGATCCCGGTGTGTTCAAGGTGAGGACTTTAGCCACTAGGCTATTGCGCTGGGCCCAATGTTTAGTATTTTTACCTTTGAATCTTAAAGACTACCAGCTTGTATCATATTTTTAGAATAATTTTGTTAATAAATGATAGCAATTTCAAGATTCTTTTTGCAAATATTCATTACTAAATGACGCTCAAGCCATGAGTATCTTTTAATTCTCCGTTAATAAAAAGCCATGACAGGCAATGCAGTATAGTTACTAGTTTTGCTCTTAGCTTTTGTTTATGTGGACTTTCCTGATATAGTGATGTATGATGAGTTGAATTCAGCTTGCAAACCTGGCAGAAATTGTTTTGACAAAAATTTGTGGAAATACACTTACGTTCCTTTGTAATGTCTGTTTTCTGTATATATAGTGGTCCTCCTGTATCTTGCATTTAGCTGTGATCTATTGTAAATGCACAGTAAGCAGTACGGCGGGGGTTAGCTGCGAGGAAGCTGCTCACTTGGTGCTGCTCGTGTCCTGTGTCTACTTAAAGAAATGAACAGAATACAGGCAGCAGAGTGGGCTACTGCTTCATACATCAGCGACTGAATCTAGAAAGCTTTTAAAAGTTTTAAATTTATTTAATTTCATTTTATTTGAAAGGTGGAAAGACAAAATCCAACTAGGGAGAGATCTTCCATCTGCTGGTTTACAACTCAGATTTCCACTACAGCAGGGACTGTGCCAGGCTAAAACCACAGTCCTGCACTACATCTGGATATCCCGTGTTGGTGGCAGGGGTCCCAGTACTTGAGGCATGACCCCGCTGCCTCCCGGGGTGCACATTAGCAGGAAGCTGAATCCAAGTGGAGGAGCCAGGACTCTGACCAGCTTCTGGATGTAGGAACAGGCATGGCAAGCACTATCTTAACCATGTTGCCAAATGCCGGCCCCAACCTGAATTTTTGATTTGACAGTTGGGAATACTGTTGGAGATCCACGTTGTGTCTTTTCTATTCCATATTTTGATAACATAATTTGTTAAGGGCCAAATAGCTTCTTTATTTTTTTAATATTTATTTGCTCTTATTAGAAAGCATATTTACACAGAGAAGCAGAAACGGAAAGATCTTCCATCTGCTGTTTTGTTCCCCAAATGGCTGCAGTGGCCAGAGCTGAGCTGATCTGAAGCTAGGAGATAAGAACCCCCTCTTTATCCATGCAGGTACAAGGTCCCAAGGCTTTGGGCCATCCTCTTCTGCTTTCCCAGGTCATAAGCAGGGAGCTGGATAAGAAGTGGGGGCAGCCGGGCCCAGCGTGATAGCGTAATGATTAAGGTCCTCGCCTTGAATGTGCCAGGATCCCATATGGGTGCCGGTTCTGGTCCTGGCAGCTCCACTTCCCATCCAGCTCCCTGCTTGTGGCCTGAGGAAGCGGTCGAGGATTGCCCAGAGCATTGGGACCCTGCACTCAGGGTGCATTGGGACCCAGCCAGTTCCTGGCTGCTGGCTTCGGATGGGTGCAGCACCGGCCATTGCAGCCACTTGGTGAGTGAGTCATCGGACAGAGGATCTTCCTTTCTGTCTCTCCTCCTCTCTGTGCATCTGCCTTTCCAATAGAATAAATAAATCTTAAAAAAAAAAATTATAAAAAAAGAAGTGGGACATCCAGTACACGAACTAGTGCCCATATGCTGTCCTGGGGCTTGCAAGGTGAGGAGTTAGCCATTGAACTAGAACCAAGGCTTCCTTTGAAACACTAGACCTAGGGGCTTGTAAACTGCTTTCCTCTTTTTTTTCCCTCTCCTTTTAAATTCAAATAAAGCTTAGATCTATTTTTATGTAAGGAGGAGAGACACAGAGAAAGATCTTCCATCTGTTTGTTCATTAAAATGTCTGCAAAGGCCTGAGCTGAGCCAATCCAAAGGCAGAAACTTTTTCTGGTTTCCCGTGTGGGTACATCCTCTGCTGCTTTCCCAGGTAGGGAAAGCAGGGAACTAGATCAGAAGTAGAGTATCTGGAACATGAATTTGCCTGTTTGGGATGCCAGCGGCAAAGGCAGAAGCCAGAGCTGATACGCCAACGAGCCCGCCCTGTGCCTCTTCTTTTTATGAGATTTCCTGGCCCCTTTCCTTGCCTGATTGGTTTTCTTTGAAGAGTTAGGGTTCACTCTCAAGCTTTAAGAGCTTGGCCATCTTGGTCTCCAACCACTTAGTAGGGAAGAGGGATAGGGGAAATGCAGCTTGAGGCAGTCTTACGAGAAAAATGGACACCGAAGAAGGATATTTCCTATGAAAGATGTCCCTTTGGGGGGCCGACATTGTGGCATCGCTGGTAAAGCTACCCGCTGCAAGGCTAGCATCCCATACGAGTGCTGTTTTGAGTCCTGGCTACCCCGGTCTCTTCCAGTTCCCTGCTAAGGGCAGCGATAAAGCAGCCACCCTGCCACCCACTCAGCTGAACTGGAAGAAGCTCCCACTTGGTCCAGCCCTGGCCATTGTGGCCGTTTGGGAAGTGGACCAGTGGATAGAAGATCTCTGTTTCTGTAACTCTTGCTGATAAATAAATCCTTAAACAAAAATAAGGCGAAAACAAATGCAAGGCTGGAATAGCTTTGAGGAAGATAAGGGCAGTATGTGCTCAGTTATTTCCAGGCCTAAGAACATTGTCACCTCGTTTCACTGTGAAACTAGCTTCATCCCAGCAGTTTTGGTACTAAAATATTCTTCATGAACTCTCAGTGGTCATTCTGGATAGTACTTAGATTTAAGCTTTCATTTGTTTAGTTGGCCAAATGATTTTGTAAATATTATTTATTTAGACATGTTTCATTGACAGCAGGAATGGTCCCTTCTCCTTGCCCTGCTCTGGACACAGGAGAAAAAGTAATTGAAATATTTGCCCCACTCCTCTTCCTTCCATACTCTGACCTCTTTCACCCTAATCAGAGACCCACATGGGAGTAAATCCCTCTCAACTATGTAAATAATATTAAAAAAATTAATTAATTAAAAAATGTGAATATCCATAACATAATATTTACTGTTGTAACTGTTTCTCTGTGTACAATTGTTCAGTACTGTGAGGCGCACTGGCATTGTTCTACCTTCATCCCCTACCATTTGTTTCCAGAGTTTTTCATCTTCTCAAACTGAAATTCTGTATTCCCTACATTTTCCTCACTGTTGCTCAGCTTGCAGCCACTTCTGTTCTACTTTTTCTCCATGGGAATTTGATCGGGCACCTCACCAAGTAGAATAGCACAAGCCATGGCTTGGCTCAAAATTTCCTTTCTTGTTTAAGCCTGGACAGTATTCTGATACCTGAAAGTTTTTCTCTTGTCTGTGAAATTTTAAATCTAGAAATCATATGTCTACACCCTGCTTACAGGTTGTTTCTTTTTATAAATATTTGGTGTACGCTGTACACTGCCCTGGTAGCTAGCGGGAGAGTGACCAGGGTTGAGACCCTGACTGAGAAAGGTCTTGTGATTTATTAGGGGAAGGAAGGCTTCACTTACCAAGTAAAAGTTGGAAAAAGGAGGTGGCATGTTGTTTAAAAGTCTGTTTATAAGTAAAAGGGAACAGGCTGAACTGCTCCTGGAAATGATGGGAGTTTTAGAGCATTGGAGAACAAAAGGAGTTAGCATTTAGATGAGGGTAAGAATAAGTTCTTGAAATTTCATTAGGAATACAATAATTGACAATAAGGACAACTTAACTGTAGCTGTTTCCTCTGACAGTTGCGTTTTCCAGCTTTTTTCAGTCATCTCAAACTTGATTCTTGTTATCCAACAGAGCTAAAGACAGTCTTTGAAAAATACTAATTTTGATAGCTGTTGGAAAACACGCACCGAGAAATGAAAATAAGGTGTGGTCTAACTCCTTCTGACTAACACAGGGCTTGGAGACAGTTTCTTTGAACTGGAGGCAGAGATTCAGGGTGAGTGAAGGTAAGTGGCTGGAGCCATTCAGCTCTCAGGGCTGCAGCACCAGTGCTATGTTTTCATTGTGATTATTTCTGTTGGATAGTGATTGTGGGGAGTTTGAAGAGCTTTCTAGCATTTCGCAAGACTAGTGGCCAGATTAATTTTGATCTGGACATGTGAAAGTTATAAATGTGCAATTACTAAAAATATGTGCTGATCAGAACTCTCACCAGCCACGTTTGACTCATCTATTTTCGGCCCTCTTCCACCCCCAAGGCTCCCTGATCTCCCACGACTGCTGCATTTGCTTCTCACCCTAACATGACAGGCCTGCCTCCCTCCCTCGCCTTCATGGCAAGCTTACAACTCAGCTGTTTTTCAGTGCTGCAGGTTGGTGAGGAGTTAAGGCTGCCCGTTCTGTTTTTATTGTCCTGGTGTTCCTTGCCACTTCTTATCTGTTGTGCCCAGCTACCTTTCTTTTTTTTTATTAAGATTTATAAATTTTTTATTACAAGGTCAGATATACAGAGAGGAGGAGAGACAGAGAGGAAGATCTTCCATCCGATGATTCACTCCCCAAGTGAGCCGCAACGGGCCGGTGCGCGCCGATCCGAAGCCGGGAACCAGGAACCTCTTCTGGGTCTCCCACACGGGTGCAGTGTTCCAATGCATTGGGCCGTCCTTGACTGCTTTCCCAGGCCACAGGCAGAGAGCTGGATGGGAATTGAAGCTGCCGGGATTAGAACTGGCGCCCATATGGGATCCCGGGGCTTTCAAGGCGAGGACTTTAGCCACTAGGCCATGCCGCCGAGCCCTAGCTACCTTTCTTTAGTGGAAGTTACTAGATGCCAGCTCTTGTTAACTTGCAGAGACCCAACGAACCCTTTGTCTTGGTTGAGATGAGGTGTGGATCTGGCTCTGCTGAGGAAGTGAACCTTGCTGTGTGTGGCTGTTGGTATGTTACATGGTCTGTAAGTTCACAGACCATAAGCGAGCATCTGCCAGTGTGGGCCTGGTCACCCAGAAATATGTGTCTTCTGGTTTAAGTGTTATACTTATTGTTATTCTTATATACTCAGCATTTTAAAAAATATTGTTGTTTCAATATTTTTGAATTTGAAAGTCAGATTTACAGAGAAAGATCTTCCATCTACTGGTTCACTTCTGAAATGACCACAAAGGCTGGAGCTGAGCTGATCTGAACCCAGTAGCCAGGATCTTCTTTTGGGTCTTTCGCATCGGTGCAGGGTACCAAGATCTTGAATCATCCTCACCTCTGGTTTTTCAGGCCACATGCAGAATGCTGGGAGGAAAGTAGAGTAGTTGGAGCATGAACCAGCACCTGTATGGGATGTCAGCACCAGAGGTAGAAGGTTGGCATGCTGTGCCACCACGCTGGCCAATCAGGATGTTTTGTTTTATTAATTTAAATTGTTGAGGGGCCCAGTGGTGTGGCCTAGCGGCTAACGTCCTCGCCTTGAACACACCGGGATCCCATATGGGCGCTGGTTCTAATCCCAGCAGCTCTACTTCCCATCCAGCTCCCTGCTTGTGGCCTGGGAAAGCAGTCAAGGACGGCCCAAAGCTTTGGGACCCTGCACCCACGTAGAAGACCTGAAAGAGGTTCCTGGTTCCCGGCTTCGGATTGACGCAGCTCCGGCCATTGCGGTCACTTGGGGAGTGAATCATTGGATGGAAGATTTTCCTCTCTGTCTCTCCTCCTCTCTGTAAATCTGACTTTGTAATAAAAATTAAATAAATCTTAAGAAAAATAAGTAAATTGTTAAAATCCTATGCTTTAGAACTGTATAGCTGTCATTTTCTTTTCATTCAGATACGAACTCAGAGCTCACTTTCTGAGTGGTGGCTCACTGTGGAGACAGTGATTAAATGAAGTCAGGTGCTGTGTTAGAAAGAACAGTCTTTTCCAGCCAGATCTGGAATTCAGGTCTGAGTTATATTCTCTTAACAACAGTTTCTTTAAGTGTAGACTAGAAATCCATGAAAATTTAATTCCTAGAATGAAGTATTCAATATGGTTACCTTTAAATGCATAAAACTTAGAATATTCTAAATTGCCACAGGAATATATTGACTACAACTGTTAAAATTTTATGACATTTACTTGGATCTGTACTGATGCATTCATGTAATCAGTATTATTTTAAGATACATCCAGTACATTTAAAAATATCTTAGTACTATCACACCCACTTCTCCCTAATCCCAGTCCTTCCCACCCTGATCAACTATGTAAACATCATCTGAAATTAAAAAAAAATTAAACAGGGAAAAAAATCTTAGTACATTTAGACACGTTTTACTTTTTTTTTTTTTTTTTTTTTTTTTTATGTATAATCCATTTTATTGTATTGTTGTTGACAGTCTTTACATAGTTAACTATAGTTGAAGGAAAATCAAGAAAGAGAAGGAAAAAAAAAAAAAAGGTTCAGGGGGATAGGGAGGTGGGCAATGCTATTATGTCCATATTGTTTCCATCATGTATCTGAGGTAAAAGGGGATATTGAGGGAGAAGCCCCACCCGGTTTCCCGCCCACCCCAAGTCCCATATGTGGGGCATGCTCTGAGATATGTGCTCAAGTGGAGTTAATAGTTCTCCAGTTATGAGTCACTGCCAGTTTCGCTCGATGAGGTGGTCCACTGATTGATATGGTCCATCATGAAGTCTCCATTTGTCCCATATTTCGCTGCCAACATGTAGCTGAGATGAATGATTGTCCTATTCTGTCTTCTGTCTTTTCTTGGTTAGAATTCTGAGTCCAGCAGTTCAAGTGGGGAGATCTCCAAAGATACTTTGAGGTATTCCCAGACCAGATTCTTGTATGTTCTAGCAAGCACAGGGCCCGGCACAGTCCATCACCCTGATCAGCTGGTGGTTGCAATTGCTGTGTTGGTTCTGTTTTCAGTCCCGAGTTGCACTGGAACCAATGGGTGTTGCAGTCCAGTCTGGTTCGGCCCTTACATCAACCAGTGGGAGCTGCAGCCTAGTCGGGGCGACCCACAATAACCCCCACCAAGCCTGCCCCCTACCCTGGTTTGCCAATTTGTGTAGCAGAAGACCAGTCTGTCCCCCATCCCATTTGGCTCTGGTACTTGTCAATGGGTATTAAAGCTTAGTTCTATCTAATCGACTCAACCATCCAGCCCTCACAGATATTGTTGAGTACCTCTCTATCTAGCCATCCCAGCCCCCGTCCTAGTCTTCATGCCCTCCCACGGGAATAGTGACCCAAGAAGGGGGAACCCACTTTTTCCCTCCCAGGTCTCTCTGTCCCGGTTTATGCACTCTTTAGGTGGTCCTGTGATTTGACTCGACAGAATTAGTCCCCAGTGCCAGCTTCTGCCAGCTGATGCTGTGGCCCTGATCTTGTCCACATGCAGCGCACAGGTGTTGTAGCCTTGCTTAGTCGTGTCTGTCTCTATCCCAGCCAACACTCTCCAGTGGGAGTGGTTGTCCAGCAAGGGGACCAGCCCCTTAACCCCCCCGCCAGCTCTGCCCCTCCCTTCCTGGATCTCACGTGTGCTGGATGGGTGTTGCATTCATATCCAGTACAGGCAACCACGCCCTGGCGTTCCATAATGTGTACTGGTTTTGTCGCAACCAAACCCGGCCCATTCCACACTCTGTTCTGGTGATCGGATTTGCCAGAGGATGACATGAACTGATTCAGCCTGGCCTGCTCCTGACCCATGCCGAATGCATGCCAGTGGGAAACTTTCCATGGCCTATTCTGGGCTGTTTCCAATCATGCTTCTCGCGCTTACCTGCAGGGACTGTGTCCTGCCAGAGGAGTTGCCCAGGCTCCTCCATCAGAACCCCTCCCAATGCCAGATTTTGCGCTTGCCAGGGGGTTCTTGAGCCAACCCTACTCAGTTCACCTCCTGTCCTAGCAGGAACAGTGGCTTTTCCTGGCTGGCTTTCACCCCATTCTGACTCTTGTTGTTGGATGTTTCAGCCCAGCCATGGCTCGTCCATACCCACATACAGCTCACACATGGCTCAGAAGGGGATTGAGACCCAGCCTAGTCAGTCCCACATCTACCCTGTTTCTCCATAACACCAGATGGTGCTGGGATCTGAACCGGCCTGGTGCATCCAATCCCAGCCCACACTAGTGCCTCGGGTGACTGCAACTGTTTCCTAGATAGAACGCAGCCCCCATTCCAGCACATACACCCCTTGGTGGGAACCTCATCCCAGCTGTGGCTTCCCAGATTGGGACCGTTCCTAGCTGTAAATCACACACCTGCACGTGGTTGCTCCGAGGACCATTAGGTGCCAGCCTGCTACACAAGCCGGAGCTTATCTTTTACTTGATAGGTGTTCAAAGCTCAGCATTGTTAAGGGATTGGAAGTTCTTCAAAGGAAGAGTTACTGGCATTGGGAATCTTTAGGATTGACTCAGATCCCAGAAACAGTGGGGTCACTCTAGAGCTATCTCAGCAGCGATTCAGATGTCCAATAGCCCAGAGCTCCCCGGCCGGGCGGCCAGTAGGCACAGCCTGGCGCCAAATGGCACGCTGGCCGCCCTGGCCCAGCCCGCCATGAGCCATGGGCACATGGCGGACTGGGTTCGGGATCTGAGCTAGACGTCCTCTCCCGCAGCCCTCGGCTCGCCTCTGGCAGCCGGAAGTTAAATCCTGCAGGCCCGAGGTTGCGCCCCTCCCCAATCCCGTTCACCCACCACCCAATGAGGGTGTTGGGTGGGTCCCGGACATGCCCAGTCACGGAGGCCTCCCCCCTCGGCGTACTCACCCCAGAAGGAAGCAGGCCGCACCCAGGCATGTCCGGGCCCAGCCCGCCATGAGCCATGGGCACATGGCGGACTGGGTTCAGGATCCGAGCTAGACGTCCTCTCCCGCAGCCCTCCTCGTTTTTACTTTTTAAAAAATATTTGAAAGGCAGAATTGCAGAAAAAAGGAGAGAGATTGCACATTGTTGATTCTCTCCCTAGATGGCTGCAGCAGCCAGGGCTGGGCTAGGAGGAATCCAGGAACCAGGAGCTTCTTCTGGGTCTCCCACGTGGGTGGTAAAAGCCCAGCTTGGTCTGTCATTCACTAGATCATTAGTCGGAGCCTGGTTCGGAAGAGGAGAAGATGGGGCACGAATAGGTGCTCATGCAGGTGTGGTAGGCAGAAGCTTTATGTTGCTATGCTGTAACTCCAGCCCCAGCGTTATTTACTTTTTTGGGAATATGGAAAGCAGAGAGAGACAAAGATCTTCAATGGCTTAATTGTCAGAACTGGGCCAGGCCAAAGCCTGGAGCCCACAACTCCATCTGGGTCTCCTGTATGAGTCAGAAGCCTAAGCACTGTATCTTCTGCTGCTTTCCCTGGAACAGTATTAGCAGGGAGCTAGATCAAAAGTAGAGCAGCAGGACAGGGGATGTCTGTGTCTTAAACAGAAGCCCAACTCAGTGCCCTGCTACTTTTAAAAATGTGCTACTGAAAGTAGCAGAATCTGCTACTTTAAAAAAAAAAAAAAGATTTATTGGGCCCGGCGGAGTGGCCTAGCGGCTAAAGTCCTCGCCTTGAAAGCCCCGGGATCCCATATGGGCGCCGGTTCTAATCCCGGCAGACCCACTTCCCATCCAGCTCCCTGCTTGTGGCCTGGGAAAGCAGTTGAGGACAGCCCAATGCTTTGGGACCCTTTACCCGCGTGGGAGACCTGGAAGAGGTTCCTGGTTCCCGGCTTCGGACTGGCGCGCATCGGCCTGTTGTGGCTCACTTGGGGAGTGAATCATCAGACGGAAGATCTTCCTCTCTGTCTCTCCTCCTCTGTGTATATCTGGCTGTAACAAAATGAATAAATCTTTAAAAAAAAAGATTTATTTATTTTTATTGGAAAGTCAGATATATGGAGAGGAAGCTCTTCCATCCGAGGATTCACTCCCCAAGTAACCGCAACAGCCAGTGCTGCACCATCTGGAGCCAGGAGTAAGGAGCTTCTTCCACATCTTCCACATGGGTGCAGGGTTCCAAGGCTTTGGGCTGTCCTTGACTGCTTTCCCAAACCACAAGCAGGGAGCTGGATGGGAAGCAGGGCTGCTGGGATTAGAACTGGTGCCCATACGGGATCCCGGCATGTTCAGAGTGAGGACTTTAGCCACTAGGTTACCGCGCAGGGCCCAGAATCTGCTATATTTAAAAATCAGATTGTTTTCTTACAGTTGAATGTTAAACATTCTTTGTGTATTTTGGATGTGTCTTTTACAAATGTTTTTGCTCAGTCTGTGAGTTCTCTTCATGTCTAGTATACGTAACACTCTCTGACAGAAAAGATCTAGATTTTGGGGCATTCTCTGTGTGTGTGTTTATATGGGAGAGAGGGAGAGAGAATATGGAAATTTAATATTGATGGAACTAACATTATAATATGATAGGTTCAACTGTTTAAACTGCTGCCGGTGGCCCTGGCATCACATAGGGGCACCAATTTGAGCCCTGGCTGTTCCCCTTCTGCTCCAGCTCTCTGCTAATGCACCTGGGAAGACAGAAGGTAGACCAAGTGTTTTTGACTCCTGCCACCCAAGTAAGAGACCCAGATGAGCACCTGGCTTCTGCCTGGCCCAGCATTTGCTGTTGTGGCCATTTGGAGAATTAACCTGCAGGTGAAAGATTGATATTCAGATTCTTTCTATCACTGTAACTCTACCTTTCACACAAATAAAGATAAATACTTTGGGTCCGGCAGCGTGGCCTAGCGGCTAAAGTCATCACCTTGAACACGCCGGGATCCCATATGGGCGCCGGTTCTAATCCCAGCAGCTCCACTTCCCATCCAGCTCCCTGCTTGTGGCCTGGGAAAGCAGTGGAGGACGGCCCAAAGCTTTGGGACCCTGCACCCACGTAGAAGACCTGAAAGAGGTTCCTGGTTCCTGGCTTCGGATTGGCGCAGCTCTGGCCGTTGCAGGTCACTTGGGGAGTGAATCATGGGACGGAAGATCTTCCCCTCTTTCCTTCCTCCTCTCTGTAAATCTGACTTTGTAATAAAAATAAATAAATCTAAAGAAAAAAAAGATAAATACTTTGACAAAAGAAGCTTAAAATTTACAACTATATATTGATACGGCATTTTGCTTTCCTTCAGAAGTTAGGTAATTGTAATAGACATTCTTTTGGCAGTGATGTGGGGAGGAGACATCAAGACAGACTTCTACCTGGTGGTTCACGTATAACCTCATGGTGTGAGACTAGGCCAGGACCGAAATTAGTAGGTAGAGCATAATTAGTATTATTTTTAGATACACGGTCCAGTCTCCCATAGGGTTGTCAGAAGCCCAGTTACTTGAGCCATCACTGTAGCCTTCCCAGAGTTGACATTGGAAGCTGGAGTCAGGAGCTGGAGCTGGGTATTGAACTGGCACTCTGATATGGGTTCCTTAACTGCTAAGCCAAGTGCCTATTCCTTTCTTATGGACATTATTAAAGCTGATATTAACACTTGAACCCACTGGGATGGAAAATAACCAATGTTAGTAAGGATGTGCCTGAATTTGACTCCTGGCTCTGCCTCTATCCATCAGCAGCCCCCTGCTCACGTGTGCACTGGGAGACGGCAGGTGAGGGCTCAAGTGCTTGGGTTCCTGACATCCACATGGGAGATCCAGATTGGATTGATGCTCTTAGCTTGGGCCAGGCCTGCCTCTGATGTTGGGGACACTTGGGGAGTAAACCACCAGACAGAAGATCTCACTTCTCATTTCCCTCTGCTTCTCTTTGTCTCTATCTAATAAAAATGAAAGAAGCTGACAATGTATAAAAGAAAAAAATGTGTTGGTGTTATGGTGGTATAGCAGGTTCGACTGCTGTTTGTCATTCCAGCCTGCTAAATTGGAACACTGTTTCAGGTCCCTGCTGTTCCACTGCCAGTCCATCTTCCTGGTAATATGCCTGGGATAAGCAGTGGAAGATGGCTAAGTACTTGGCCTCCTGCCCCCACGTGGGAGACCCAGGTAAAGCTCCTGGCTCCTGGCTTTAGCTTGACAAAATCCTGGATGTTGCAGCCATCTGGGGAGTGAACCAGCAGCTGGAAAAACTGACTCACTCTCTCCTGTGTCTGTAATATTTGTTTTCAAAGAAATACGTGTATTTTTAAATACATATATGTATATAAAATATTTTTTTAACTTTTATTAGAAAGATATACAGAGAGAGAAAGAGACAGAGAGGAAGATCTTCCATCCAATGATTCACTCCCCAAGTGGCCACATTGGCCAGAGTTGTGCCAATCCGGAGCCAGTAGCCTCTTCCAGGTCTGCAATGTGGGTGCAGGGTCCCAAGGCTTTGGGCCATCCTCCACTGCTTTCCTAGGCCACAAGCAGGGAACTGGATGGGAAGTAGAGCTGCCGGGATGAGAATCAGTGCCCATATGGGATCCTGGCGCGTTGAAGGCTAGGAACTCAGGCACTAGGCTACCATGCTGGACCCTAAATGTATATATTCTTAAAGGTTTATTTTTATTTGAAAGGTATTTGAAAGGCAAAATTACAGAAAGATCAGAGAGAGAGAGAGAGAGAAAACTTCCCTCTGCCAGCTCAGTCTCCAAATGGTCCATTGTCCAGAGCTTAGTCAGTCTAAAGCCAGGAGCTTCATCTGGTTCTTGGATGCAGGGGCCCAGCACTCCACTACTTTCCCAGGCATTTACAGCAGGGAACTGAATTGGAGATGGAGCAGCCAGAACTCAAGTTAGTTGCTGTATGCCACAGATGGAGGCCTATGTCACTGTACTGGCTCAGTTAGGTACCAATTAGGATGCCCGCATCCCACCACATTGGAGTTCGTGAGTTTGATACCCGTCTTTGTCTGCTTATGACAGCTTCTTGCTAGTGCAGAACCTAGAGGTAATCAGCACCTGCTACCTCCCAAAATGTGCATTAGCAGAAAGATGGATTAGATGTCAGGTCCTCAGATGCAGGATATGGGCGTCCCAAGCAACAGTTTAACCACCACAGCCAGCATCTGCCCCTTCTATAGTAGGTTAGAGGAATTCTAGAAATTGTATAATTTCTTCTGTAAATTTTCAGCAAGTGCTGCTAGAAAAAAGAACATGCACAGGAATGAGTATTTAGCCAATACTAACAATACCAATACCCCACATTAGGGTAAGTACCGGGATTTGATTCTTTTTTTTTAATTATTATTTTAATTTTTTTAAAGATTTATTTATCTTTTATTGGAAAGTAAAATATACACAGAGGAGGGGAGACAGAGAGGAAGATTGTCTGTACACTGATTCACCTGCCCCCACCTCAGTAGCCGCAATGGCTGGAGCTGAGCCAGTCTGAAGCCAGGAGCCTCTTCTGGGTCTCCCATGTGGGTGCAGGGTCCTAAGGCTTTGGCCCATCCTCGAATGCTTTCCCAGGCTACAAGCAGAGAGCTAGATGAGAAGTGTGGCCACTGAGGTTAGAACAACATACATATGGGATCCCAGTGTGTGCAAGGCAAGATCTTTAACCACTAGACCACTCCCCTGGGCCCCAGGATTTGATTTTTTTAAAAAAGATTTATTTATTTTTGTTGCACAGTTAGATATACAGAGAGGCGAGGCAGAGAGAAAGATCTTCTATCTGTTGATTTACTCTCCAAGCGGCTGCAATGGCCGGAGCTGAGCCGATCCAAAGCCATGAGTCTGGAGCTTCTTCCGGGTCTCCCATGCAGGTGCAGGGTCCCAAGGCTTTGGGCTGTCCTCAACTACTTTCCCAGGCCACTAGCAAGGAGCTAGATTGAAAGTGGGGCGGCCAGGATTAGAACCAGTGCCCATACGGGATCCTCGTGCGTTCAAGGTGAGGATTTTAGTGGCTAGGCTACTGCGCTGGGCCCCTGGGATTTGATTCTTGACTTTAGCTCCTGATGCCAGCTTTCTGCTAATGCAGACTTTGGGAGGCAGAAATGGGAACACAAGGAAAGGGTTCCCGCCACCCCATGGCCTTGTTTTCCCAGCTTTTGACTGGGCTGTTGGAACAGTATGGAAAGTGAAACAGTGGGTGGGGGCTCACTCTATTTCTCTCTCAAAAATTAAAAAATATAGCTCTCCTGGGACAGTGCTTAGAGACACTGAAGATAGTTCAGCACTTGACCTACCTTTGCTGGCTTTCCTACAATACAGCCTCCAAATACAACCAGACTGTCCCAAACTCCCGGGAACAGGGTTGTCTACCTTTACACCAAGAAGATTGTGAGGGCACCGAAGTCTGTGTGTGGCCTTTGCCCAGGCTGACTGTGAGGTTGTCCAAGACAGAAAAACATGTCAGCATGGGCCTATGTGTGCTAAACGTGTCTGTGACAGGAATTAGTGGGCTTTCCTTACTGAGGAGCAGAAAGTCGTCTGTCGTGAAAACATGGAAGGCAGAAGCAGAGTCAGAAAGCTTAATAGAATCATGACACTTTTTGAGTAGTTAAAAATTTAAAAGGTCGGGCCCGGCGGCGTGGCCTAGCGGCTAAAGTCCTCGCCTTGAACGCCCCGGGATCCCATATGGGCGCCGGTTCTAATCCCGGCTGCTCCACTTCCCATCCAGCTCCCTGCTTGTGGCCTGAGAAAGCAGTCGAGGACGGCCCAAGGCATTGGGACCCTGCACCCATGTGGAAGACCCGGAAGAGGTTCCAGGTTTCCGGCTTCGGATCGGCACGCATTGGCCCGTTGCAGCTCACTTGGGGAGTGAATCATTGGATGGAAGATCTTCCTCTCTGTCTCTCCTCCTCTCTGTATATCTGACTTTGTAATAAAAATAAATAAATCTTGAAAAAAAAACTTTATTTAAAAAAAAATTTAAAAGGTCAAAAGATTTTTTTTAATAGAAAAAAATTTAAAAACTTTTAGAAACCCCAAAAAATCCATAATTACAAGATAAATGATTTTCACCCTTTCAGTTTGCCATAACTCCCCAAACCAATAAAGTAGTTTATTGTCATCTTATGATCTTTTCCAGGCTTATTTTGTTTTTTAGTTGCAATATAAGTTTGTGAATTTTCATTCAAAAGGTTTATTTGTTTGAAAGGCAGAGTAACAGAGGGACGGTGAGTAAAGCTTTACAGTGCTGAAAATACTGACTGACTGGCTCATTTGCTAGTTCCCTCCCTGAATGCCTGCAGCAGTAGGGGCTGGGCTCGACTGAAGCTGGAGCCCAGAACTCCAGCTGCAGTTCCTGGGTGTACATCAACAGGAGACTGGAGGGGAACCGGCTGATGACTCAAAACAAGGCCGCCATTATGGAGTGCTGGTGTCTAAGCAGCGTCCTAACTGGCACCAGATGCTTGCTCCAGGAAAAACATTTGTCTTCATCATTTCATCAAAAGGTATCATAGAATGAATAGAAAAACAAATTCTCAAGGTTGGGAAGGAAATATCCTCAGTATATAGCAAAAATCTATAAAGAATTCCTACAAATCAGAAAAAGACAACAAAGCAAGCAGTTAATGGGCTCAAGATTTGATCAAAGCCCTTGATGAAAGAGGAAGTCCAAATGGCCAGAAGACATTTTTAAATGTCCAAGAGACCTTATTGTTGATCAGAGAAATGGCAAATTAAGTCAGAACTAGAGACCAGTAAACATGTATCACACAGATAACAGATTATAATATTGATCTCATCAAAATGGAGAAGTTACCAGGAATCCAAAACAACGAATTATCACCAGGCTAATTTACTTAATATTTAAATGGTTCTTCCAAACTAGTAAGAAGTAACCCTATTAAGAAATGGACAAAGGTGGGGCTGGTGCAATGACTGAATAGGCTAACCCTCCACCTGCCAGTATCAGCATCATATATGCATGCTGGTTCTAGTCCTGTCTGCCCCACTTCTCATCCAGCTCCCTGCTTGTGGCCTGGATGGCCCAAAGCCTTGGGACCCTGGACTCATGTGGAAGACCCAGAAGAAGCTCCTGGCTTCAGATTGGCTCAGCTCTGGCCTTTGAGGCCATTTGGTATAGTGAACTAGCAGATGAAAGATTCTCTGTGTGTGTCTACCTGTAGATCTGCCTTCCAATAATAAATAAATCTTTTCTTTTAAGAGTACTGGCTCTTAAATATGTAAAGGATGCTCTAGCTCTTAAGTAGGAATTGAAGCTAAAACAAGATTCTGTATTTCACCTTCCAGATTGCAATATGTCAGAAAGTTGAGTAATAGCTTGTGTTGGGGAGGGTGTGTGGGAAGTCAGCGTAGCATTTAACTGATGGTAGCATTTACTCCTCTGTATTGCAGAACCTCAGTATTCAGTTTCAGATATGCCTGTCTTAGCATGGCAGTTTCTATGCTTGCCCCTTCCTTCCTTCCTTCCTTCCTTCCTTCCTTCCTTCCTTCCTTCCTTCCTTCCTCCCTTCCTCCCTTCCTCCCTTCCTCCCTTCCTCCCTTCCTCCCTTCCTCCCTTCCTCCCTTCCTCCCTTCCTCCCTTCTTCCCTTCTTTCTTTCCTTCCTTTCTTTTTTGTTGGAAAGGCAGATTTACAGAGAGAAGGAGAGGCAAAAAGAAAGACTTTTTGTCTGCTAGTTCACTATCCAAGTGGCCACAACAGCCAGAGCTGAGCTAATCAAGAGCCAGGAGCCAGGAGCCTCTTCTGGGTCTCACATATGGATGCAGGGTCCCAAGGCTTTAGGGCCACAAGCAGGGAGCTGGATGGGAAGTGGAGTAACTGGAACGTGAACCAGCACCCATATGGGATCCTGTGGTGCATGCAAGGTGAGGATTTAGCTACTGATGCAATACATCAGACCTTCTACACTCATTTCGTTATATAAATGATAGCTAGTGTTTACAGATTCATTGTCAGTTCCCATCTTACTTGATGTGTTGGTTGCTTTTAATTCAGTTGATCATTTCTTCCTGTAGGAACATGTCATTTAGGTTCTAGTAAACCCTGGTCACATGTTGATTCTTTTTCTCATTGGTTGTTCTCAGACTCCTCTGGCTCCTTTGAAACATTAAAGAATCTCAGAGCTCAGGCCCAGTGCTGCAGTCCTCATCTTGCAGTGATCTCTCCTGGCCCATCCTGTATGTGGCCACCTGGTCCTGAACTGCAGTTACACCCCCTGCCTGCCTGCCCAGGGGCTCTGCTAGAGTGTGGGGTGGGCACCTTAGGCTTAGCACATGTAAAACTGAATTCCTAGTCCCTTCCAAGCCGGCTCTTCCTGTTGTGTCCCCCTTTTGTGCATTTGCCTTGGCCAGAGAATTCAAGAAGTCCTTAACGTCCCTTTTTCTCACAATGTGTGTCAGAATTCTTGCTCTGACAACAATTAGCTTGTTATCCTTTCTCACCATCTCCACTTGCCATCTGTTCCTCTGCTGCTGAGTCTCCCTTCCCCACCTTTGCTCCACTGGCCGTCTGACAGTTAAAGGTGTGTCTGGGTGTTTATACAGAGCCCCTCAGGGGTGTCTTTCAGTTGTGCTGAGACCCTGGTCCTGATCCCTTCTCCTCTGGGTAACCTCTGTAATGTGCCTCCCTCCTGCCACTCTCTCCCATGCTAGTTCTGCTCTAGCCACTTGAATTTTAAATATTTTAACTTCTAAAAATCTTAACCAAAATGTAGAAGTTGTATAAATTTCTGGGATACTATGTGAGTGACATTTTGGTATCTGCATACATTAGGGTAAATAACATTTATCTCTTCAAACATGTAGCACTTCTTTATGCTGAAAATATCTAGATCAATGGCCAGAGCTGAGTCAATCCAAAGCTGGGTTCTGGGAGCTGCTTCTGGGTCTCCCATGCAAATGTAGGGACCCAAGATATTGAGCCATTGTCTACTACTTTCCCAGGCCATAAACAGGAAACTGGATTGGAAGTGAAGCTGGGACTTGAACCAGCACCCATAAAGAATGCTGACACTGTAGGCAGAAGTTGAGCACACTACACTGTGATGCCAGCCCTAAAGTATTACTTCTTATGAAAGACCTTTTCTGGCCTTAACCTGCCCCTGCAATCTAAAAGAGTACTGTGGTTGGTACCATCTGGAGTACTTGCATACCTGATGAGGCTGCCTGGTTCAAGACCTAGCTCCGCTGCCAGTTCCAGCTTCCTACTGCTGTGTACTTTGGAAGGCAGCAGGTGATTGATGGCTCAAGTACTGAGTCTGTCATCCATGGGGGACACCGAGGTGGAGTTTCTGGATTTTGGCGTCAGCCTGGCTCAGTCCAGCCATATCTGTTTGTTTTTTTTTTAAACATATTTTTATTGCATTTCATTTTTTAAAATTAATTACATGGCATTATGTGATACATTTTTTATGCACTGGGATTCCCCCTGCCCCTCCCCACACCCTCCCCCGACGGCAGATTGCTCCACCTTGTTGCATTTCCATAGTTCAAATTCAGTTGACGTTCTTTTATTGGAGGTATTTACCAAGCATAAAGACCAGCATCTTATTGTCCTGATAAGTTCAATGGTTTCTTGGTGAGACCATCTCTGGTCTGAAGGTAGAGCCGGCAGAGTATCATCCCAGTCAATTAAAAGCCCCAACATAATATTTCCAACCATTTACAATATTGTGGCATTAATTGACATGGTATTGATTAACCAATATGTTAATAGGAAAATGCAGGTTCTCAACCACAACCTGTGACTTCTTCATAGACATTTCAATTTTGGTTTATATTCAACCGTGTTCTATACACCTTAAAATGGCTTAGATTGCTATTCAGCTGTCTCATGCCTATTTTAATTTTAGTATTTAGCAGTTTATAGTATTGAAGCACGTTTTCTCTGAACCTGGCTGTTTTTCAGGTGGTCTAACTCTATAATTCTAACAGGATATATGTCAACAGTTTAGGTGAGCATGTTTAGGAGGGGTGTGCAGAGAAATCTTCCATACCCCAGTGAGGAGTAACTAATCTTTGTGTCCCACCCAGTGAATTATAAGTGCATCCCCGCTGACCGTTTCCTGTCTGTTTCTAAGCTTTCCTTATTGTTCTATCTATTCTAGTTTTGTTTGTTTGTTTGTTTTGAGGGGTTTCTGGAGCGCTCCTGATGGTTATTACGAGAGGGGGTGGGGACCCAAAATTGGAAGCAGACAAGGACCAGAGAAAGCTCCTCTCCCTAGTCCTGAAGGAAGTTTACTGTTCTTCTGTTTCTGCGGACCGCTCAGGGATCCTGGTTGTTGTTCTAATGACCTTGGATCCTGCAAGGCAGGATTTGGGCTTCTTCCATCCCATGTGGTAGATCCAATTGGGGGTGGGTGACCTCAGAGTTCTTGGTCTCCGAAGGCAATCCATTTCCCCGTGGTCTCCTTGGCAGTAGGGATGTAGTCCTCGGTTGGCTCAGTCCAGCCATATCTGTTGTGAGCAGATGGAAGATCCATTCTCTCTCTGTCTCTCTCTTACTCTGCCTTTTAAGTAGATGAAAAATAAACATTAGAGAGCATTTTAAAAGCCCTTGGTCATCTTAAATTGAAATATGATTAACACAGTGATACTGCTTTGGGAATATAGTGCTTGCTTTTGAATTTATAGCCAGTGCCTTCTCTATGAAACTATTTTGGAGGACATCATTTGTTCTTTGTTACTGGGTACACGTTTGGCTGTGTACTCCTATAGTTCTGAGACATGTGGGACAATGATGCAGTGTATTGGTGTCAGGAATGCTCTGGCTGTGGCTTTGTTTTAATAACCCGTGGAGAAGAACATTCTAAATATTTCATGTACTCCATTTGACTTTCAGAAATTTCCTAGGAAATATTGCTTGGCTTTCTCTTGGACAGTTAAGCAAGTCTATAATGCTTGTTTTGAAATATTTAGTCTGTCCACAAGGTCGTGGAGTGAAAGCCCCACTCCTTCCCATCACCTCCTCCTCTTGGACTGTGCAGAGGCAGTTATTGGCCAGAATGGTGTCCATACCCAGGGTCTCTTTTTTTTGTCATTTAAAGATTTCTTCATCTTTGTTGGGAAGACAGATTTATAGAAAGAAGAAGAGACAGAGATAAAGATGGGACTCACCTTTAAGAATGATAGCTGGACCTGGAGCAGTAGCCTAGTGACTAAATCTTTGCCTGGCATCTGCCAGGATCCTATATGGGTGCAGGTTTGTATCCAGTTGCCCTGCTTCCCTTCCAGCTCCCTGCTTGTGGCCTACGAAAGCAGTAGAGGATGGTCCAAAGCCTTGGGACCCTGCACCCACATGAGAGATCCGGAAGAAGCTCTTGGCTGCTGGCGTTGGATCGGCTCAACTCTGGCTGTAGCATCCATTTGGGGAGTGAACCAGCAGGTGGAAGATCTTTCTCTCTGTTTCTCCTTCTCTTTATAAATCTGATCTGCTTCTCCAATAAAAATAAATCTTTTTGAAAAGGAATTATTAGCAGCTGAGGTTACTATTGCTTGGCTCTGTGACAATGTATTGATTTACAATTACTTATTTATTCATTTTTATTAGAAACATGGATTTGCAGAAGGGAGAGATGGAGAGATCTTCTCTCTGCTGATTCACTCCCTAAATGGCTGTAGCAGCTGAATCTGAGCAAATTTGAAGGCAGGAGCCAGGAACTTCTTTCTGGATCTCCCATGTGGTACAGGGTCCCAAGGCAGTGGCCATTCTGCACTGCTTTTCAAATCCATAAGTGGGGACCTGAATAGAAGAAGAGCAGCCAGGATTAGAACTGGTACCTACATGGTCTGCCAGCACTGCAGGAGGAGAATTAGCCTGTTGATCTCCTGTACCCTGCTAAGTGCTTTCTACATTCCAGTTTTGTTTTTCCTTTCTTTCTTTTTAATATTTATTTGAAAGAGAGAGAGAGGGAGAACCAACTGCTGGTTCACTCCTTAAGTGGCCATAATGACCTTTCCTAGACCAGACTGAAGCCAAAAGCCTGAATATCCATCCAAGTTTCCCATATGCGTGGCAGAGGCTCAAACATGTGGACCATCATCAGCTACCTTCCCAGGTACATTAGCAGGAAGTTGGATTGGAAACAACAACCAGGATTTGAGCTGGTGCTCTGGTAGGGTGCCAGTGTCGCAAGTAGCACAGTACACACCCCTACATCCCCCCACTTTTTTTTTTTAGTTTTACTTGTTTCTATTGGGAAGCCATATATACAGAGAGGAGGAGAGACAGAGGAAGATTTTCCGTCTGATGGTTCACTCCCCAAGTGGCCGCAACAGCCAGAGCTGAGTCATATCGAAGTCAGGAGCTCTTCCAGGTCTCCCACGTGGGTGCAGGGTCCCAAGGCTTTGGGCCATGCCTGACTGCTCTCCCAGGCCACAAGCAGGGAGCTGGATGGGAAGTTGGGCTGCCAGGATTAAAACCGATGCCCATATGGGATCTCAGCGCGTTCAAGGCAAGGACTTTTAGCCACTAGGCTACCACGCCAGGCCCTGCATTCCTTTTTAAAAGTAGTGGTTTGTTCATTCACTCAGGGGTCCATTGTTTTGATTTGTTTGTCAAGCATTTATTGGCACTGATTTGGGTTAGGCCAGATGTCTAATTGAGTATGAGGCATCTCTGTAGGATAGTTCTTTTCAGGCCCATCATGGTAAGCTTTGATTTTTTGCCACTTTGTAAAGTGTGTGTTCTAATAACTTCTGAGCAGGAAAGGATGGAAGAGATAGACAACTAGCAGAGAGGGTGATGGCCACTGCTTCTGCTTCTACTAGCAGTGTGTCTACTTTTTCAATCAAAATGGATGCCACTTACAAGAAGCAGTGTGGAGAGGTATACTCAGAAATGAGCTTAAGTTATTTTGATGCTTGTATTGCTTACACTGTGGCTTAGACTGAATTTGTATGAATGGATCTTTTCAAATTATTTTTAACCCCCATATGACCTCTGTATCTTCAGGTGCTGCTTGTGAGCAGTAGTCGCCATCCAGACCGATGGATTGTCCCTGGAGGAGGCATGGAGCCTGAGGAGGAGCCAAGTGTGGCAGCAACCCGGGAAGTCTGTGAGGAGGTATGACCGGGGAGGTGTTCCTGAACCTGTCCTTCCTGTGTAAGGTTTTAGTTTATTGCCATTGACTGAGTGAGCACACTTACGATCGCAGGAAAGCTGGACTTGATGTTTGTGTGTGCTTTTGTGACTCGGGTGATTGAGCCATGGCGTGGTAATGTTTATTAGGTCCTGTATGCGGTCAGAGCGCTCCTAATAGTAACAGATTACATAGCAATCATAACAGGTTACAGACAATCGTTTGTGACTTCCCATTGATTTTTCCCACATTGCCTCTTTACCTGTGGCAGAAGATTAAAAATGGAAGTTCGTCAGTGCTAAGAAGGAGCAGCAGGCTGCGTTTGTATGAATGGCTTGTTCTCATTAACCTTTGGGTAAGGAGGAAGAGCAGGAGGCCCCAGGTGTAGGCTTCCTGGGCATCAGTAGTGCCGTGGTGGTGAAGCAGTGAGTCCGTGAGCCAGAAGCTGTGAGTGGTGCAGCTTGAGAGGCCATAGTAACAGTGTCTCATTTTTCATGTAGTCACACATGTCCAGCACATGCCCAACTCAGTAACCCTGAATAAACTGAAATAGTGAAATTGTAGACCTTAGTTCCCTGGCTTCAAAAACATACAGTTTGAGGGAAGCTGAAAAAACAGATTGCAGTTCACACCAGGAGGAAGGGATTATGTTTCTCCCCAGCCTTATTTGAAAGCAACATTATCATCTACTCAGGTGGTATCATTTAAGATTTATACTTTTTTTTTAAACAAAAATTATTTATTTTTTATTGGAAAGCCAGATCAGATTAACAGAGAAGGAGAGACAGAGAAAGATCTTCCATCTGCTGATTCACTCCCCAAATGGCTGCAGTGGCCAGAGCTGAGCCAGTCCAAAGCCAGGAGTCTGGAATTTCTTTTGGATCTCACACACACTGGTGTAGGGTCCCAAGGCTTTGAACCATCCTCCACTGCTTTCCTAGGCCACAAGCAGGGAGCTGAATAGGAGGTGGAATAGCTGGTACATGAACCAGCACCCACATGGGATCCTGGTGCCTGAAAGGTGAGGATTTAGCCATTGAACCATTGTGCTGGGTCCTGCTAGGACTTAAAATTCAGGGGTGTAAGTTTTATTGACCTGTTTACTTGACCTGGCCACGTTCTTGTCTTTGTTTTGTTTTTAACATTTATTTATTTGAAAGACAGTTGCAAATGAGAGATAGAGATCTTTCATCTGCTGCTCATTCCACAAATGTCTGCAATTCCATTGCCAGCCAAAGCTGAATCCAGGAGCCAGGAGCTTTGTCTGGGTCTCTTACATGGGTAGCAGGTGCCCAGATATTTCAGGCATCTTTACTGCTCTCCTAGGCTCCTTAGCAGGAACCTCTGTCAGAAGTAAAGTTCCCCAAGATTCAAATCAGCACCCATATAGGATTCTGACTTTGCAGGTAGCAGCCCAGTTCACTGTGCCACAACACTGACCCCAGTAGTGTTTTTTAAACCTTTTTTCTTGTTTTTGAGGGGATGTAAGATTGATTCTTTTTTTTTTTTTTTAAGATTTATTTTTATTACAAAGTCAGATATACAGAGAGGGGGAGAGACAGAGAGGAAGATCTTCCGTCCGATGATTCACTCCCCAAGTGACCCGCAACGGGCCAATGTGTGCCAATCCGAAGCCAGGAGCCTGGAACCTCTTCCAGGTCTTCCAGGTCTCCCACGCGGGTGTAGTGTCCCAAATCCTTGGGCTGTCCTCGACTGCTTTCCCAGGCCACAAGCAGGGAGCTGGATGGGAAGTGGAGCAGCCGGGATTAGAACCGGCGCCCATATGGGATCCCGGGGTGTTCAAGGCGAGGACTTTAGCCGCTAGGCCACGCCACCGGGCCCATAAGATTGATTCTTTAGAGCACTTGAAGAAAATGTAAATTCACTTGGACCCGACTTTTGCTGGAGTCTCGGATTATTCTTACGCTTGGGATACCAGTGCATTCTTTGCTGATACTGAACTCCTGAAGGCTTATACCAGCGTACTTCATCATGAATCTGATACTCAAAACTAGATGGCTGATTGCTGCAAAGTTCTGCCATTTAAAGTCCTTTCTTCTTTGCTTGGTACACAGGTCAACAATAAGTAATAATCCATACTTCTGTCTGGAACACTGAAGAACTGAAGATACTGAAGTAGTAGTAATTTAGAAATTATTCAAGTATAGAAAATGATAGATACCTGTAGACAGATGTAAGAGGAGGTTGCTACAGTGACGTGAGGTGGCTAACTTAGGCAGAACCATGTGGAGTCACGAGGGGTTAAGAGAATAAGAACAGGGCCTGGTGTGGTGATGGCTCTGTGCTAAATCCTTGCGTTGCACACGCTGGCAACCTATGTGGGTGCCAGCTTATGTCCCTGACTGCTCCAATTCCCTTCCAGCTCCTTGCCTGTGGCCTAGGAAAGCAGTAGAAAATGGCCCAAAGCCTTGGGACCCTGCACTCGTGTGGAATACTTGGAGGAAGCTTCTGGCTCCTGGCTTCGGATCAGTTTAGCTCTGGCCACTGTGGCCCTTTGGGGAGTGAAGCAGTGGATGGAAAATCTTTCTCTGTATCCTCCTCTCTGTAAATCTACCTTCCAACAAAAAAAAACAAAAACAATTAACAAGAAAAAAGTCAGTAAGGACAGTGACTTGGGCATCCTCATTTCTGATTTTGTCAGTAATTACACAACCTCTTGAGAAAATAACTTCAGAATACTTTCACTTTGATCCTTCACTTGAATACCTTGCAATTTACTTCTTCATGGGAGTAGAGGGATGGAGTGTATGATACAAATGGAAACATGAATCTGAATATCCTCGCTAAGTTACATATCACATTCAGGAAGAATCTGTGCAGCTTAAGTTGATAATAGACCTAGTATTGTATTCTGTTAAATAACAAAAAGTTCCAGGTTGGCTAGCCCAGTCTAGGCGCTGTCTATCTTCTGTCTGTCCAGGCAAGTTGGCTGTGTTCTCTGGCTGATCTCTTGGGGTTCAGATGGCTCCCATGGCTCTGTCTTCATGTGCTCCTCAAGCAGGAAGCAGCTTGGCCTCCTGAGCCTTTCTTTATTTGGGAAAACAAACTGTCCTGCAGTGTGCTTCAATAGTCTGTGATGGGGTTCCAGAGTTGCTTCTTAAGACTAAGCCTAACTTACAGTTCTGGAAATAGTTCCATGTTTAAGCAGTAAAGCCTTTATCCCCCAGTATTTGGCTTTTACAAGGTTTTTTTTTCTCCTGACTTGACTTAAAAGTAATTTGAAACTATACCGAGAGGGGGACCTGGAACCATGGCATTATCAGATTAGGCCTCTACCTGTGGTGCTGGCATCCCACATGGCTGCTCTGTTTCTGATTCAGCTTCCTGCTAATGCACATGGGAAAGCAGCAGAAGATGGGCCTGGTGTGTGGGCCCCAACACCCACACCCACGTGGGAGTCCCAGAAGAAGCTCGTGACTCCTAGCTTCAGATTAGCCCAATTCTGGCCATTTTGGGAGTGAACCAGCAGATGGAAATCTGTCTCTCCTTCTGTCTGTGTGACTCTCAAATAAAACAAATCTTTTTTTTTTTTTTAAAGATTTTATTATTATTGGAAAGTTAGATATACAGAGAGGAGGAGAGACAGAGAGGAAGATCTTCCATCCGATGTTTCACTCCCCAAGTGAGCCGCAACGGGCCAGTGTGCACCAATCTGATGCCGGGAACCAGGAACCTCTTCCAGGTCTCCCACGCGGGTGCAGGGTCCCAAAGCTTTGGGCCATCCTCGACTGCTTTCCCAGGCCACAAGCAGGGAGTTTGATGGTAAGTGGAGCTGCTGGGATTAGAACTGGCATCCATATGGGATCCCGGGCGCGTTCAAGGTGAGGACTTTAGCCGCTAGGCCACGCCGCCGGGCCCATGAAATAAATCTTTAAAAATAAAAGGTATGGCGAGAGGTAGACATTGTGGTGATGCAGTAGATTTAAGCTGCTGGTAAGAATTCCCACATCCTCTATCAAAGGTTCAAATCTAGTTCAAATCCCACCACTTTGCTTCTGTTCCAGCTTCCTGCTGATTGACCTGAGAGGCAGCGGGTTGGATTCCTGTCACCCACAGTGCAGACTTGCATGGAGGTCTCAGCTCTTGACTTTGACCTGGACTGTCCTAAGCTGTTGCGCAGGAATTTGAGGAGTAAACCAGTTTGTGGAATATCTCTTTTCTCTTTCCCTCTCTGTCATTTCTACCTTTCAAGTGAATAAATAAATTTGTTATTTTTTTTAAAAAGTAAGTCATACCTAGGCTAGTGCCACAGTTCCTGGCTCCTGACTCCTGGCTTCAGACCGACCCAGCTCTGGCCATTGCAGCCATGTGAGGAGTGAATCAGCAGAAGAAAGAGCTTGCTCTCTCTTTCTGTTCATTCCCACCTCACCCCTTTCTTTCTCTTTCTGTAACTCTACCTTTAAAATAAAAATAAACCCTTAAAAATGCATAGCCACTGGAACATAAGATCTTTGCAGCTTATTTTGTTAACAGTGTACTTATATTGGGATATACCAATGTTTATTTTATAATGTAAAAGGATGAACAGATAAAATACAATTTTGAACACATGGAAGGATGTGTTCTAATAAAGCTGTATTTGCAAAAGCAGTGCAGAGCCGTGTTGCCTGTTCTGGCTGCTCGGAGTCAGCCAGGAGCTTGTTACCAGTGGAAACTCTCAGGCCCCAGCTGAGGCCTAGGTGTCTGTGTCAGAATTTGATTCTATTGGGAATCCTGGCTGATTTCCCAAATACACCTGCATAAGAGTATATGATTCTGATAGGTCAGTGTTGCGAGAATTCCTCCTGACAGAACTACGGAAAAAAAATGCTCTTTGGAGGGAACTCTATATTGGCGCTTTTCATGTCAATTCCAGTCCCTTTTCTGATATGCAGAGACTAGGGAACTACACAGACTTTTTGCAGACTCCTGTAATGCTCTCTGCAATGTCTCCTTGGCGAGATTTAGGTTGGCTTGGTCTAAAGCCTCCTACAAAACTGTCACCAAGGGTTCCAAGCAGAGATGCAAGGCATGTTCTGCGGGCCACAGCCCTGTCTGCTTTGGCACGTACTTTCACAGGAGGAGATACGGTTCTGGAATTAGCAACTGTGGTGTCAACTTTCTGGTTTGGCTGAGTGCTTTTATCTGGCAGCATCCTGATCCATCCCAGAGAAACCCACTCCTTTGCAGCCCAGCAGTACAGTGCTTGGGAGTTGTCCTAGAGCCTTGGCCTGCAGTCATCAGCTCTCCCAAAGATTCTGTAAGCTCTTTTTATCCCTTAATAAAGCTCTCTTAATCAGATTGGATTCTGATATCTGCAATAAGAATCTTGATTAGTCTAGATTCTTGTGAGTGGTTACCGCTTTAGTCCTACCAACTCTGCTGCTTGTTAGTGTTAACCTGCAAATGAGTGGAGACGCACTTGCAGGCCATCCCCTCCAAAGAAAGGTGTTGAGTGCTCCATGAGATAGCTGTGTATCAGTGGCTTAAATCAGACACACTGGAGCCCCTGGGAGAAGGACACTAGGGCAAATCCAGATCAGAGGCTAACTGTGGACTGAATGCTGACTGAATATTGTCTGGTCATCCTCCTGCACCAGGCACTGCACCACTTGTTGGGGATACAAAGGTAAATTAGAAAAGACCCTTAGCTTTTGTTCTTAGGGTATTTACATCTCAAAGAGAAACAATGGATTAGAAGATCTCTTTGTTTCTCTTCTCTGTAGCTCTTTGAAATAAAAATAAAAATTAAAAATTTTAAAATAAGAACAAACGTAGTTGATATGGGCCTTTTGGGTTGTCAGTACTAGACATTCTCAGATCACCAGTTAATGAGAAAGAGCAGGACAGTGTCATAGCATCTGCTTAGCCAGGCTGTACAAGTTGGGAGCTCCGTCACGTACCCAAGTGGGTCTCATGGGGGGTCAAAGACTGAAGATACACATTAGCTCAGAGAGCCTGGTCACATTCCAGTCTCTCACCCTCTGTCTCCCGTTGTGGAGGACTTCCTGGGTTCCTCTGGGAGGAACTCAATCCTGGTCTCCTGTTGGTGGCAGGGGCACAAGTAATTGAGATCCCAGGGTGTACCATGGCAGGGAGTTGGAATCAGAAGCAGAGCCCAGCCGCACATTAGGCACTTTGATATGTGAACATCTTAATCATTTAACCAAAATCCTACTTAGGAATATGTATTCAATTAATCAAAAACACAAATGGTTTAAGAGGCGTGAAATTAGTTGAAAAACCAAAGAAGTAATGTTTTTCTAAATTTATCTCTTGTGCACCACTTACCTGTCTGTTGACTCTGTATGTATCCTATTCAGCCATCCTAAAGGAGGACCTGGTTGGTTGGTTGATTTTGAGTAGTTACAGCTTCATGTAGTGGGGCTCCTTGGGCAGCTGCGTCATCAGCTTCTGGGCATTTTAAGGAAGTGTGTGTTACCTTTGCGTCATTTGCTGACATCTTAGACTTTGATTTATGCCCTGGGTGGCAGTGCCAAATGTTGTAAAAGCACAGCAGCCCAGTTGCAGTACATCTTGCTCCAGCTTTACTGAGTGTCCTGTATATGTAATGAAGTAATATTTACTCACACAGGAAAACACTTGCCTTACATTCCTAAGTCATCACAGCAAAAATTGAATATTTATGAAGTGAAACCATTTGGTGAGGAAGAAATACATGTCTTCCTATGTGGAAAGAAGAACAGATAAAACTACTTGAATCCAGGTGCCAGGCTATTCAGCATTTTGCCTCATTGACTCTTCCAGAACCCTGTGAGATACACTTCACAGGTACGAAGAAAACTAAACTTCAGTGAGAGTGATTTGCCCAAACTGACCTTGCCCAACCTGGTGTACACAAGGTAACATTAGAATCCAGGACATTTAGTTTCAACACTTACACTCCTAATGCTATGTTCCCTGAGAGGATGTCTACCAAAATTGTTGTTGTGATTGGTTTGCATTAGCTTATTGGCTGTCAAGTTTTCTGCATTTGATGTGTATTTTTATTTTGTAGTAGCAAAAATGTCTGATCAGCATTAAGTAGTTTCTTGTGGCATTGTCAGACCTAACTTTCATTAAACTCCATGTGCTCAACGCTTTGTTAAACTCAGCCTCAAAGTTCCAGCATACTGCTTGATTTCAGAAACAAATGAACCTGTAGCATTGAAAGAAAGGGTTAAAATATTCGCTTTTACAAATTGGCCTGTTGTTTTAGTGATACTCCTGCCCTCCTTAGGTCTAAAGGGTCCAGGCTTTCCCTGTCTGGGCCTTGGTCACAGTATATTGCTAGCTCAGGGCAGCCAAGGTTGTGTGAGCCGGCCATGTGACATTCTCTGGAATAAAAAGAAAAACACCTCTTTGTGCTGCCCTCAGAACTGTTTCTTTCTTCCTAATTCAGTGAGGAAGATAAAACACTTGGCTGATAAGGAAAACCAGGGAAGCTGGTCTGAAACTGTTCTGTACCCTGTTCCTCTGTTCCCGTTTAGTTTCTTTTACGCATCATCATCTCAACCAAACCAAAAGGACAAAGATACAGAACATCTGAGACATAGAAGGGGCAGGGAAGTACGTACGTAGAGTATTTGTAGACAGTTTGATGGTAAGGGGTACGTGATAGTTAATCCTCTACCTGCAAGCGCCTGCATTCCAAATAGGTACTGGTTTGTGTCCCGGCTGCTCCACTTTCCTTCTAGCTTCCTAGGAAAGCAGTGGGGGATGGCCCAAGTCCTGGGGCTCTGCACACATGTGAGGGATCCAAAAGAGGCTGCATGCTTGGATTGTGGCCATTTGGAAAGTGAACCAGAGGATGGTGACCTTTGTCTCTGTTTGTCCCTTCTCTGTAAATCTACCTTTCCAATAAAAATAAATAAATAAGTAAAAGTCCGATGGTAAGCCTACAAGTCTGGCTTTAAAAAATAAATAAAATAAAAAAGATGTGTACTTCTGTGTGACTTGTTGCATGGGTTCCTGATGTCACACTTCTCTGCTGCTTCTGGCTTCCAGCCCCTGTTCTTAGCCATCTAGCTTCACCACCTTGGAAGTATTTTCGGGGAACTAATGCCTTCTTGGACTCTACTACACCTTGCTGTCCTTCCTCAAGCTTTATGTTTTGTTTTTTTGTTTGTTTGCTTGCTTTGTAGGATCTACTTACTTATTTGAAAGAGTTACAAAAAAGGAGAGACAGAGACAGAGGGCTTTCATCTTCTGGTTCCCTCCCCAGATGGCTGGATGACCACAGTGGCTGAGACTTGGCCAGAACAAAGCCAGGAGCCAGGAGCTTCTTCCAAATCTCCCACTTTGGTGACAGAGACAGACACTTGGGACATCTTCCACTACTTTTCCGAGGGCATTAACAGGGAGTTGAATCAGAAGTGGAGCTACTGAGAACCAGCACCGGTGTTGCAGGTGGCAGCTCAACCCAGTAGGCTACAACACCAGATTTATTCTCAAGCTTTTTTAAGTACACTGTCATAGATAAAATTAACATTTCACAGAATGTGTTGCTTCATTCACCTCCATTGAAAATGATTTAACAAGGTCTAGAGACTTTAATATGGTATCGTTAAAATTGCCTACCTAAAGAGTTCAGTGCTGTTCTCAGTGATCTGTGGCCCAAACTAATCAGTCTTTTGACTGTCTGTCAAGAACCTCTGGTAAATCTTCTTGGTCCTGTCCATATTTTCAGATAAGAACATAGGAAATGCCATAATAACTTTCTTTTTTAAATCTGTATTTTCTCATTTTGGTTCTGTATCATGTACTTTCTCTATTAAGAGTTCTTTTAAGAGTTGCTCTGACTAGGTTGTGGCACCCACTGGTTTTGTGAAGACTAAGCATGTGCCAGGGTGAGCTGGCTGATCCACAGTACCCATTGGTTCTTTTGAGAGATGGGCATGAGGCAGAACAGACCAGACAGGTTCATCTACTGGTATGTTCAGTGACCAAACCTGACACTTCATTGGCTGGCAGAGAGAGTAAGGAATCTTCCATTCGCTGTTTCCCTGGTTCATTCCTCAGGTGATAGCCACAACCAGAAACAAGCTAGGCCAAAGCCAGAAGCTTCATCTGGATCTCCCACATACTGGCAGGGCCTAAACACTTGGGACATTATCTTCTGGTATGTTTCCCAGGATATTGGCAGGGAGCCGAGAGTGGAACAGTAAGGACACGAACTGCTGCCCAGATGGGCGCCCAGGTGACAGCTTTACCTGCTAAACCACAATGTTGGCCCCAATGGGAGCTTTTAAAATCCAGAAGTTGAGTGTGGGAGGGTTGTCCCAGGACTCTGAGAAGCGGAGCGCCATGCGGCTGGAGTGGGGGAGGAGCTAGGAGGATCCGGGCGGAGGCCTGAGCACCTGCTGGCCGCCCGGCCAGGAAATTCTGGAATTTGGTTTCTTTGATATGCTACATGAGTCGCTCCATGCTGAACCCACAGTTCTCTGAGAATGTGTATTAGTCCTTAAGATTCTCAATGGTAGTAAATCTTCCTCTGAAGAACCTGTAGTCACTTTATAGTGCAGATTGCCAACACCAGTTCATTCAAAAGGCAAAATTCCGGGCTTGTCCAGCAGGATACCCCATTACCTGATAGGATGAGGGATCAGCAGAGGGGTCACAGAAGGCAAGACTATGACATTGTCTGGCATTCGAGAACCATACTCGGGGCTAGAATGTGTCAGGTATGTGTGGACCAATCCCCGTGAAAACTCTGACCCCAATGGATGGTTTAGAAGGGTCGGTGGAGTCTATGCAGGAGGCATGACAGTCTATGGGGCACGCTGGGCTGACCCAGAGCAACCTCTGGCATACTTAACACTGGTTGGGAACAGGCCTGGTTGGGGAGCTTGGGGGAGGCCTTGGCTGGGTGGAGCTTACCACTAAGGGGCGCAGGAACTGGAAGGGGGCTGAGTTCTGGTCGTGTCACAGTTGTAATCCCTTGGCACAAATATCGATTCGGACCTGACGCACCATGCCAGGTTAGACCGCAAAACAGTTTGGTGCTCCGGAGGACCAGGATAGATGTGGGACAGGCTCGGCTAGGCCTCAACCCCAACTGAGCCTTGTATGAGATGTACGTGGGTATGGACGAGCCGTAGCTGGGCTGAAACTCTCAACAGCAGGAGCCAGAATGGATTGAAGAGCGGAGCTGGCCGAAGGACCTGCTGGTATGCGTGAAGCCTGACACCAGGAAGGGGTCTGATGGAGGAATCTGAACAGTTCCTCTGACAGGACACTGACCCTACAAATAAACACAGGAAGTATGGAGGTAAACAACCTAGAAGAGGCTTTGGAATGTGACCCACTGGCATACATTTGGCTCGGGTTGGGGGCAGACCAGGCTGAGTCAGTTCACGTCATCCACTGGCAAATCCGAGCACTGGAACTGTGTGGGGGCCTGGCCAGGTTTGGTTGCGATAAAAACAGTACAAAACACAAAATGCCAAGGTGAAATGGCCTGTGCCAGTAGGGAATGAAACACCCGATCAGCACACCTCCCACTGGTTTAGGTGAGGGACGAGAGTGTGATGGGCAGAGCCGGGGAGAGCTGCAATACTCATCGGTTCCAATGGAGGTCGGGGCTCAGAATAGATCCAACCCAGGGGTTACAACCACCAGCTGATCGGAGTGATGGACTGTGGCGGGCACTGTGCTTACTAGTAGTGAATGTAGGAGCCTGGACTGGGAATACCTCAAAGTTTCTTTGGGGATTCCCCTGAACAAAATGGAGGAATCAAAACATTAACCAAGAAAAGACAGAAGATGGAGTAGATCTGTCAACCACCTCAGCTATATGTTTGCAGTGAAAAACTGGACAAGGGGAAACTCTAAGATGGACTGTGTCAATCAGTGGACTCTGCACCAGCCTCATCGCACCTGGATTGTTGCTGATGATATGTTGTAGCTTCTAATCGATCGAGGTGACGCTCTGCTGGCTCTGCCTTCAAACCTGAGAGGGCCTCCCTAAGAGGCCGTTGAACTTGACTGGACAGTGGGATGCTGGACTCTGTATGGTGTGAGCTTGTAATTAGGGAATCCCAACGGAACTTGAGCTGTGGTTATGCATCATGGTGAAGGAATTCACCATGGGGGAAGGGTTTGGGGTGAAGGGGGGGAATCCCAGTACCTATGAAATTGTGTCATGTAATACAATGTAATTAATGAATAAATGAATAGAAAAAGAAAAAAAATCCAGAAGTTGAATCACAAAATATGTATCATTTAGTTAAAAAATTAATAATTCATTAAGCATATTTTCAGTGATTTCAGCATAAGTAAAGCAGTTTGGGGAATGACAAAGAAAGTGATATTGCAAGCCAAGGGTGTCCAGCTCATCAGCTTGTAGGGAAGTGGCCAGGTAGGCAACAGTGGGTGAGGTTCTGACAGTTCTGCTTTAGTTGGGAGGCCCAACTAAAGACCCATAACTTTTTAATTTTATAATCTTTTTAAGATTTACCTATTTGGGCCTGGCGCCATGGCCTAGCGGCTAAAGTCCTCACCTTGAACGTACTGGGATCCCATATGGATGCCAGTTCTAATCCCGGCAGCTCCACTTCCCATCCAGCTCCCTGCTTGTGGCCTGGGAAAGCAGTCGAGGACGGCCCAAATTTTGGGACCCTGCACCCGCGTGGGAGACCTAGAAGAGGTTCCCGGCTTCGGATCGGCGCAGCACCAGCTGTGGCGCTCTTAGCGAGTGAATCATCGGACGGAAGATCTTCCTCTCTGTCTCTCCTCCTCTTTGTATATCTAACTTTCCAATAAAAATAAATAAATCTTGGGAAAAAAAAAGATTTACCTATTTGAATGGGGGTGGAGACAGAGACTTCCCCGTCTTCCATCCATTGATTCACTCCTCCCCAAATGGTCACAGTGGTCCCTCCTGGGTCAAGTGGAAGCCAGGAGTCAAGAGCTTAGTTTAGGTTTTCCCCATGGGTACAGGAACCCAAGCACTGGGCGGTCCTCTGTTGCTTTCCTAGTCATTTAAGCAGTTGAGCCATCTCACCAGCCCTTCTTAGAGTAATTTTAAGAAATTCTTTTTGTAACCCTTTTGATAACTTTTAAATGTTTGACTTTATTTGTAGTGGAGAAAAGTGATAGGAAACTGAACAAGTGATCAGGAAACTGAATTGGATGTGGAAAATGGAGCATCTGGGACTCAAGCTGGTGGGCCCAGCTTATGTCATGCCAGTCCTGCAGGCAGTGACATTACCCACTACTCCAAAAGTGCTGGCTCTAAAATGTGTCTTCTATAATAAAATTTTTTTCAGAATGTTGCAGTAGGGATCCTGACGCTGTGGTTTAGTAAACTAAGCCTCCCCCTGCAGTGCTGACATCCCACATGTGCACTGCTCCACTTCCCACCCAGTTCCCTTCTTATGGCCTCGGAAAGCAGTGGAGGGTGGTCTAAGTCCTTGGAACCCTGCACCTATGTGGGAGTCCCGGAAGAAGCCCCGGCTTCCGGCTTCAGAACAATCCAGCTGTGACTGTTGTGGCCAATTGGAGGAGGAAGATTCATTCTCTCTCTCTCTCTCTCTCTCTCTCTCCCTCTCTCCCTCTCTCCCTCTCTCCCTCTCTCCCTCTCCCCCTCCTCCAGCTCTATAGCTCATTTCAAGTAAAAATAATCTTTCAAAAAAAAAAAAACAAGAGACTGTGAACAATCCCAATTATTGTTTTAAAGCAAGCTTTATGTAGGGCCTGATGTGATAGCCTAGCAACTGGAGTCCTCACCTTGCAGGCCCCGGGATCCCATATGGGCACCAGTTATAATCCCGGCAGCCCCACTTCCCATCCAGCTCCCTGCTTGCGGCCTGGGAAAGCAGTTGCAGATGGCCCAAAGCCTTGGGCCCTGCACCCTTGCGAGAGACCCAGAAGAAGCGCCAGGCTCCTGGCTTTGGATCGGCTCAGCTCTGGCCATGGCGACTGCTTGGGGAGTGAATCATTGGATGGAAGCTCTTCTTCTCTGTCTCTCTTCCTGTCTGTATGTCTGACTTTCCAATAAAAATAAATCTTTTTTAAAAAAGCATGCTTTTTTTAGGTGGCACTTTTCAAATTTCCATTAAATTTTTTTAAAATATGTAAATACAAATTACTGTTAACAATAATCAAGTATAGTTGTATATACCCAACAGATATACCTTTTTTTTAAAGGTTCATTTTTTATTGGAAAAGAAGATTTACAGAGAGAAGGAGACACAGAGAGAAAGATATTCTATCCATGGGTTAACTCCCAAAGTGGCCACAGTGACTGGAGCCGAGCCCATCCAGTCAGGAGCCATGAGCTTCTGGGTTTCCCATGCGGGTGCAGGATCCCAAGGCTTTGGACCATTGTCCACTGATTTCCCAGGCCACAGGCAGGGAGCTTGATGGGAAGTGGAACAGCTTGGATACGAACTGGTGCCCTTATGGGATCCTGGTGTATGCAAGGCAATGATTTAGCCACTAGACTACTTGCCAGGCCCTGAATTTATCTTTAAAATGAACACAAAACAGGCTTCATCAAAATAGAAAATTGGAGAGAAAACAGGCAAGTATTTATGGTATATTCATTGTGTTCGAGTATATGAGCTGCAGACCGTGAAGTATGATCAAGATAGGCTGGTGTCCGCCTACCATGGGCATACATTCTGTACAAGGAATCTTGTATATTGTGCAGTCCTAGAAAAAGCACATATATACATAGAAATATATATATAAAAAAACCTAAAAGCTCTGACTGTATGAAGTGAACAGAGAAAATACCATGTCTTCATGTAAAATCTGGTGCCAGGTGGTTTTAGTTGGAGGACAGAGTGAGTGTCACAGATCTGTGGTGTCACCTTTCAGGTCTCCGGATCAGTTGGTATAGAATCTCCTATTTCTGGCAGCTGAGAATTCAGCAGGGTCCATCCCTCAGAGATGAAAGGCAATCCTGGCATGGATGTGGCTTCCAGTGACAGGCCCGGCTCCAGGGCGGCCGTGATAATCCTGTGCTCAGCTTTGTTCCACATGCCCATGGCTAAGCGCACTTTACCTCTGTCCACAGACATGGCGCCTCCCTCTCTTTTTTGTTTGTTTTGTTTTTTGACAGTTATGTATATTTGAAGAAGTTACAGAGATAGAGACCCCTGAAATACCTCGGCTCTTTGGAGAAGGTAAATGGCTGCTCCTGGGTCATTACCATGATTACTTCGAGAATCGTTCTGAAGATGTTTGTGTTTTTAGAGATGGTCATTTTGGCTTTGCGAAAATTCTTTTCTAGAAAACTTATTTTCATCTTAGCTGAAGGACAGAAGGAAAATAAATCTTTTCATCTCTTGGTTCATTTCACCAAATTCCTGCAACAGCTAGGACTGGCCCAGGCTGAAACTAGGAGCCTGGAACTCCATCTGGGTCTCCTGTGTGTCAGGGACCCATGCACTTGAGCTGTCACCTGCTGCCTCCAGGCACTCTGACATGGTGTACTGGTATCCCCAGTGGTATCCTAATCATTTGGCCAAATATCTGCCAGAAACGTTCTTGTTAATTTATGAGAAGTGGCATCATGTCATATGGTTGCATATTTGTGTTAGTGACCATTTTATCTAAGTACATAGGTGCCTTTATGTAAGAATATCTATTGGGTTGGTTTGTAAAATATTAAAGCCAGAAATGAAAGCTAGCACTGTGGCATAGTGAATTGGGCTGCTGCATGCGATGCTTGAATCTCATGTGGGCATAGTTTGAATCCTGGCTGCTCCACTTCCAGTCCAAAAGCCATAGAAGTTGGCCCAAGTGCTTATGGCTCCTGCCTCACATGGGAGACCCCAGTGAAGTCTTCTAGTTTCATCCTGGCCCAGCCCTGGCTGTTGCAGCCATTTGGAAAGCAGATCAGTAGATGCAAGATACTGTTCTCTGTCTCCTCCTGTGACTCTAACTTTCAAATATATCTAAGAAAAAAACAAATAATAGGGTTGGCATTGTGGTATAGCAGGTTAAGGCCACTGCTTGAAAAGCTGGTATACTGGCATTCTATATGAGTGCTGGTTCTGGTTGCTCCACTCCTGATCCTGCTATTATTACACTAGGGGAACAGTAGAAATTGGCCCTAATACTTTTGTCCCTGCCACACTTTTGTGGGAGACCTAAATGGAGTTCCTGGCTCCTTTGACCTGATCCAGCACCAGCAATTGTGGCCATTTGGGTACTGAACCAATAGATGGAAGATATGTCTGTCTTTCTCCCTCTGCCTCACCCTCTCTCTGCAACTCTATGTTTCAAACAAGTAAATCTTTAAGAAAAAATAAACAATATAAGAAATCTGAACAAGGCTTTTATTCTGATGGGTTGTGAGTGTGTTTCTTCTAAGCACTTGTTGATTGTTTCAGTGTAGTCAAGTTTGATCACTTGATTAAGCTGATACCCACTAAAGTTTAGTTTTTCTGATTAATCATGTTGCTAATAGAATGAAGAGACACAGCACAGAGAATGTTGTGGTTATGTTTGATTATCTTCTTTGCATCCTTTGACTGGTTTTCCCCTCCCTGTGATTTTGGCAACTTAGTCTGAAACACCAACCAGTACAACTTTTTTTTTTAAAGGTTTATTTATTTTTATTTGAAAGGCATATTTTATAGACAGAGGTCTTCCATAGCTGGTTCACTCCCCAAATGGCCACAGTGGTCGGAGCTGAGCCAATCTAAAACCAGGAGATGCTTCCGGTCTCATGTAGGTACAGGAGCCCAAGGCCTTGGGACAATCTCCACTGCTTTCCCAGACATGTTAACAGGGAGCAGGATGGGAAGTGAAGCAGCTGAGACACAAACCCACACTCATATGGGATGCTGGCACTAGCAGACAGAGGATTAGCTTGCTACCCCAACACAGTACCCCAGTAAAACTTTCAAAGTGAAAGTAGTATTCTCTATTTAGGTGGTCCAGTGTGGTAATCACTAGCTATACGTGACTAGTTAAATTAATTAATGTTTAGTAAAATTTAGTCTTTAATTCCTTGGTTACACCAGCCTGCTTCAAGTGATAGTAGCTCCAACACCTGTGCAGCTGGGGCCACTAAACACATGGAGCTGTTGTCACTTGAAATGGACTAAGCTTCCGGAGCAGCTGTGGCAGGTTTTTTCTTGTGTTTGAAGGGTCACTGCTGCTCCTTGCAAATTCTGAAATGTTCTCACACCTCTTTATTCTGGCTTTGTTATCCTGCTACTTGGTGTTACTTCTTCCCAGCTTGTTGCCGGGTCCTTGAAGGCTGTAAGCCCTGGGGCGTGTATGTGCAAGGGCTTGGATAGGAGCCAGGGTGCGGCTCATCCTTCCAGAACAAGAAGCGGCTCATCTTCCCAGAACAAGAAGTGGCATTGACACTCCAAACACAAGAAAACACCAGCCATAACTACTCTCCCTGCACTGTCCATGACTAGGCACAGGCAGCCCACCATCCCTTTTGAATGCAGGGTTGTCCCAGACCTTTTAAAATAAGCCTTTTCTTCAGGAAGTTTCCTTTCACTGAAAAATGTTATACAGAAATCAAGATTAAGGTGCTAATTGTGCTCACTGCTGCTGGGTTGTAATTAGTCTTAGGCGCTGTTGGAGAAGTGAAATAGGCATATTGAAAAAGAAAAATAGGGGTTAGTGCATTAGCTCAACTGGCTAAGCCTCCACCTTTAAGCATTGGAATCTCATATGGGTGCGAGTTCATGTCCTGGCTGCTCCACTTTCCATCCAGCTTCCTGCTTGTGGCTTGGGTAAGCAGTAGAGGATGGCCCAAGGCCTTGGGGCCCTATGCCCACTCCTGGCTCCTGGCTTTGGATTGGCTCAGGTCCAGCCATCGTTGCTGTTTGGGGATTGATCCAGCAGTTGGAAGATCTTTCTTTCTGTCTCTCCTCTCTGTAAATCTGCCATTCCAATAAAAATAAATAAACCTTTTTTTAAGAAGAAGAAGAAAGAGAGAGAAAAAGAAGTCAGACCCGGTGCAGTGGCCTAGCAACTTAAGTCCTCACCTTGCATGTGCCAGGATCCCATATGGGCACCGGTTCTAATCCTGGCAGCTCCATTTCCCTTCCAGCTCCGTGCTTGTGGCCTGGGAAGGCAGTCGAGGACGGCCCAAAGCCTTGGGACCCTGTACCCGTGTGGGAGACCCAAAAGAGGATCCTGGTTTCTGGCTTTGCATCTGCTTAGCTCTGGCTGTTGTGGTCACTTGGGGAGTGAATCATAGGAGAGATCTTCCTCTCTGTCTCTCTTCCTGTCTATATATCTGACTTTTCAAGAAAAATAAATAAATCTTTCAAAAATTGATCTATTTTTGAAAAGAAAAAGAATGAGCATTACAGAGAGGGGGACATAGGTCCTTCACCCCAGGCCACCCAGTGGGTAGCCACAGCTCAGCACTTGTGCCCAACAGGGAGCTGAATTGGAAATGGACAGGCCAGGACATGGACCAGCACCCATATGGGTGTAACAGGCACCAGCTTTACTTGCTGTGCCACAACACTGGCCCCGTATCTAGTTCTTTTGTTCTTAAGATTTATGTATTTTATTTGAACGGCAAAGCTACTGAGAGAAATTGAGAAAGTCTGTATACTGCTTCAGTCCTCAAATAGTTGCAGCAGCCAGATATGGGCCTGGTCAATACCAAGAGCTTCTGGGTGGGTGGCAGGAGGCCAAGTGCTTGGGCCATCTGCGTTCCCACCCACATTAGCAGGGATATGAATTGGAAACACAATAGCCAGGACTCAAACCAGCACTCTAATATGGATGCCAACATGCAATCAACAGCTATACTTGCTGTGCCGCACATTGGTCCCATATGTTTGGGTTTTTTATTCTTAAGGTACAGGACTTATATAGGTATCTTTTAAAAGTAATATCATTTGTTGTATCATCCAGTATAGCAATAAAGAGTTGTTAAATGTAGTGTTCTAAAGTGGTGTCTGCCAGTGAAGTTTAATTTGGCCTGTAGCACATGTTCATGCTAAAACAAAACAGTCAGGTTAGAATGGAAACACCAAAATTATCAAAGGACATTGTGGAGCCTGAGACTGGATTCTAAATGATTTAATGTGGATCTATGGGCTTTAGGGAGGGGTACTGGGAGAATAGACTGTCTTAGTTTTTTATGCTAACGATTGTTTAAAGATCTAATCTGGATCAGTCTGAATGGTAGTAGCTGAGAAAATACTTCTCAGCAGGAGGGTGTCAGTTAGCTTTTCTTTGTTAACTGTGTTGTAGTTTGACTTCCATTTCATGAGGTGGCTGCGGGCAAGGCTGCCCTTTCCCTTGCTCCATGGAGGCCTTGCTTGAGTTTGCAGTCCAGCCACCATTCAGAAGTATTCTCAATTCCCAGGCCACTAAGTGCTTATCCCATCATCCTGCCATGTAAGTTTCAGTTATACATACTTTGCTTTATGTTATTCAGTGTACATTCTAAGAACAGAAAAAGAACAGTATTTAAATTTTCTGTTCTCGCTACTGGTAACATTTGGTATTTCCTTTTGTGTGAATTTTTCGCCTTCTCAACTGTCAGCTTCTCAAATGTCAGATAGGAGAGTGAGCTGGAAGATGCACTATACATAGTATGAAAGAGGGGCTTCATTGCTGCTCTCCCATAAGACCCCATCTCCTGTCACAGTGCAGCCTCGGGTGCTTCTTGTTAATCTCATCCTAGCATTTTCACTTCGAAGTATCTGTTAAGAAATGCTTGTCATGGGGCCCGGCGGCGTGGCCTAGCGGCTGAAGTCCTCGCCTTGAAAGCCCCAGTATTCCATATGGGCGCTGGTTCTAATCCCAGCAGCTCCACTTCCCATCCAGCTCCCTGCTTGTGGCCTGGGAAAGCAGTGGAGGACGGGCCAATGCATTGGGACCCTGCACCCACGTGGGAGACCCGGAAGAGGTTCCAGGCTCCCGGCTTCGGATCGGCACGCATCGGCCCGTTGCGGGTCACTTGGGGAGTGAATCATTGGATGGAAGATCTTCCTCTCTGTCTCTCCTCCTCTCTGTATATCTGGCTGTAATAAAATGAATAAATCTTTAAAAAAAAAAAAAAAAGAAATGCTTGTCATGGACATAAACAAATTGGTGCAAGAGGTCTGTCACAACTTTGTGTTAGCAAAAAAGTAGAAGTAATCTAAATTACAATCAGCGGGAAGATTATACTATCTGTTACGACATATTCATATTATGTGTTACTATCTAGCAGTTTAAACATAATACAGGAAAGCTGTGTATCCCAGCATGAAAAGTCTAAGATGAGTAGTTAAATGGCAAGTGTGATAACTGTTTTTAAAATGAGATATATGGGAGGCTGTGGTGCTGACACAATGGCTTAGCAACTTAATCCTCTGCCAGCAGTGCTGGCATCCATATGGGAACCGCATGTGATACTCCACTTCTAGGGGAAAAAAAAACAAAGAAACAAAAAACAAACCCTACTTATGGCCTGGGAAAGCAGCAGAAGATGGCCCAAATCCTTGGGATCCTGCACCAATGTAGGAGACCTAAAAGAAACTCCTAGCTGCCATTTGTGGTGGATGGAAGATCTCTGTTTCTGTATTTTCCTCTAACTTAACTTTCAAGTAAAATATTTTTAAAAATACAGAATACTAGAACTTTGTTTTTAATATATTTTAATTGCAAAGTCAGATATACAGAGAGGAAGAGAGACAGAGAGGAAGATCTTACATCCGATGATTCACTCCCCAAGTGACCACATTGGCCGGTGCTGTGCCGATCTGAAGCCAGGAGCCAGGAATTTCCTCTGGATCTCCCATGCGGGTGCAGGGTCCCAAGGCTTTGGGCCGTCCTCTACTGCTTTCCCAGGTCACAAGTAGGGAGCTGGATGGGAGTGGAGCTGCTGGGCTTAGAACCAGTGTCCATATGGAATCCTGGCACATTCAAGGTGAGGACGTAAGCTGTTAGGCCACTGTGCCGGGCCCTAGAACATTTTTTATATGTGTTCACATATGTGTGTAAATACATAATGGAGTCTGAAAGGAAAACCATGAAACTGGTAAGGGAGAAGGGACTGAGTGGAAGCCTGTGGAAACTTGCTTCACCCAGTTTTTGTTTGTTCTAAAGATTTTTTTTTTTTTTAAATTCTTATTGGAAATTCATGTCAGATTTACAGAGGTAAAGAGAGACAGAGAGATGGGCCCGGCAGCGTGGCCTAGCGGCTCAAGTCCTCGCCTTGAAAGCCCCCGGATCCCATATGGGCGCCGGTTCTAATCCCGGCAGCTCCACTTCCCATCCAGCTCCCTGCTTGTGGCCTGGGAAAGCAGTCGAGGACGGCCCAAAGCTTTGGGACCCTGCACCCGCGTGGGAGACCCGGAAGAGGTTCCTGGTTCCCGGCTTCGGATCGGCGCGTACCGGTCCGTTGCGGGTCACTTGGGGAGTGAAACATCGGATGGAAGATCTTCCTCTCTGTCTCTCCTCCTCTCTGGATATCCGGCTTTCCAATAATAATAATAATAATAAAAATCTTTAAAAAAAGAGAGAGAGACAGAGAGAAAGATCTTTAATCCTCTGGTTTACTCCCCAGGTGGCCACAGTGGTCAGAGCTGAGTCAGTCCCAAGTCAGGAGCTTCTTCCAGTCTCCCATGTGGGTGCAGGATCCCAAGGCTTTGGGCCATCTTCCACTGTTTTCCCAGGCCACAGGCAGGGGGCTGTATGGGAAGTGGAGCAGCCAGGACAGGTGCCCGTGTGGGATCCTGGCACTTGCAAGGGGACAAGTAGCTAATTGAGCCATCACACCAGGCCCTGTCTTCTTCTTTGATACAAGGACAAATGAAAGCATAGCTTTCTCTGGAGGCATATGCCAAAACTTTGGAGTTTTGTTTTGTCTTGTTTTTGGCATTTGACAGAAGTTTGCTTTCAGCTTTGAAACCTGATCTTACTGCTGTTGAAGTTTTTTTGTTTCTGTTTTAAATTAAAATGTTTGGGGCCCGCCTGCGTGGCCTAGCAGCTAAAGTCCTCGCCTTGAAAGCCCCGGTATCCCATATGGGCGCCGGTTCTAATCCCGGCAGCTCCACTTCCCATCCAGCTTCGAGGACGGCCCAATGCATTGGGACCGTGCACCCGCGTGGGAGACCCAGAAGAGGTTCCAGGTTCCCGGCTTCGGATCGGCGTGCATCGGCCCGTTGCGGGTCACTTGGGGAGTGAATCATCGGACAGAGGATCTTCCTCTCTGTATATCTGGCTGTAATAAAATGAATAAATCTTTAAAAAAATTAAAATGTTTGGTGAGATAGGGTCAAAGGGACACTTCATGGGAATCAGTGAGTTATTTTTTTTTCTATTTTCAGATGACATTAATCTTTAAAAGGTAAGGAATACCTGACTTGAACCAGTCCCTGTAGATGATCAAATGTGCCACTCACCTTGAAAATGAATGAATATTGGTGCTGTTGCTGCTGCTGTTTAATTTTTATTTCTTTCCTTGAAAGACAGAGGAAGGGAGGCAGAAAGAGATACGTGAGCTCCTATCCTTTGGTTCATTCCCAAATGCCCACAGAGAAGCAGGAGGCAGGAATGTAATCCAGGTCTCCCACGTGAGGCAGGAATCTGGTTACTTGGGTGCCACCCCCACTGCTTCAGCCTCGGCCTCAGCGGGAAGCTGGAGGCAGGAGAGAGCCTACGGTGAGACCCAGGGCTCTGCCAGGAGGCATGCCATCCTGACCTATGATTAACTGCTAGGCCTGACACCTGCTACTTGTGGTATTCATTTTATGTTACTTGTTTTGTTGGTGGTGCTGACATTTTTAAAATTATATGTTATCTATTGCTACCTAATAAAACTTTAAATAATGTTAATTGTTTATCTCATTTTTCCTGGGAATTCATAGTGCTTCTGTGCCCTATAGCCTGGATTCTAAGCCCAGTGAATGAAAGACTGGAAGCAGAATTGTGTGGGAGAAAGCAGATGTTGAGTAGCTGTTTCTGCTAGGTTTCCAGTATTCTGTGCTTTGCTGATCTTTGTCCTGCATCTGAATTTCCTTTCCTTATTCCTCCCCACTTGTCAACCTCTGAATGCTGGATGTCCTGAAATTTCAGCCCTTTGTCTCATTTATTCTTTGGTGACCTCACTTAGTCTCAAGGCTTTAAATATTGTAGATGAGAGGTTTAGTGTGTGAAGAGGCAGATGGATCGAGGATTCTTTGATTCCCAAAACCACAGCTTCCCTTAACCAGCCCACTTGGGCATCTGAAACTCAGTGTGTATAAGCCCGGATTCATTCCTGCCCGAACCTGTCGAGCAGTCTTCCCATTCAGTAAACGGCAATGTTGACCTTCATTTTTCCCTTTTCTTACATTCAATACCTACTTCATCAGTTAGTGCTGTGGGCTCTCCCTTCAGAGTACAAATAGCCAGAATCAGACCTCTGCTTGCCATCTGTCACTGTCATCTTGCTCCAAGCCACCAGCACCTCACCTTGATTCTTCTCCCAGCAGGCAGAATAATCCTGTTAAAAGAAACCAGGTCTGGTCATGTTCCCAGGAGGGTTCCTAAGTTGAAGCACTTAGGCTGGCCTGGGACCTGGCTCCCTGCACACTTTCTCTCACTGCTCTTTCTCACTGTGCTACAGCCATCCTGGTCACTTCCTTGCTACACCTCTAGCACCAAGCCTCATCCATCCAGGGCCTCTGTAATGCTGCTCCTGCTGCCCTCATCCCCAGGGTTAGACAGGCAGTGTTAGATCATGAGTCTACAGGAGAAAAACTGGTTGACTGTTTCTTTCCTAATGGTTTGAATGTTAAGCTCTTTAATTGCTGAAGAAACATCATGGTACTGAGGTGGGAAATTACCCATTTCTAACAATGCAGTTCCTGCTTACTTATTTACTTACACTGTTTAAGTAGTGGGTCCAAAAATTTGCATCTGGCATGAAGTGTCATGCTTCGTCTGTCTGCCCACCATTCTTGCGCGTTCAGGAGAGACTGTCAAGCAGTCCTGTCCTTCCGATGAGGTGAGAGTTGTCAGGAGCCTTTCTGAATGCCACTGAGGGGTTCATTTATGTAGCTCCATGTTTGTCCTTTGGATCACTGTGCTGAGGTATTATCAGAAGGCAGCCCGGGATGCCATGTGAACAGCCCGTTCTGTTAGGTAAGAGGCTTGGGATGGCTCCACACCAGGCTTAAAACAGGTATTGTTTGGATTTCAAAGTAAGCCATAAGAACATTCTTCAAAGGACTAAGCTTTTTTGTGTAGCTTTAAGAATAGGGATGCAGGGGGCCTGGCAGCGTGGCCTAGTGGCTAAAGTCCTCGCCTTGAACACGGCCGGGATCCCATATGAGTGCCAGTTCGTATCCTGACTGCTCCACTTCCCATCCAGCTCCTTGCTTGTGGCCTGGGAAAGCAGTCGAGGACGGCCCAATGCATTGGGACTCTTCACCCGCGTGGGAGACCCGGAAGAGGTTCCTGGTTCACGGCATCGGATTGGCACAGTACCAGCCGTTGCGGGTCACTTGGGGAGTGAATCATTGGATGGAAGATCTTCCTCTCTGTCTCTCCTCCTTTCTGTATATCTGACTTTGTAATAAAAATAAATAAATCTTTATAAAAAAAAAAACAATAGGGATGCAGGGCCCGGTGGCGTCGCCTAGCGGCTAAAGTCCTTGCCTTGTATGCGCCAGGATCCCATATGGGCGCCAGTTCTAATCCCGGCAGCTCCACTTCCCATCCAGCTCCCTGCTTGTGGCCTGGGAAAGCAGTTGAGGACAGCCCAAGGATTTGGGACCCTGCATCCGCGTGGGAAACCCAGAAGAGGTTCCTGGTTCCCTGCTTCGGATTGGCACAGCACCAGCCGTTGCGGGTCACTTGGGGAGTGAATCATTGGATGGAAGATCTTCCTCTCTGTCTCTTCTCCTCTCTGTATATCTGACTTTGTAATGAAAATAAAATCTTTTAAAAAAAATAGGGATGCAGACAGTTGTAGAAGGGAAAATTGCACATCTGACTAATGGGGTCAGTGTTCCCCTTGAGTTTTTTTTTTTCTTTTTAAGATTTATTTATTGATTAGAGGGAGAGTTAGAGAGCTGCTGTCAACTGGTTCACTCCCCAGATGGCTGTAACAGCCAGTGGTGGGTCAGGCTGAAGCCTCGAGTCAGAAGCTTCATCCGGGTTCATCTTGTCTGGGTCTGCATGTGGGTAGCAAGGTTCTAAACACTTGGGCCATCTTCTACTGCTTTCCTAGGCCATAACAAGAGAGCTGGGTGGGAATTGCAACAGCTGAGATACAAAATGGTGCCATGTGGGATGCTGGCATTGGAGGTAGTGGCTTTACTGACCATAATTCCGCCCCCCTGTGACATGTTTTAGCTGAGATTTATTACGTCTGAAAGATAATCATTTGTTTATAGCTGTGAGACAAGCAGAGTTTTCTGGGTGCACAGCTGAAGGAGAACATCACCAGCAGATCTGGAGACTTGAGATACTGAGAGGGTGTGCCTGTCTATATGGGGATTGTGATATTAGGTGGAGTTTATTTTTATGGGTCACAGAAACACATTGTTGAGAATGTTGAGAAGCACATTGAGAGATGATGCCAGTTTCCCACCCCACCGTCTTGTTAAAGTTACTGACCTTAGATCTTCCCTGTTTTCCAGTACATAAATGTGATGCTGCAAGTTCCCTTCTAAACACTACTTTTGCAATAGATTTTCCTTCATATCTCTGCTTTGATTTGTTTGCTATTTAAACATGTGTTATTTATTGGCTTTTATAAAAATGTACCTTTTTTTATTGGAAAGCCAGATTTACGAAGAGGAGAGACAGAAAGCAAGATCTTCCATCCACTGCTTCACTCCCCAAGTGGCCACAGTGGCCAGAGCTGAGCCTATCCAGAACTGGGAGCTTCTTCTGGATTTCCCCTGCAAGCGCAGGATCCCATCCCAAGGATTCAGGTCATCCTGCCCTGCCTTTCCGGGACATAAGCAGCAAACTGGATGGGAAGTGGAGCAGCTGAGACCCAAACTGGCACCCATATGATAACTTGATGCTTGGAAGTGGAGTTAGCCAATTGAGCTATCACACCAGGCCCTAAACTTGTATCATTTCATATCAGAATATTTTTGGATTTTCCAGTTGTCTTTCTGTTGTTGAGTTCTAGTTTAGTTACTGTTGTGGTCTGAGGGATTATATTGTGTGATTTCTATTTTAAGTTTGATAGGGTGTGTTATGGCTCAGGTGATCTGTCTTGATGAATATTGCACATAAGCATAGGAAGGTGTATTTACTGTTGTTGAATGATGAAGTCCGAGGATGCCGTTTATAGTCAGTTGGTTTTCTATCCTGAGTATGTCCTATTCTGAGAGATGGATACTGAAGTATCCGTTGACAATAGTAGATTCTTCTGCTGCTTTTGGCATTTCTATCAGGTTTTATCTTGTGCATTTTACTGTGCTATTGTTAGGTAATTTTTTTAAGAAATATGAAGTTTTATTAGAATGGCAGGTTCACAGAAAGACCTTCCATCTGCTGATTCACTCCAAAAATAGCCGCAATAGCCAGAGCTCAGGCGATCTGAAGCCAGGAGCCAGGAGCTTCTGCAGGTCTCCCATGCGGGTGCAGGGTCCCAAGGCTTTGGGCCATCCTCGACTGCTTTCCCAGGTCACAAAGGGGGAGCTGGATGGGAAATGGAGCAGTCAGGATACGAACTGGCACCCATATGGGATCCCGGTGCATGCAAGGTGAGGACTTGAGTCCCTAGGTTACTGTGCCAGGCCCTGATAACTTTACTTGCTTTGAGGTCTGCTGTCTGAAATTAATATAGCTGCTCCTGCTTTTAATGTGTATGTGTTTTTATATCTAAAGTGAATTTAGAAAATATGTAGAGATGAATCTTTTCAATCCACTGGCATAGTTTTTATCATTTATTATCTTTAGGAACTGATGTTTAAAGTGGTTATTGATAAAGTTAGATTAATAGCTGCTGTTTTGTGTTCATTATCTGTTTTTGTCCCTGTTTTCACTTTACATGCTTTTTTTATGACTTTGTACTTTTTGTTAATTTTTATTTTTTTATCTACTTGGCAGAGAGAGATAGAAATCTTCATCTTTATCAACTGGTTCACTCTCCAAATGCCCAAAACAGTCAACGCTTGGGTCAGTCAAAAGCCAGGACTGGGTCTGCAGTGTGGGTAGCAAAAACCCAGGAGTTGAGTCGCCTGCTGCCTCCCAGGATGCATATGCAGGAAGTTGGACCAAAAGCAGAGAAACCAGAACCCACAAGGTCCTCAGATATGGAATGTGGGCCCCGGAAGCTGTGCTTTATCCCACTGTTACCTCACAACACTTGCCCCCCCCCCCTTTTTTGGCTTAAAATGAGCATTCTCTGATTTAATTTTCTTTGCTTTTTGCTTTTTTTTCCCTTAATCTGCTCTCACTTTGCTGAGATGCCAGGAAAAAGATAATATTTAGAATTAGTCTGCCACATATTTTACTCTATTTCAGAAATTTCGCAGTCACATCTCTTTTTCTTTAACTCTAAGTAATGGTATAAATATGTTGTTTCTTTTTTAAGCTAATTTTCTAATACTCAACCAAGGGTATCTTGTTCTCCGCATGTTGCAGATAGGCCATATTTTAATTCAGTTATTTTTATCCGTGATTTATCTTTATTAGCAGAATTTGAGAATCACTCTTGTAAAATAATGCATATTTTAAATCCAGTAAGAGCCTAGCCTAACAGACTTTTAGTGTAAATAACTAATCCTAAATTATCTTTCAACTATAATATCTTTTTACTCAGCTTAGCTGTGTGATCACACATAATTGAACGCCACCCACTGACAAACAGTTATTTTAGTGGTTAAGTATAGAGATTAAGATCTGCTCTGTTAGTGAATATGGTATTGTGTTTGAACTGGCTTGTGTTGGAACCCTGAATGGAGGCTGAGTTACTGGGCGAGGAGCCAGTCACCTTCTGCTAAATGAATTGAGTCCAAAAGAGTCTTCCAAAACAGTTGTATTTGCTTTCCCATCCAGCTCCACATTCCAGGAAAGAAGGTTCAGTCATTAGGAAGTATATTCACAGCTTACTTTCCGTTGACGCCGGTCAATTCACAGTGGCTTTAGCAAATAATAAACTCAGCTCTCACCCTAGACACTTACTAATAGCCATGGGATTGAGTGGAGTCTGACAGTCTGGCAGCGGGGCTGCTCACAGCTGCCCCCACAGCACCTGAGCACAGACCTGGCTCCCCAGGAAGACATCCAAGGGATTTGATTCTAACTCATCTTGAGTGGATTCCATGTGCCATGGTAAAAAGAGAGAGAGAAAAGGGAAAAAAAATAAATAACCAGACTTTGGGATTAAATTGTAATAAATAAGTTGGCTGCACTTAAACTCAACTAATTGGTAGTTTTAAATTAAAAAGAAATGAAGCTTTCAAAACCATTGGTTTTTGAACAGAGTAATTCTAAATGACTTAGAATAAGGTGCACAAAAGACAGATCAGGGCCCGGCGGCATGGCCTAGCGGCTAAAGTCCTCGCCTTGAATGCCCCGGGATCCCATATGGGCGCCAGTTCTAATCCCGGCAGCTCCACTTCCCATCCACCTCCCTGCTTGTGGCCTGGGAAAGCAGTTGAAGACAGGCCAATGCATTGGGACCCTGCACCCGCGTGGGAGACCCAGAAGAGGTTCCTGGTTCCCGGCTTCGGATTGGTGCGCACCGGCCGTTGTGGCTCACTTGGGGAGCAAATCATCGGACGGAAGATCTTCCTCTCTGTCTCTCCTCCTCTCTGTATATCTAACTTTCCAATAATAATAAAATCTTTAAAAAAAAAAAAAAAGATCAAGGGTGCTGTGACTTAACAGGTAAAGCTGCAGCCTACATTGCTGGCATCCCCATTTGGGCATGGTTTGTGTCCCAGCTGTTCCACTTCCAATGCCACTCCCTGCTAAAGTGCCTAGGAAAGCAGCAGGGGAGAGTGGATATTCTTGGGTCCCTGTATCCACGTAGGAGACCCAGAAGAAGCTGCTGGCTCCTGTGCCAGCTTGGCCCAGTCCCAGCCACCATTGTACCCATATGAGGAGTAAATCAACAGATGGAAATCTCTTTGTCTCTGTCTCTGTAATTTTGGCTTTCAAATACATAAAATAATTCTTTTTTTAAAATAAAGAATGCAAAGTGATACATTAATATTTAACAGCACTGGGTGGTGGGAATATGAATGTTTATTCTCTCTTTTTTTTTAAGTTTTAAGCATTTTATTTAAAAAATTTTACAGCAAAAGTCCTGTGGTTTGATTGTACTTCCTGTCTCTTTCTGTCTTCAGTCATTAATTGCCTGACTTGGTGGATGCCTGACAGTTCATGCATTGCACGTCGTGTTTTGTTCTGGGTCTCCCTCATATAGACCCTTGCACTGGCACTGTTCCCCTGAGCTCCTTTTAGTAGTGAGTTTGTTGCTTTCATAGAAGAAGCTTGTATACAGTGCTATAGCTGGTTTGAGATACTGGGTCTTCCTCAAGGAGCTGCTTTTTAAATCAGGGAAGGAGTCAGTATGGTGGTATAGTAGGTTAAGCCACTACCTACAGTATGACATCCATATGGGATGTTCAAGTTCTGATCCACCTCCCTGCTGATGGCCTGTGAAGGCAATAGAGGATGGCCCATTGCTTAAGCCCCTGCGTCACATGGGAAACCCAGAGACTACAAGTTCAGACTGGCCAAACTCAGCTATTACCATCAGTGGAAGATTCTTTCTCACTCACTCTGTGCCTCTCTCACTCTCCCCCTATATCTCTCTATACTTTTTAATATTTATACTATTTAATATTTATTTGTCTTGGGTGCCAGTTCATGTCCTGGCTTCTCCACTTCCCACTCAGCTTCCTGCTTGTGGCCTGGGAAAGCAGCAAAGGATAACCCAGAGCCTTGGGACCCTACACCCATGGGGGAGACCAGGGAGAAACTCATAACTTCTGGCTTGGGATTGCCTTGGCTCTGGCTGTTACAGTCCATTCAGTGGATGGAAGACCTTCCCTATCCTTCTCTCTTTAAATCTGTCTTTCCAATAAAAATAAATAAGCTTTACCGAAGAGATTTTTGCTGCAGCAGCAGCAGCAACCAGGCACCGTTTGAGTGTCTCAGCGGCCTGTGGCCTTCCCCTCCTGAGCACTGGACGACTGCAGCAGCTTCAGCTTCAGGTTTCACTTCCTATGTGACCAGTAAATGTAGGGTTTCTGTTAGTATAGTCTCTTTACCAGGGTGGGAAATCTTTCTCAGAGGTCCCCAAGAGACATCCTGTCAGGAGCCAGGGACCCAGAAGTGGGTCCCAAAAGTTACAGAGGGGAGTGGGATTCATGGCGCCCAGCTCAGGTATAATTTTCCCTGTGGCGAGGCAACTGTCTGCCAGAACGTCGACCATGGACTGAAACCTTATTTCCTAAAGTAGCAGGCCCTAGTGCTCGTCCGACAGGCCTCTAGGCTTTTTGTTGTACAGTTCTCTTGACCACCAGCCTCAGGAACCGTCAGTTGGGACCAGCACAGTGGCTTATGGGCTAATCTTGCACCTACCAGCACTGGCATCCCATGTAGGCAGGGGTTCGTGTCCCAGCTGCTCCACTTCCCACACAGCTCCCTGCTTGTGACCTGGGAAAACAGTGGAGGATGGCCCAAAGCCTTGAATCCCTGTACCCACATGGGAGACCCAGAAAAAGCTACTGACTTCGATTTGACTCAGCTCTGACCATTGTGGCCATTTGGAGAATGAACCGGTAGATGGAAGATATCTCCCTCCCTCTCCTCTCTCTCTTCTCTTTGTTCTATGTCTCTCTGTAACTTTGTCTATCAAAACAAACAAAAACCAAAAAGACAAAAGCTGTTAGATGAGTGCCAGTGCCTGAGCATGTGCACATTTGGAGAAACAACCAGAGGGAAGAATGGGAATCTTGGTGTTTCCCTGGTGAGTTCAACCTCTCCCAGAAAACATTTCTATCTTGGGGAAACACCTCACAGAGAAAGGGACAATAGCTTTTGTTTTCTCTTTCTAGTAAGCAGGCAATTACTCAGATTTTTTTACTTGGCCAAAAGTACTAGAACTAATGTAGTTCAAAGTTTGCTGAATAATGAAAGACAATAGGTACTTTCTTTAGAATTTGCACTACTAGCTAAGAAGAGGTTTTAAATAAAGATTCTTTACCTAGATTAGGAGCTTTGGACATAGAGATTGAATTGTAATTACTTTCGTACTTCAAGAAAAAAAGGCCTGTCCCGGACACCTCCTTTACTGAACCTGATATGTACCCCAGATCACACCTTCACCCCACCGGACGGAGCCAGGTATCTGTCGGATATGCGCCTGACGCCCTGTGTGCAGGGATCATGTGAGGTACAAATATAGCCCCCTCTCAGGTTCCCTGAGGCCAAATCAAAGAGAGCTGGGAGAGGAAGGCTGCGCACAGGGCCACAGGGTCATGACTTGAAGCAGTGACGTGGGAACCTCCACCCGTGAGGAACACTCTTTCAGCAGTGCTGTGAGGTCCTCTTCTGACTAGTGGAGGGCCTTTCCTAAGGAAGCTGCTCAGTCTCAAGGTTGTATCCGTGTTTGTTTTCACCTAATTGGAAGGCAGAGCAGATCGCAGATCTGCTGCTTCATTCCCTAATGCTTGCAACAGCCAGTCCTGGGCCTAGCCAAATCAGGGAGCACCCGATTGGTGCCCTTGTGGGTGACAGAGCAAGTCAGATTGGAAGCTGAGTCAACATTTCCCAAAAGTACCTTGTAAGACCCACTGTGCCACAACACTCGCACCCAAATCTCAGCTAAATATAAGAATAGTTCTTTGCTTTTTACTTTAGGATGACTGGTCTGATCACTTTATTTATTTTTTTAAAGATTTATTTTATTTTTATTACAAAGTCGGATACACAGAGAGGAGGAGAGACAGAAAGGAAGATCATCTGTCCATTGATTCACTCCCCAAGCGGCCGCAACAGCCGGAACTGAGCTGATCCCAAGGCAGGAGTCTGGAGCTTCATCTGGGTCTCCCATGCAGGTGCAGGGTCCCAAGGCCTTGGGCCACCCTCAGCTGCTTTCCTAGGCCACAAGCAGGGAGCTGGATGGGAAGTGGAGCAGCTGGGACACAAACTGGCGCCCATATGGGATGCTGGTGCTTACAGGTAAAGGATTAGCCTGTTGAGCCATGCACTAGGCTCAGTTTATCCTGGACTTTACGCCAGAGTTGGTATGCTTCATGCAGAAAAGTCCTCTAAAGGAAAACAGAGATATAAGTGTCAAATGTGGAAATTACTGTTAATAAACAAGTTTTAAAAAATTACATGGTATTATAATATTGAATTGATTTATACCCTTAAAGTTTAGAGATGATTTTCTTTTCTAAACTTTTAGTTTCTTTAAGAAATAATAAGGCCCAGCGTGATAACCTAATGGCTAAAGTTCTCGCCTTGTACGTGTCAGGATCCCATATGGGCACCAGTTCTAATCCCGGCAGCTCCACTTCCCATTCAGCTCCCTGCTTGCGGCCTGGGAAAGCAGTTGAGGATGGCCCAAGGCTTTGGGACCCTGCACCTGTATGGGATACCTGCAAGAGGCTTCTGGCTTCAAATCGGCTCAGCTCTGACCATTGTGGCCACTGGGGAGTGAATCAGCAGACGGAAGATCTTTGTCCTCTTCTGTATATCCAATTTTCGAATAAAAATAAGTAAATCTTAAAAAACGCAGTAGTTTAATTAATTAAGTCGTGGCTGTAACCTCTGCCTGCAGCATTGGCATCCTGTATGGGAGCCAGTTTGAGTCCCAGTTGTTCCATATCTGCTCCAGTTTCCTGCGTGGGAAAGCAGCAGAGGATGGCTCAAGATCTTGGGCCCCTGCACTCAAGTGGGGCCAGATGAAGCTCCTGGCTCCTGGCTTTAGCCATTGCAGCCATTTGGGGAATAAACCTGCAGATGCAAGATTTCTGTGTTGGGCTCAGTGGCGTGGCCTAGCGGCTAAAAGTCCTCGCCTTGAACACACTGGGATCCCATATGGGCGCCGTTTCTAATCCCAGCAGCTCCACTTCCCATCCAGCTCCCTGCTTGTGGCCTGGGAAAGCAGTGGAGTAAGGCCCAATGCGTTGGGACACTGCACCCGTGTGGGAGACCTGGAGGAGGCTCCTGTCACCTGGCTTCGGATCGGCACAGCACCGGCCGTCGCGGTCACTTAGGGAGTGAATCATCAGACAGAAGATCTTCGTCTCTATCTCTGCTCCTCTCTGTATATCTGACTTTGTAATAAAAATAAATAAATGTTTTAAAAAAAAGATTTCTGTGTCTCTCTGTAACTCTGACTTTCAAATAAAAGTAAATAAATAAATTTTTAAAATAGGTTAAATACTAGCTTCTCAAGAGAATGTTCTTTCCCCTTTGCAGAAGAGACAGATGACGGCCTCTTTGAGTCTTTATTTATCCTTGGCCCTGTCAGGGCCCCCAGCTGCACCAGCCAGGGCTCCCCCATGCACATGTGCAGGCTGTAACTGTGTGGGTGGTAGTTTCAGGGGGCCCTGTAGCAGCCCACCCACCCTCTAAAGCAGTTTTTATTGATAATTCATAAAATACAAACTAGTTAGCTTTAGCTGGCTGTGAAACACAATTATTTTCCAGGAACAATTTAAATTATAAGGGTATATATTTGCATTCAAATGGACCATAGTCACAAGAGTATGGTTATAAAGAACTAATACGAACTTTAGAAATAATAATAATAATAATAAATAGGAAGTAGAAAAAACAGGTATGTTGGCAGAAGAAAGGAACAGAATTCCTTGAGGGATAATTAGTAAAAATTAATTTCAGAATATATAAGTCACCCGAAAGTATAAACATGTAAATCGGGTGGGGAACATACAAGAAGCAAAATCATTTCATCTGGCCCTGCTAAGGCAGTCTCAGCTGGGACTCAAAATTCACTAAGTCAGTTCAGACATGGTAATTTTTAAAATTGATTATTTTTGTGGCTCATGAATAATTTTATAAACCCTTGGTCAAAAAAAGGACCTGCTTTAAATCGGCTTCCATTATCTTTATTATGTATCTCCTTTTTTTTTTGAAAGATTTATTCATTTTATTACAGTCAGATATACAGAGAGGAGAGACAGAGAGGAAGATCTTCCGTCCAATGATTCACTCCCCAAGTGAGCCGCAACGGGCCGGTGCGCGCCAATCCGAAGCCGGGAACCAGGAACCTCTTCTGGGTCTCCCACGCTGGTGCAGGGTCCCAAAGCATTGGGCTGTCCTCAACTGCTTTCCCAGGCCACAAGCAGGGAGGTGGATGGGAAGTGGAGCTGCCGGGATTAGAACTGGTGCCCATATGGGATCCCGGGGCATTCAAGGCGAGGACTTTAGCCACTAGGCCACTCCACTGGGCCCTATTACATATCTCTTAACTGTTAGAGGGGCAAGCATTTGGTTACATCTCTGCTTGGGCCACCTACATCCCGTATCAATGCCTGGCTCCAATCCCAGCCCCCCTGTTTACATTCCAGCCTCCTGCTAATGCTCACCCAGGGAGGTAGCAGGTGATGTATGGAGTCCTTAGGCCTCTGCCCTCCAAGTGGGAGAAACAAATGGCGTCCTGGGCCTTGGCATGGGCCTGGCACACCGTTGTGCTCTATGGGCACTTGGGAAACAAGTCCGTGCATGAAAGATCTTACTCTCCGTGCTTCTCAAACACAGTGAAAGCAAAGCTTTTTTTTTTTTTTTTAGGTTTATTTATTTTTATTGCAAAGTCAGATGTACAGAGAGAAGGAGAGACAAAGAGGAGGATCTTCTGTCTGTTGATTCACTCCTCAAGTGACCGTAACCGAAGCTAAGCATATCCAAAGCCAGGAGCCAGGAGCTTCATTCGGGTCTCCCATGTGGGTGCAGGGTCCCAAGGCCTTAGGCCATACTCAACTGCTTTCCCAGGCCACAGCAGGGAGCTGAATGGGAAGTGGGACTGCCAGGATTAGAACCAGCGTCCATATGGGATCCTGGCACATACAAGGCGAGGACTTTAGTCACTAGGCTATCGTGCCAGGCCCAAAAACAAAGTTAAAAGAGCTGTTAACATTTCTGTCTATTTTATGCAAATTGAGTCTTAGCTGTATTTAAATATTTTTTTGGAATATTTTTTAGAATTTTTATATATTTATTTGATGGGCCCGCGTAGTCTCACCTGTGTAGGAGACCTGGAAGAAGTTCCTGGATCCTGGCTTCGGATTGGCACAACTCTTGCTGTTGTGGTCACTTGGGAGTGAATCATCGGACAGAAAATCTTCCTCACTGTCTCTCCTGCTCTCTAAAAATCTGACTTTGCTATAAAAATAAATACATCTTTTTAAAACTTTATTTATTTGAAAGGGAAGATTTACAGAGAGAAGGGGAGAGAGAGAGGTATTCTATCCTCTGACTGACTCCCCAAATGGCTGTAATGGCTGGAGCCTGAACCAATCTAAATCCAGGAGCCAGGAGCTTCTTCTGGGTCTCCCATGCAGGTACAAGGGCCCAAGGACTTGAGCTATCCTCTGCTTCTTTCCCAGGCCACAAGCAGGGAGCTGGATCAGAAATGGAGCAGCTGGGACATGAACTGACACCCATATGGGATGCTGGTGCTTGCAGGTGGAGACTTAGGCTACTATAGCATGGTTCCTGCCCAGTAAAAGTTACTTTTCTGGAGCCAGTTACTCTGGTACAGTGGCCTAGCTGGGGCCAGCAATGCCAGCATCCCAAACTGGAGCATGCATTTCAGTTTTAGCTATTTTATTTCCAATCCAGGTTTTGCTAAAGCACCTGGGAAGCCAATGAGTGGTAGCCCAGGTGCTAGGCTACCTGGCACGCCTGTGGGAGACCTGCCTGGAGTCTGGTTCTTGGCTTCAGCCCAGTTTAGCCTTGGCCATTTGCAGCCATTGGGGAAGTAAATCAGAGGAAGACAAAATGATGGTATGTCCCAGGCCCAGTGCATGTTTCAGAGTGCAGCAGATTCACAGAACCACAAGGGAGCTGCAGACTGCCTCACCTCAGCAGCTCCTTGCCGCCCTTGGAGTAAGGGCAGTTGCAGAGGCCCCGTTGAAATGGGCTGGGGGAGTGGGCAGCAGGAGCTGGGCCTTTTCAGAACATAGGAGTGATCTAGTTAGTAGTTAAGGAAAAGATACAGGCACAGCACCCCGCAAAGCCCCAGCTAAGCCACCTTCTGAATGTGTGGCACTTTCTGCAAAGTCCCCTAGCACCTTGGAACACCTACCAAATCACTTCAGATGAGAACTGTATAGACAGACTGTCCTGGTGAAGAATTTAAGTATGTTGAGATGTTCCAAGAGTAAATGCAAATGTTCTGTTTACAAGGAAGAGAAAATCATGGACACAAAAGTACACACAGTTGGAACAGGATGATTAAAAAAAAGTAGTAATGGGGCCGATATTGTGTAGTAGATTAAATAAGCCCCTGCCTGCAATGCTAACATCCCATATGGGTACCAGTTTGAAATGCCTCTATAACATTTCCGATTCAACTCCCTGCTACTGGCCTGGGAAGGCAGCAGAAGATGCCCCAGGTGCTTGGGCCTTGCACCCATGTGGGAGCCCTAGAAGAATTTCCTGACTACTGGTTTTGGATTGATCTAGCTCCAGCTGCTGTTACTATTTGGGAAGTGAACCAGAGAATAGAAGACCTCTTTGTCTCTCCTTCTCTCTGTAAAAATTAAAATATCTTTTTTTTTTAAAGGCATATTTACAGAGAGAACAGGGAGAAAGATCTCAGTCATCTGGTTCACTCTCAAGTGGCCACAATGGCCAGAGCTGAGCCGATCCAGAGCCAAGAGCTTCTTCCAGGTCTCCACAGAATGCAGGGTCCCAGCACTTGGGCCATCCTCTGCTGCTTTCCCAGGCCACAAACAGGAAGCTGGAAGGGAAGTGGAGCAGCCGGGACATGAAATAGCACTCATACGGGATCCTGGTACTAGGCCCTTCCTCCCTCCCTCCCTTTCTACCTACCTACCTTCCTTCCTTTTCTTTCTTTTTAAAAAAAGATTTACTTATTTTTATTGGAAAGGCGGATATACAGAAAGGAGGAGAGACAGAGAGGAAGATCTCCCGTCCAATGGTTCACTCCCCAAGTGAGCCGCAACAGGTGGAGCTGAGCCAATCCGAAGCCAGGAGCCAGGAACCTCTTCCGGGTCTCCCATGCGTTGCAGGGTCTCAAGGCTTTGGGCCATCCTCGACTGCTTTCCCAGGACGCAAGTAGGGAGCTGGATGGGAAGTGGGGCTGCCGGAATTAGAACTGGTGCCCATATGGGATCCCAGCGTGTGCAAGGCGAGGACTTTAACTACTATGCTATTGCGCTGGGCCCTCTTTCTTTCTTTTTTATAGGTTTATTTATTTTTATTGGTAAGGCAGATACAGAGAAGAGAGACAGAGAGGAAGATCTTCCATCCAATGATTCACTGCCCAAGCAGCTGCAACAGCCAGAGTTGTGCCAATCCAAAGCCAGGAGCCTGGAGCCTCTTCCAGGTCTCCCATATGGTTGCAGGGTCCAAGGCTTTGGGCTGTCCTTGACTGCTTTCCCAGGTCACAAGCAGGGAGCTGGATGGGAATTGGGGCCACCGGGATTATAACTCGTGCCCATATTGGATACTGGCACATGCAAGGTGAGGACCTTAGCTGCTAGGCTACCATGCCGAGCCTTTTTCTTTCTGTTAAGAAATCATCTTTAATGGATTAGAAAGTCTCACATCTAAACAACTATTCAAGGGCCTAAAGGAGTTAATACGTATTGAATACGTAGTGTGTTAATGTGTAATACGTATTGAGTACGTAGTGTTAATACATAGTGTGGCCTAGAGGCTAAAGTCCTCACCTTGAACGCCCTGGGATCCCATGTGGGCACCGGTTCTAATCCCGGCAGCTCCACTTCCCATCCAGCTCCCTGCTTGTGGCCTGGGAAAGCAGTCGAGGACGGCCCAATGCCTTGGGACTCTGCACCCACGTGGGAGAAACAGAAGAGGCTCCTAGCTCCTGGCTTTGGATCAGCTCAGCTCTGGCTGTTGCGGCTCACTTGGGGAGTGAATCATCGGACGGAAGATCTTCCTCTCTGTCTCTCCTCCTCTGTATATCTGAGTTTGTAATAAAAATAAATAAATCTTTATAAAAAAAAAAAAAAGAAAACTTCTCAACACCTGCTGAGGTCGCCCCTTCACTCTCCATCTGTGAGATAGCTCTGCATTTCCATCCTGGTAGCCTGTGCCTGTGTTACCCACTGGGTACTGGGCTCCTCCTACCTGAGGAACAGACAGCCAGAACCCAGTCAGCAAGGATCTTGGTCTTGTGGATTTTGCCTTCCAACTTGTTCGCTATTGCCATTTTGGGGTTCTGGTTAGGTGGTTGGGATGTATTTATTGGCATCATGGCCGGGATGGTGGTGGAGAGAGGCGAGGAGTTCTCCCTGCCCAGTGATCCTTCTGGGAGCCGCCACACCTGTGCCATGGCCCCCTGTGTGTGTTCGTTTGTTCTCTGTTCCACAGACTACTCCAGAAGATGCCCATCAAGGCCAACAAGCAGCCAGCAAGCAGAGTGTTCATTTTTCCCTTTGATTTTTTCAGGCTGGCGTAAAAGGGACATTGGGAAGACTAGTTGGGATTTTTGAGGTAAGTCTTTTAAAACCTTTGGTTAAAAATGGTATATTAATAACCTAATTAGGGACTATGCAATCTGTTTCACCTGATTGTCCAAACAGCAGCAGAAGCAGAGAATAAATGACATTCTCTCTTTTAAAGATTTCCTTTTATTTTACTACCCTATTCCTGCTTTTCTCTCTGCTCAAAAATGGAAGGAAAGATAGGTGCATGTAGAGAAAAGAGGAAAATTAGCATATGTAGCTATCCCAAGAGTGGGATAATAAGGAGCTCATCTGTGAGGCAGGTGTGAAACAGTGGATGATGAGCAGAGTAGGTTGGAAGGAGGGCAGTGTGCAGGGCACCCTGCTCGTCAGCCTAAATGCACCAGCAGTGTGGTGCCTCCATGCAGTCCCCATCGCCGTCCAGTTTAGTTTACATGTTGCTTGTTGAGAGGTTACGGCATTTGATGTTGGAGTTAGGGCAAAGAAAAGGAAAAAATGAGTATGCAAGTTCAGCTTTAGAACATACCCTAAATGAATTCAAATACAGTTGGCTTCAAGTAGGCCAGGAGAGGCGAGCGCTGGACCCAGCTGGTAAGTCACTGCTTGGGATGCTTGCATCCCATGTGCCAGTGCCCCGTTCCCATCTTGGCTACTCTGCTTCTGCTTCCTGCTGAGGCATATACCAGAAAGTGGCAAGGGAAGGCCAAAGTCCTTGGCTCCCTGCCAGGCATGTAGAGGCCCGAGACTGAACTCTGGATACCTGGCTTCAACCTGGTCCAGCCCCTACTGTTTCAGGCTTTGGAGAGAGAATCAGTGAGGGGACAATTATCTACCTGTCACCCTGTCTCTCAAATAACATGAAAAGAATAAATAGACCACGATTGTAGGATAAGACCAAGCCAAAGGACTCTCAGTTCCTAAGCGAAGGACAGCGCACACGAGTGGGTTTCATGCAAGTCGTCTCAGCTCTCCAAGGAAAACTCTTGTGCTGTCCTTGTCTTTGCCCCCTCAGAACCAGGAGAGGAAGCACAGGACGTACGTGTATGTCCTCATTGTCACAGAAGTACTGGAAGACTGGGAGGACTCTGTGAACATTGGTAAGTTGTCACCAGAGAACATCCCAGCCGTGGCAGCCTTTGCTACACCTTAGAGCGTCCTCTGGAGTCCAATGGGAGGTAACACCAGGCCGAGTCTTAGGAAGCAGGCATATGAATTTTTAACTGAAGAAACTTGGGTTTTGAACTGTTTGAGAGGTGGTTGTGTACATTGTCAGGAAATGGAAACATGTTGCATGAGAAATGAGAGCGCTTGTTCCTGTTGTCACCTGGCTCAGCTCTGGAAGGTTCTACATTTGTACCTTCTCTCTCCCCGCCAGGCCCTCCTTGGCTTTGGCCACCACTGGCTGAGCAGGACCCTGGTCATAACTCCTCATGGCACTCACTCGTATTGTTACAGGAAACTTTCAGTTTGGGGGTATAAGTTCTGTCCTGTAAAGGTGATCAGTAGAGGCCAAGTCAGAGAGGCCATGTCCAATTTTCTCCTTGGCACTGCCCTGTAGGGCCACACCACTTTCTCCTGGATCACTGCTGTGGGCCTGTCTAGTAAACATGCAGTGGTGGCAGTTTCATGTTTGATTCCTGTTGTGATTTTTTTTTTTTTTTTTTTGCCTCTGAATGAAATCCTATGCTAGAGAAGTATAGTTCCTGTGACGGACTGGCAGGCAGATAAAACTTGCTTACAAAACCCTGCCACAGTCCATGTGTGTGCTATGCCACCATGTCCCCCTCCCGCTGTTAACCTGGACAGATCATAGCTCTTCTCAGGACTTTGTATCTAACAGTGCTGCAGCATGCATGAACACCTGCACTTGGCATGGATGTGCTGAGTCCGGCTCCAGGACAGGAGGCAAGTGAGCTGTGGGCCTGTGCTCAAGCCGGGCTGCCACACACTTGTCAAGCTGACTGGGAAGGTACCAGTTGCTCTGGTAACCTCCAAACTCACCCTGCAGCTGGTGCTCCCACCACTGAGAGCTGCCCTAACTGAAATAATTTAAAATGTGAGAAATAGGACCCAGTATGGTGGCCTAGCATCTAGGCCATGATCCCATATGGGCGCCAGTTCTAATCCCGGCAGCTCTATTTCCCATCCAACTCCCTGTTTGTGGCCTGGGAAAGCAGTTGAGCATAGCTCAAAGCCTTGAGACCCTGTACCCGTGTGGGAGACCCAGAAGAAGTTCCTGGTTCCTGGCTGCAGATCAGCACAGCACCAGCCATTGCAGTCTCTTGGGGAGTGAATCATCGAACAGATCTTCCTCTCTGTATATCTGACTTTGCAATAAAAATAAAATAAATCTTTTTTTTTTTTTTAAAGATTTTATTATTATTGGAAAGCCGGATATACAGAGAGGAGGAGAGACAGAGAGGAAGATCTTCCATCCGATGTTTCACTCCCCAAGTGAGCCGCAACGGGCCGGTGCTCGCCAATCCGATGCCGGGACCAGGAACCTCTTCCGGGTCTCCCACATGGGTGCAGGGTCCCAAAGTCTTGGGCTGTCCTCGACTGCTTTCCCAGGCCACAAGCAGGGAGCTGGATGGGAAGTGGAGCTGCCGGGACTAGAACCGGCACCCATATGGGATCCCGGGGCTTTCAAGGCGAGGACTTTAGCCGCTAAGCCACGCCGCCGGGCCCAAAATAAATCTTTTTAAAAATGTGAGAAATAAGCCCACTGCAGCTTCCAGAGGGCCTTGCTGGCATTCTCCTTGCCCACTGAGAAATGGGATCTGGCCCATGTGAAACAGATGGCATTGTGGGACAGCAAATGAGGCTGCTGCTCACAGCAGTAGATTTCCATATTTTAGGGCTGCTTTGAGTCCCAGCCACTCTGGGAAGGCAGTGGAGGATAACCCAAGTGCTCAGACTCCTGCCACTCACTTTGGGACACACAGGTGCAGGTCCTGGCTCCCAGCTTCAGCCTGACCCAGCCCTGATGGTTACAGCCACTTGAGGAATAAAACAATGGATGGAAAAATCAGTTACTCTCTTTCTATCTCACTCTGCTTTCAAATAAATACATCTTTTCAGAGAATTAACAATAGTAAAGGTAGCATTGCTGGCGGGGGTGCCGTGAGATGAGTGGAAATGAGCGGCATAGCCCTTGAGGAAAGCCTCTGGGCAGTGTGTATATGAGCCATCCAACCTTCAGATGCTTTACTCTTAGCTGTTGTGGTAGGGATCTTTATCTAAAAAAAATTTTTTTTAAAGATTTATTTATTTTATTACAAAGTCAGGTATACAGAGAGGAGGAGAGACAGAGAGGAGTATCTTTCGTCCGATGATTCACTCCCCAAGTGAGCTGCAACGGCCGGTGCTGCGCCAGTCCGAAGCCGGGAACCAGGAACCTCTTCTGGGTCTCCCACGCGGGTGCAGGGTCCCAAAGCTTTGGGCCGTCCTCAACTGCTTTCCCAGGCCAGAAGCAGGGAGCTGGATGGGAAGTGGAGCTGCCGGGATTAGAACTGGCGCCCAAATGGGATCTCGGTGTGTTCAAGGTGAGGACTTTAGCTGCTAGGCCACGCTGCCGGGCCCTAAAAAATTTTCAAATTTAAAAAAATTAATCAAGGAGAAAGTTTTGTTTTTGTTTTTAAAGATTTATGTTATTTGGGCCCGGCACAATGGCTCAGTGGTTAAATCCTCACCTTGCACATCTGGGATCCCAGATGGGTGCTGGTTCATATCCCAGATGCTCCACTTCCTATCCAGCTCCCTGTTTGTTGCCTTGGAAAGCAGCAGAGAGTGACCCAAAGCCTTGGGACTCTATACCCATGTGGGAGACCCAGAAGAAGCCCCTGGCTCCTGGCTTTGGATCAGCTCAACTCCAGCTGTTGTGATCACTTGGAGAATCAGCCAGTGGACAAAAGATCTTTTTGTCTATCTCCTTCTCTCTCTGTAACTCTGACTTTCCAATACAAATGAACAACAAAAGTTATGTTATTTGAAAGACAGAGTTACAGAGAGAGGAAAAGAGAGATCTGTTTATTGGTTCATTCTCTGAATAGCTGCTTTGGCTAGGACTGGGTCAGGCCAAAGCTAGGAAATTCTTCTGTCCTTCCCATGTGGGCACAGGAGCCCAAGCAGTTGGGTTCCTCCACTGTCTTCCCAGGCAAATTAGCAGGAAGCTGGTTTGGAAGTGGAGCAGTGGGAACTAGAACCCGTACCCATATGGAATGTTAACACTGCAGGTAGAGGCTTTGCTCACTAAACCACAGTGCCAGCCCCGACTTTCTTTAAAAATATATTATTTAAGCTAAAATTATAACCAAATTGTAGGTGACTGATGTTCAAAGATAGGAAAATGAGTAACTGTATGACAGTACACCCATCCCAGACATTATGATGTACTGTAGCTATTAAATGTCACATTTTTTATAACATAGAATATTGCTTAAGAAACAACATGAAGGGACTGTTGCTGTGGTATGGTGGGTAAAGCCACCACCTGCAGTGGCATCATCCTATATGGTGGCAGTTCATTTACCAACTGCTCCACTTCTTTTTTGGTTTTGAAGATTTATTTATTTTTATTGGACAGGCTATAGGGAAGCAGACACAGAAAGATCTTCTATCTGGTTCACTCCCCAAGTGACTACCATGGCCAGAACTAAGCCAATCAGAAGCCAGAAGCCAGGAGCCAGGGGCTTTTTCCGGGTCTCCAGTACAGGTGCAGAGTCCCAAGTCATTGGGTCATCTTCCACTGCTTTCTTAGGCCACAAGCAGGGAGCTGGATGAAATAGAGTAATTGGGACACAAATGGCTGCCAAAATGGGATCCTGGCACTGGCAAGGGGAGCCATCGTGCCAGACCCGAACTGTTCTTCCTCTGGTCCAGCTCCCTGCTAATGCACTTGGGAGAGGAGTGGAGAGTGGCTCAAGTGCTTTGGTCCCCTGCACCCATGTGGGAGACCCGGAAGAAGCTTCGGACTCAATCTTGAGGGGGAAAAATAAAAGGAAACAGTATGAAGTGAAGAAGAAGCAGTTAACAATTAAAACGCAAACTCTTAACAGTGCATACCGTGTGCCAGATGCAGTTCAGGATCGTCCTGCAGGGAGCACAGCCTGTTATCTGTGTTCTCTAGGCAAGGTAACAGGGACACAGAGAAGCTTGGATGTTTGCCCAGCGTCACACAGCTCAGTGGGGCCCCGCAGGTGGGCTGCAGGGTCCTGGTTCGGGTGGGAGAAGGCTCACTGCACATTTTCACAAACTTCTAGGCTGAGAAACTTGCTTTTTTTTTTTTTTTTCTCTTCTGTGCTGACTTCTTTCACTTTCTGCCTCCACAGGAAGGAAGCGGGAATGGTTTAAAATAGAAGATGCCATCAAAGTGCTGCAGTGTCACAAGCCCGTGCAGGCGTCGTATTTTGAGACGTTGAGGCAAGGCTACTCTGCCAACAATGGCACCCCTGTCGTGGCCACCACGTACTCGGTTTCCCCTCAGAGCTCCATGTCGGGCATCAGATGACTGAAGGCTCCCGTAAGAGCAGTGGAAGTGGGAAACTAGACTGAAGTGAGGATCTTCCCTCTCCCCTGGCTCTTCCCACCTTTCCTCCGCGGCCTCCTCTTTCTAACACGGCATGACGGGCAGCAGAGAAGGGGGTCCTGGCGGTGCTGCTGCCTGCCGGGGTTAGCACTGGGGCTGCTTCTTGTTCTCTCCAGGGGTGGGGTGGGTCTGTAAGTGTAAGTACTTTGTGCATGCTCTGTCTCTCCCCTCTCCCTCCCTGCAGGCCTTGGAAGAGAGGCCAACAGCCTCTCCCCACCTTGCGTTCCGCAGTATTCCTGTGGGCCTCAGCCCAGTCCTGGCCAGAGAGTTTTCTTTTATTCTTTTTTCTTTTCTTTTCTTTTTTTTTAATTAAAAGATACCAATGTGAGAAAACTTTTCAAGAATTTGTCCTGTAGTGTGCTGTTTGGCCCCGTAGGTGGTCATTTTCACTGCAGGATGCATTTATCTACACATTATATTCTGGACATATAATATGTAAATAAATGCTTTTAGAAAGAGAAACTTAGTGGTTTGATTTTTCAAGTTTTTTTTTTTCTTTTTTAATTCAGTGTATTTCTGAAATTGAGAACCTCACAATTCATTTACCTTTCATTGTGTGAGGCTAGGCAGTGACAAGGCAGGTTTCCCAGTCTGCCCTTGCCCAGTCAGCGAGGACACATTAGCGACCCCCGTGCTCCCAGGGCTCCCGGCCATTTCCCTCAGCTGGCTTTCCATGCCAAGGAAGAAACAGGAAGAGACCAGTTGGCTCAGCCTGGATCCGGAATAGCAGTGCTAGATGTTGGATTCTGCCTTCTGTGTGGCCAGCGGGCTTCCGGCTGGATTCCTGGGATGACGGAGCCTCAAGCCCAGCTTGTGTTCTGTGGCTTTGGGATCTGTTCCATAATGCTTCTTCCTGCTGCCAGCGGCCGTTGCTCTCGTCCATGCGGGCCTCACACCGTGCGGAACGGAGGCATCAGCTGTGTGCGAGGTTATGCTCCCCACACCTGGTGACCAGATCCAGTTTCTGAGTAGAACCAGGTCCGGGAGCTCACGTGGTGACATCACAGCACTTGGGGTCACACCTGGGCGCACGCTCAGAGGTGCCGACTGTGCTCCCAGCAGGACATGCGAAGTCCAGTCCTCACAAGAGGCCTCGGAATGCTTCCTCGGAGCAGCTGTGTGACCCGCCGCGGCAGGCTGCGGACCTCCTCACTGGCTTCTGATGCAGGTTTCCTGCTGGCTTATTTGCCAATTGTGTTGTTTAGTTGAGAAGTGAAAGTGTCTTGAAAAGGGTCTTGCTGTGGGGGGTGGGGGGGTGGGGGACACTGATTGATCCCTGGCTTGGGACAGGAGATTGTTGCTATACCTCTAGTGACATCTCCTTTGTCAAAACATAGCCAAGATGTGAAACTAAAATCATAGTTCTTTATTTAAGGATTCTAATAAATACTAAACTTTGAAAAGCTGTTTTCTTCGTTCCCACTACAAGAATCCGTGTATCTGCTAGAGCTGTCATGGAGTGTTGGGCGTTTGTGGAGACATCAGTGGAGGAGTTTTAAATCTTGCTGCCTGTTCTCAGTTTGCATCCTTCTTCACAGAGCCAGCAGTTTTCTTGGGCGACCCTCATACCTCCTGGAAAGGAGTTCAGTCCCAAGCAAGGTCCGGGCCAGAAACAGCATCGTAAGATTTAAGTCCAAGCACACTCGCTGTTCCCGTGTCCTGCTTAAAAGTGAACAGGCGGCCACCTGTCACCTGACCTGGAGCACCTTGAGGCTCCGTGCATATAGATGAGTGAGGGGAGAGTGAGATGAGTGCTGAGCAGAGTCAGTATCGCCTGCCTTCCCTGGGGAACCCCTCTCCTGACATGGGCCTGACGGCCACTGGCAGCCACTAGCCACCAGCATCTGTGGGCTCCTCAATGCCCAGAGGAGTTGTTGGGTTGCTGTACCAATGTGCTCTGTCCACAAGCGCCGTTGAGATGGTTATCTGTGTCTTTGGGTCAGGAAAGTAAACGTTAGTGACTTGATTGAGGCCTGTTAATACAGTCAGCTAGAGAGACTTCAGGTGCCATCCTCCCTGACAAAGAGAGGCTTTGTCCCGTACCAGAGCTGTTGCCCTGGGAAAGCAGCGTTGATGGTTTTTACTCCCTGGCACCATCCACGGTGGCTGCTTTTGTTGATGTGTAGTTAAGAGTCCTGCATGGCAGACGAGGGTGGGTGCCTGGCTGGAACAAGCTTGGTCTCCAGTGAGCTTGCTTGCAGAACATCTCATTGACATTGATTGGCCATTAATTCCACCACAGCTGGCCTTCTTCAGCCTTGATGGGAACAGACCCTGCGTTCAAGACAGACTCCCACCTAGTCCCTTGCTCATGTGAATTTACAGCTGCTGGATTCTGGTTGTTACTAAAACATACATGACAGCCTACCGTATTCAGGGTAGAGAAGAAGTGGTGGGGGGTTTTATTAAAATTCATTTTAAGCTTGTAAATCACTGATATTTGGAAAACGTCAGATCATATCAGCTCTGTGGAGCAGGACTTAAGAGTGTGGAGGGGTGGAAAGGGAGTTGGGAGAAGAAAGGGGTGGGAGAGAGGCAGGCAGGGCGGCCATCACAGGAAATAGTACGGTCCATGAGACAGGAGTTATGATTTTTCTCATAGCAAACCTGACAGTATGGAAGAGTTAATGAATCGATTGAGTCTGTTTGTACAAGTGTCTTCTGCCTGCATGCCCTTCCTGGAGAGGGCCCCTTGCTTGCGGGGCGAGGCTGAGCCATCTGGCCGGATCAAAGGCTGCGGGAGCCTCAGCTGCCCTGGGACCCTGGGAGGCCAGCAGGGGCGGTGCGGCAGGACTTCCGCCCTCTGAGTGTGCCGGTGCCCACCCTGCAGGGAGCAGTGCCCTGGCGCCCGACCCTCACAGCCTCAGGGACCAGAACAGGAGGCTGGTAAGTGTTCCTGCGTGGGCAGTGCCTTCGTGACAAAGATGCATTTTCTGTTTTGACATTATAAGTCAGCCCACATGAAGTCTCTTAGGCTTGCTTGGAAGGAAATACTCATTTTTGTGCTTTGCTGGATTTTTTTTTGTTTCCAAGAAGAAGAAAAGATCTGTGCAAAACTGTTCCTCCTCCTTTCCCACTGCCTGCTCGCTCGCTGCAATCCCTTAACGGGAGGTGTGGGCAGTCTTCGGCTCGTGTACACGCCATGTGTCAGACTTCACACACTTGTCACAGCTGTCTCTGCATGTTCGTGCCTTCACGGGAGTCGTAGTCCTCATGTTCTTTCTGGGTTTCTGTTTGTATTAACTATTTAACCTGAGCCACATGCACTTACATAGTTATCAAAAAGGATTTCCATATTCATTGTGATATTTTCCCCCACAGTTATGTGATTGTCATGTTCCTGAAGCGTACTTACAGCCCGTCCTGGTCTGAAAGTGGAAATCCCGGAGTCTCCACTTTGTGCTTAAAGAGAAGTGCAGGGCTCGGCGGCGTGGCCTAGCGGCTAAAGTCCTCGCCTTGAAAGCCCCGGGATCCCATATGGGCGCCGGTTCTAATCCCAGCAGCTCCACTTACCATCCACCTCCCTGCTTGTGGCCTGGGAAAGCAGTCGAGGACGGCCCAAGGCATTGGGACCCTGCACCCGCGTGGGAGACCTGGAAGAGGTTCCTGGTTCCCGGCTTCGGATCGGCTCGCACCGGCCCGTTGCGGCTCACTTGGGGAGTGAATCATCGGACGGAAGATCTTCCTCTCTGTCTCTCTTCCTCTCTGTATATCTGACTTTGTAATAAAAAATAAATAAATCTTTAAAAAAAAAAAAGAGAAGTGCAGACGTGGCTGTCAGTGATGGTGGAACTTCTTAGTGGTCCCATCCACGTTGCAGCTTCCCAAAAGAGAGGGCCAGGCAGGACAGGGAGGGAGCAGGCTGTCTGGCAATGATTATTAAACAATGCCAGCAGCTCTCCTAGGTCTCATTCTTATAAATTCTGAGAAACATCAGACCCAAGACCTTGATTCTCACTGCTCATTTGGGGTGCCCTCATTTCTATGACTCCCAATGGATGGGACAGTGGGAGACTTCCCAGTTGCATAGCTTCCGTGTTAGTGGCTCTGCCTGGTGTCCACCAGGTGGGTGGGAGTGGGCAGGGTACCACCCAGAACCAGAATTCGCATTAATCTCCCTGGGTGCGAAGGCTGTGTCTTCCATTGTTGCTTTCATGGAAAGCCAGTGACAGACTCAAGCTAGTGGGATTAGAAATGGTTTACGTGAGGTCAACAGCCAGCCGGCAGGTCCTGGCTGGGGGTGAGGGCGGTGGTCAGCTACTCTCTTTGGAGGCGCCAGTCTTTCAGCCTGGCCCCCTCAGAGCTGTTAGTACCTCAGCGGGCAGCTGAGGAAATGAGGCTTCTCGCCTTGCCTTCAGTCCCATTGCCATCTTCCTGGTTCCCTTAAGCCTTGGACAGCAGGAGGGGAGGCTAGCCTGTTGTGCTGCTTTGGGCACACTCCGGCTTGAGACTGCCACCTGGGGAGGTGAATCCCGCAGGTCAGGGGGAAACTGCTGAAGAAGAAAGTGATTTCACCAAAAAAGCAAGATTCTTACTAGGAAGCTGGAGAGCCAATGTTTTTGTCCCCACAGATCTTCCATGCACTGGCTCACTCTGAGTGGCCATGCCAGCCAGAAGCCAGGCTGTTGTGAAGCTAGGATTCAGGAGCTTCCTTGGGATCTCCCATGAAGATGCAGCATCCCAAGGCTTTGGGCCAACCTCCGCTGCTTTCCCACACCTCAAGCAGGGAGCTGAATGGGAAGTGAAGCAGCTGGGACATGAACCGGTGCCCAAATGGGATGCAGGTAGATGACTAGCCAGATGAGCCCCTCTTCCCAGTTCTTAACCATGAAACTTCGCTAACTTCTACATGAGAATCCTGATCAGAGGCTTTAAAAGCTTGAAGATCTGCAGCTTTACCATTCTGATGTGCTCCTTACCCCACAGCCAGGCCAAGCATGATGGCTGCATAAATCACTACGTCGAAGACCAGCACCCCTGGTCTGCACTGGCCCTCGACTTAGTCTCCCATCAACTGCGGAAGAGCCTTTTCTAAGAATTTGGAGCCATGCAATAAAATAGCTTTTGGGGGGTTCAAGGTCCAGACTAGGACCCTATGCTTAAATAAATAAATTTATTTATTCAAGGGCCCAGTGCTATGGCTGAATGGCTAAACCCTCACCTTGCCAATGCTGGGATTCCATGCAGGCACCAATTCAGGTCCCAGCTGTTCCGCTTTCCTTCCAGCTCCCTGCTTGTGGCTTAGGAAAGCAGTCAAGAATGGCCCAAAGCCTTAGGACTCTGCCTCTGCGTGGGAGACCTGGAAGAAGCCCCTGGCTCCTGGCTTTAGATTGGCTCAGTTCTGGCTGTTGCAGTCATCTGGGGAATGAACCTGCAGATGTAGGATCTTTTACTCGCTCTCTCCTTTTCTTGGTAAATCTGGTCTACTTTTTCAATAAAAATAAATTTTTTTAAAAAGTTATTTATTCAGGGGGCCCTGCGCGGTGGCCTAGCAGCTAAAGTCCTCGCCTTGAATGCACCAGGATCCCATATGGGTGCCGGTTCTAGTCCCAGCAGCTCCACTTCCCATCCACCTCCCTACTTGTGGCCTGGGAAAGCAGTTGAGAACGGTTCAAAGCCTTAGGACCCTGCACCTGTGTGGGAGACCTGGAAGAAGTTCCTGGCTCCTGACTGGATTGGCGCAGCACCGGCCGTTGCTTGGGGAGTGAATCATTGGACAGAAGATCTTCCTCTCTCTGCTCCTCCTCTCTGTGCATCTGACTTTGCAATAAAAATAAATAAATCTTTTTTAAAAAGTTATTTATACAAAACACAGACTGACATATTTCGTTCATGGCTTCCTTCCCCAAATGGCCACAACAACCAGGGCCAGGCTGAAGCCAGAAACCCAGAATCTTATCTTGGTCTCTGTCATGAGTGGGAGGGACCCAAGTACATGAGCCAACTTGTGCTGTCTTCCCATTGCCTGAGCAGAAAGCTGGAGTAGAAATGGGACAGCTGGGGCTCAAACGGTCTCCTGTGGACTGCCAGCATTACAGGCATCAGCTTAACCTGCTGTATTACAACCAAACCTTAACATCAAAGTCTAAATTCTTTAGATTGCCTTAGGAAAAAAATGCTAAGTGCCAGGCCTCACAACTGCACCTGTTTGCCTGTCACTGGCAGGAGTGCCTGGCGGTCCCTGTGGGGATTTATTGAACCTGTGCTCCCTAGTACTCTGCTCCTCAGTTAAGGACATTCCCCTAAAACCATGACGCTCTCTGGTGCCCTCCCAGACCTTTCTCAGGCCACTGAGAAGGCTTTCCAGTGCTAAACCCTGGTCCTTCATTAATCAGTGAACCAAAGGACACTTACGATTAGTTACACAGTTCCAATAGGGTAACATGAATCTCACAGACCATGAACAGGGCAGAGAACAGATGGGGCCGCTCACACAGCCTCCCCAGGGAACAGGGCAGAGCGTGGCTGGAGAAGTTTCCACAGGCTGAGTGAGAACCTGTGCCATGGCTTCTCTGCACAGGGTGGGAGGTGGGGGGAGCCACGGGTGCCTCAGCCTCAGCTCTTACAGAAACCTATCACCTCTTCCCTGCTGCCAGCAGGGAGCAGTTCTGCTCAGAAGCTCCTGCTGCTGCCCATGTTTTGCCGAGGCCCCTGAAGAGCTCATCCTTTCCCTTCCACCCGTGAGTGGACAGTAAGTGTTGGGTCTGGAGGTGGTGGCCTCCGTCGCAGTGAGGGACCTGTCTGTTTTGCTGACTCACTGAAAGCTTCAAGCAGGTGTTTCAGCAGGGCTAGGATTGGTGGTTAGAAGAGTTAGAAGTAGGGCCCGGCGTGATAGCATAGCAGCTAAAGTCCTCGCCTTGAACACCCTGGGATCCCTTATGGACACCGGTTCTAATCCTGGCGGCCCTGCTTCCCATGCAGCTCACTGCTTGTGGCCTGGGAAAGCAGTCGAGGATGACCCAAAGCTTTAGGACCCTGCACCTGCATGGGAGACCCAGAAGAGGTTCCTGGCTGCTGGCTTCAGATTGGCTCAGCCTCAGCAGTTGCGGCCACTTGAGGAGTGAATCATGGAAGATCTTCCTCTCTGTCTCTCCTCCTCTGTATATCCGCCTTTCCAATAAAAATAAGTAAATCTTAAAAAAAAGAAAAGTAAAACTGCCGGTGCCAGTGTGTGTCCTAATGAAGCCGGGGCATCAGAAACCCAGCCTTTTCTTTGGGAAGCTTGTCTTCCGGCCTGTCCCATGACCTTGGTGGGAGATATGAGTCCTGAGGGGGTCTCAAGGCCCCAGCCATGTTGGCACCACTGTGAGTGCTAAGGACTGCCGGTGGTGCCTCCATTGGTGCCTGAGAGATGGAGTAGGGTGCTCTTCCCCCGAGGCATGCTGGCCATTCCCCGTCTCCTCTCAGCCAGCTCAGCAGGGTCGCCGGGGAACCCCAGGGATTGAGGCAAAGTTGCCCCCATGTGTCTAGTTGAAGTTGAAGTCTAGCACCTTCTTCTTGTTGCTTGTACACTTTAGCTGAGGCTTCTATGGCTGGTGATTGTCTTCAGAACTGAGCCAGGGCCCTGTGTGCCCAGGGGGTTTTATCACTGTAACAAGGTGGAACACAGGACAGCCAGCAGGCTATGGCATCTTGGAAGAACATGGCAAGGTCAACTGCAGTGGAACTCGGCTAAACTGAGGGTGCACACAGTGGACCACACGGGACCCTGGGGAGGGGTGCACATGGTGGCACCCGTGGGGAAGGAGGCCTTGGTTGTGCTGTCTCCTGGCCCCTGGTCATTGCCGGGTCACGGCACTGCCTTGTCCCGCACGCCCTACCTGTGTGGTCTTGGGCTCTGTTGCGCGAAGCACCGTACTTGGTGGCGCATGTGTGGGCCCTTGAGCTTTCCTTCCCACCTGCTCCGGGCCACCTGCCCAGGCCTGGCTCTGTCTCTGCCACACTGCTCTCGCAGAGTGCAACTGCGGAATGTGACTTGCAGCAGGGAAGCTGAGCTTTGCTGCTGCCTTTGCTCTAGGCCGGTATTCATGGGGGCAGCCAGTGCTGGGGTCCAGTTGTGGAGGAGAACAGAGAAAGGGGCACTGGGCCAACCCCAGGCTTGACCCAGGAAGGGCACACAGCAGATGCCACCCCTGCACCTACCGCCCATTTGACTCCCCCCCAGCCTTGCTAACACGTGCCCGGAATCTGGAGAGCATTTGATCCTACCCCTCAAATGCCTGTGTCCCCTCCCTATGTGTAAAAACACACCTGTGAGCGTGCCCTTCCTTCCTATCCATGTGTTAATCCCTGTGCTTCCATTCGAGCTGTGTGGGAGGGAAGAGTATTGCAACTCTAGGTTGTAACCTTGTGCGGACCAATAAAAACCAGTATATCACACGCATCCCTGTGAGTGACTGCTCTGCTTTCCAGAGATTTCCCTCCAGTCCCAGAACTCCCTGGAGTTCTCCATCCCTCTGCTGGGCTCTTGGGAGTTCCCTTAGTGGTCAGAGGTTACCCCATGGCTGATTGGAGGTCAAGGGTGTAGACTGGGAGGCCAGTGAGGGTGAAATCAACCCTTTGCTCCCTCTGGCCAGTCCTGCTGCAAGGAGCCCAGGGAGAGCCCTGCCTCAACACCAGGGAGGACTCCCCAAGAGCCAAAGGGGTGGGAAGAGGGAGAGGCAAGACACATCCAGGGGTAAAAAGTTGCTTTTCTGTAGTGGGGGGAGGGAAAGGGTGTCCCGGGAGAGGCTGGAGCTGCAGTGCCGCTGTGCAGGCCAGGACTGACATACAGACGCCACAGGGAAGAGGAGAAGTAAGGGAGCTGCGTGATCCTGCCCCCCAAGTACAGAGCAGTCTCAGAAGCTGTAAGGAAGCAGGCACGCTATGAGGTCAGGTATGGAAACCTGCAAGACAGCAGCCATTCCAGGGAGTCGGAGGTCACCGTTGGGCTGCCTGCTCCTGAACGGGGCGGGGCACCTGCAGCCGCATCCTGGCCAGCGGTTGCAGGACAACCTCGAGGAAAAGAGCCTGGCAGGCAGGCTTACTGTCCCCAGGACACGCTGCCTGCCAGAGCGGGCCTGTCATCCCCACCAGCCAGGAAGGGTGATGTGGTGAGTACACAGCCTTTCCCAGGACAAAATTCACAGACTGTCTCCTGACGCACTAAGGTGTGTGCCCAGATGACTGTTCAGGGGCACAGCAGCCAATGTCAGGTTGTTACCTGCTTAGGTCCCTGGCTGGCTCTGCGGGGAGCAGTAGCAGTCTAATGACCATATTTGGCCACAAGACACTTTGCCGGATCAGCCGGACTGGGCACCCTTCCCCCACAGAGCTGATTGTGCAGACCTCTGTTGCCCACCCCATGATGGTCAACCCTTCCTTCTTATCAAAGGACTCCGTGGCAGGTTCAGTGTCACAAATGCTGGCATAAAGCATCTGCTCCAGAGGGCATCAGCTGGCTACTTCTTAATGGGCTCCCATAGATGCTCCTTGCCCATGTCACATCCTTCTGGAATGTTCTAGAAGTGGCCCATCGCCTGCCTTTACCACATGCTAACTGCTGCAGAGTCTGAGGTCATCTTTCTGCAGTGCAGTCTTCTAACAGCTTAACGAATTTGTGGCCAGAGAGGGAGATATTGAGAGGCTCCCGAGGAACCCAGCATGATGGCTCAGTGGCTAAATCCTTGCCTTGCACATGCCAGGATGCCATATGGACACCAGTTCATGTCCTAGCTGCTCCACTTCCCATCCAGCTCCCTGCCTGTGGCCTGGGAAAGCAGTGGAGGATGGCCCTGTACCCACGTGGAAGATCTAGAAGAAGCTCCTAGCTCCTGGCTTTGGATTGGCATAGTTCTGACCATTGCAGCCATTTGGAGAGTGAACCAGTAGCTAGAAGACCTCTCTCTGTCTCTCCTTCCTTTTTTAAAATCTGAGTTTTCAATAAAAATAAATCTTACAAAAAAAAAAAAAGACCCCAACCTTGAGGCCTGGGTGATGAGTGGAGAGCAGCCTGTGGGACCCAGCATGGCTTTGAGCACTATGGGCACCAGTGGTACATTTCTGCATCCCCTGCTGCCTTGCCAAGCAGTATATCTGGGCACCCAAGCTGGTTTCAGCTGGTGGAATTCCCACTTCAAAGTTTTACAAGCCAGTCTTGTGGGCTTTCTGGAATGGGAAGGATTCATTTATCTCCTGGGTCTTGTGACAGCAGCTAACGTCTCAGCAGCTGAGGATGCAGCCGTGCGTGGCCTCACATTGTTTCTTGAATAGCAGCAGTGTGCTAACCCCAGGACATCGCGTTCCCACAGAGGCGCCTGCCCAGTGACAGATGGCATGAAGTGGAGGAGATGACAGCCTGAGGTGAGTAAACCCTGGGGGAGTGAGGGAGAAACCACGTCAGTGCTGGAGAGAGAATGGGAAGGATACTGGCAACATTACCATCACTCAGCTGATGGATCAGGCACTGGTGTTGCACCTGCATGCTAGCAGATGTCTGCAAAATAGTGTTACTTACCCCGAAGCCACTGATTAGGGGTGTGCACGACTGAGAGGAAAAGGAAGGGAGTGGGTGGAGAAGGATGTGGGCTATAGAGGCAGGGCACCATTGGTGGTCAGGCTGCTGCTGCTGGTGTGTTGCCAGGGTTCAGGTTGCAACACTGTGTCTGCCCCAGCAGTGGAGAAGGCTCCTTGGCAGGGTAGTCGTGAAGATTCCACGACCCCAGGCTGGGATGTCATCATTGCCTAGTGACACCTGTTTGGGTAATGCCAAGAGCTGCACTGCAATCACTAATCAAGCAGACCAGCAACAGAGACAGGCAGAGTGGTGGAGCTGTAAAAGACGAGCGGGCAGTGGCTTCTTTCCAGCGCAGGACTCCCAAGGGTGGAGGGACAGCGCATGCAGGGACAGGGCTGGCAGAGTGGGTAGAGCGGGGCCACGTCTAAGGGGAGCTGGGGTCAGGTGGCTTGGCAGATTGCATCTGAACTTTACTCTGTATGACGAGGGAGCCAGCACAGATTTTAAAACAGGGCGGTGACCGCATTACCTTGGGCTTTCGGAGAAGTTGATACTGCCCTCTGCTATGTGCTCCGTGAGTGCACCCTGCTTTATCCTCAGCCTCTGCAGCCCTGCCAGGCACACTAAGAGGTGGGCAAGGAAAAAGAGGCCAGGGGAGCCAGCTACTTTGTAAAGAGCCGGGAGACGCTGGATTCTGGAAGCTGAGGGGACAGCGGGAAGTATGGGACAAGCTGCACAGACTGTAAGGAAAAGCCACAGGACTCCAGGGGAAACCTCATGTTCTCTCCACATAGGGGCTGGAATGGTGGCATAGTAAAGCTGCCTCCTACAGCACTGGCTTCCCACATGGGATTAAACCCCACTCCAGCTCCCTGCTTGCATGTGGCCTAGGAAAGCAGCAAAAAATGGCCCAATTGCTTGGGACCCTGTATCTGTGTGGGAGGCCCAGAAGGAGTTCCTGACTCCCAACTTCCAATTGGTTCAGCTCTGACAATTGAGGCCACTTGGGGAGTGAATGAGTGATGGGAAATTTCTAACTCAGGCTTACTTTTTTTTTTAAAAGATGTATTTGTTATTAGTAAAATATTAAAATATATATATATTTGTTTAATTTTATTAGAAAGACATATACAGAGAGGAGGAGAAACAAAGAGGAAGATCTTCTGTCTGCTGATTCACTCCCCAAGCAGCTGCAATGGCCTGAGCTGAGTCCATCCAAGGCCAGGAGCCAGGAGCTTCTTCAAGATATCCCACACAGGTGCAGGGTCCCAAGACTTTAGGCCATCTTCAACTGCTTTCCCAGGCCATAAGCAGGGAGCCGGATAGGAAGTGGCACCCACATGTGATCCTGGCACACACAAGGTGAGGACTCCAGCCACTAGGTCACCTTGCCAAGCCCTAGATAATCAGATTTTTACGGAGTGAAGCAGAGACAAAAAGATCTTCCATCTGCTGGTTCACTCCCCCAGTAGCCACAATAGCTGGAGCTCAACTGACCTGAATCCAGGAGCCAGGAGCCAGGAGCCTCTTCCAGGTCTCCCACACAGGTACAGGGTGCCAAGGCTTTGGGCTGTTCCTTGACTGCTTTCCCAGGCCACAAGCAGGGAGCTAGAAGGAAAGTGGAGCAGCTGGGATACAAACCAGCACCCATATGGGCTTCCGGAGTGTACAAGACAAGGACTTCAGCCATTAAGCTATTGTACCAGGCCTCTAACTCAGGCTTTCAAATGAAGAGGTAAATCTGTTTAAGAAAAAAAAATTTTTGGAAGAAAATCTGGAAGTGAGATAACACATCTAAGATAACAGACCCTCAGCCAGACATGAGATATCTGACAGGAGGACCCACAGTGTACCTGCTTGGCACACTGACTTGGTCACGTTAGGCTGATGGATGGGCACGGAAGCTGAAGGTGCATCTGGTCACGTGACATGGCACCATCATTCAGGTAACAGGTTCTGAGAAGCACTCACTGATATCCGAGTGCTCATTTCACATAGGAAGGTGCAAAGAGGCCACAGCCAAGCCTGGGACAAGGCAGCACCATAGGGCTAGAGCTAAGGGGTTCACGGGGCTCGGGAGTCCAGTCCTGTTGGACAGGACTGAGAGAAGGCCTCTTCTGCAGCATCCCAGCTCCCAGGCCTGAGGAGGAAAGCAGGTGTCTCCAATAGAAGTGAAATCTGCATATGAGAAGGGGAATCTGTAATCCTATTTTTGCAGCAGCACAATCTACAATAACAAAGACATGGAAACAATCCAGATGTGCGTCCAAAGAGTAGTTAAAGAAACTGTAGTACATCTACTCCATGGAATATTATTCAGCTATTAAGAAGAATTACATTATACTATTTGAAACTAGATGGTCCCAACTAGAGACCATTATGCTCAGTGAAATGAGTCAATCACAAAAGAACAAATATCATATGTTCTCTCTTATATGAGGAATCCAACATGGAAAGTGTAACTTCAGTAATCCGATCTATACTGTTTTTTGTTTGTTTGTCTGTTTGTCTGTATCCTATGTGTTTTGATATTTTTTATTTTTGTTTTGTTCCAAATAATTTATTTTCTCTTGTCAAATTCATCACTGGCTCATGGGTTACACGGAGGCATCATTTTTCCCAAGAGACTTTTGTGTTTCCTTTTTGTCACTCATGTGTTGGTTACTCAGTGGCACATTTTTTTCATGATGCTGTAATTTGTTGTTGTTGTGGCTGTTCTAACTCATACCAGTTGTTGACCTTGTTTCATGGCTTCTCAACTATGGAAATATATAGTGATGAAATACTGGGGTCTATTATGTACGGGGGAATAATGGAACATGCATCCCTGCTTTCAGATGAGAGATGGATTCCCAATGAAACTGTTGGACATGTGTAGACAGTGGGATGCTGGAACTGTCTGACATTGTCTGCACCAACAATGTCAGGGTATACTTCAATAAGAGACTGATAGAATTAGAATTATGATTCCTTATGAAGGACTACGCCATTGTAGTAAAATGGGAAAAATCTGTCAGAGGCTGGGAGTTCGAGGGGGAATCCCAGTCTATACAAAACTGTACCACATAATTCAAAATACAAAATAAAAATATATTTTTTTTTAAAAAGAAACAAGCAGGGCCCGGCGGCATGGCCTAGCGGCTAAAGTCCTAGCCTTGAAAGCCCCCGGATCCCATATGGGCACCGGTTCTAATCCCGGCAGCTCCACTTCCCATCCAGCTCCCTGCTTGTGGCCTGGGAAAAGCAGTTGAGGACGGCCCAATGCATTGGGACCCTGCATCCGCATGGGAGAAATGGAAGAGGTTCCAGGTTCCCGGCTTTGGATCGGCGCGTACCGGCCCATTGCGGCTCACTTGGGGAGTGAATCATCGGATGGAAGATCTTCCTCTCTGTCTCTCCTCCTCTGTGTATATCTGGCTGTAATAAAATGAATAAATCTTTAAAAAAAAATAAAATAAAGAGAGCATCACACCCAGACACAGTGGCCAGCTAGCTGTGCGTCATGTGCCAGACATCTGCTTGTTTCTTTTTTTTTTTTTTTTTTTAAGATTTATTCATTTTATTACAGGATATACAGAGAGGAGGAGAGACAGAGGGGAAGATCTTCCGTCCGATGATTCACTCCCCAAGTGAGCCGCAATGGCCGGTGCTGCGCCGATCCAAAGCCGGGAACCAGGAACCTCTTCCAGGTCTCCCACGCGGGTGCAGTGTCCCAGTGCATTGGGCCATCCTCAACTGCCTTCCCAGGCCACAAGCAGGGAGCTGGATGGGAAGTGGAGCTGCCGGGATTAGAACCGGCGTCCATATGGGATCCCGGGGCTTTCAAGGCGAGGACTACGCCACTAGGCCATGCTGCCGGGCCCGTGATGCTCTCTTTATTAGAATTTATTTATTTAAATCGGAACATCCCACAATTACTGACTTTATGATATTTGTTCAGTCTTCTTGGGTAGACCTGTGGTTTGGATAGCCTTAGCTAATTTTTTAAGATTGATTTTAAAATTGTATTTGAAAGAGTTAGAGAGAGAGAGGAGAGACAAAATCATCCCTCTGCTGGTTCACTCTGCAAATGGCTGCAACAGCCAGGGCTGGGCCAGGCTGAAGCGAGCAGCCCATGGATCTCTCACACAGTGCTGCGACCGAGCACTTGGCCATCCTCTGCTGCTTTCCCAAGTGTATAGCAGGGAGCTGGATTGGAAGTGGAGCAGCTGGGATTCAAACTTGAGCCACCAGGATGCCAGCATCTCAGGAAGAGGATTAGCATGCTACATTACAATGTAGGCCCCATGATTTATTAGAAAGGCAGAGTGACAGATGGAAATAGAGAGATCTTCCACTCCCCAAATCCCTAAAACAGCCAGGGATGCGCCAGGCTGAAGCCTGGAGCCCAGAACTCCATCTGGTTTCCCACGTGGGTTGCAGGGATCCAAAAATTTGAGCCATCATGTACTGCCTCCAGGTGCCTGAGCAGGGAGCTGGATCAGAAGTGAAGATAGGACTCAATCTCAGGCACTCCAGTGTGGAGTAGAGGCATCCCACGGAATGGCTTAGCCCACACATTGTGCCATAGCAAATACCCATAAAGTTCTTTAAGGGGTTGGTGTGGCAGCATATCTGGCACACACCCTGCAACACTGGCATCCCACATGGGCAATGGTTCATGTCCTACCTGCTCCGCTTCTGATCCAGCTCTCTGTGGCCTGGGAAAGCAGCAGAGGCTCAAGGTCTTGGCCTCTTGTACCTGTGTGGAAGACCCAGAAGAAACTCCTGGCTCCTGGCTTCAGATTGACTCAGCTCTGGCTATTTGGGGAGTGAACCAGCAGAAGGAAGATCTTTCTGTCTGTATCTCCTTCTCTTTGTAAATCTGCCTTTCCAATAAAAATAATTAAATCTGTAAAAGATAAATAAATAAATGGCTATCCTACTCCAGCTGCCCAAGTCCAGCCAGCCAGCAGCAGGCTCAGCCCGTGTGTCCATCTGTCACCCGTCCAGCATGAACGCCATCTGACATGCAGGGCTGGGTGCCCTTCTGCCGTCTCCCTCAGACTGCCACCACCAAGCAGGCATTGGGCACATGCTGCTTAGGACTCCTGCATCCCACGTCTCAGTGCCTGGGTTAGAGTCCTGGTTCTGCTTCAAACTGCAGCTTCCTGCTGCTGATGAGCACCCTAGGAGGCAGCAGGGGTGACCCAGCCTTGGTGCCCTGCTAGTCACAGAGGAAACCCAGATGGACTTCCTGGCTTCTGGCTTGGGCCAGGCCCAGCCCTGCATGTTCTAGGGAGTGAACCAGCAGAAGATCTCTATTTCTGTGCCTTTCAAGTAAACAAATAATAATGAGAAGTATCCCAATCCCAAATTACTGCTTCCATTTCTGTCCCCTCCTGTGAGAGAGCAGAGCCAACCTAGAGGAAACTGTGTGCCATGGTTTCCTCCGTCCCGCCTCCAGTCCACGGCCAGGCCTGTGCTGGAACATGGCCAGTGTCGGTCACCTGCTGCCCCTGACATTGCTGACCCCTCTCTCTGGCAGCATCTTCTGCTTCACTTTGTTTGTTTGTTGGAAATTCAAATATACAAAAAGGAGAACAGACAGAAAGGAAGATCTTCGGACCGCTGGTTCACTCCCTAAGTGGCTGCAACAACCAAAGCTAGCCAATCCATACCCAGGAGGCAGGAGCTTCTTCCGAGTCTCCCATGCGAGAACAGAGTCTCAAGGCTTTGGGTCATCCTCCGTTGCTTTCCCAGGCCACAAGCAGGCAGCTGCATGGAAAGTGGAGCAGCCAGGACACAAACCGGCGCCCATGTGGGATGCTGGCGCTTGAAGGCAGAGGATTAGCTAGTCGACCCATTATGCCGTACCCCTGCTCCTCTATTCATGGGCTTCATGGTCCATTCCACTTCCTTCAGTTGGTGCCCAGTTCTTCCTGGAAGCTGGGACCTGCCCACCACACCATGGGTGTTTCTTGCCACTGCCTCATCCTTGAACCTGGTGTGGATTTCCCCATTGCATTATTGCACGGTTCCCAGGTTGTGGCCTCCTTAGGGCTCTCTGAGCCATGTGTCCCCAAGGCCAAGCCCATGGGCTTAAGGTGCCTCCATTCTCAGCATCCAACTGAATGGTGCAGAGCGGGGACCCAAGGAGTTGTGGGTTAGAAGAGGCCATGAGTCCAACAGCATTGTGGAGGTGTCTGGGTGGGCTGAAGATTCCCAACATGAAGAATGACCACTTGGCAGTATCAGGACCTGGGGCAGGGAGGAGCTGACCAAAGCAGATGAAGTAGCAGCTGGACAGGAGATGACAGCTATGTTATTAGCTTGATCCAAGCATTCTACAGTATATCTGTAGAACACCATTTTTCACCTTATAATTATATGTGACTATATATAGGTATACTCCCGTGTATATATAAATATTAAAATATTTATTTATTCTTACTTGAAAGGCAGATTTAGAAATCTCCCAGCAACTGGTTCACTCCCCAGATGGCCGCAACAGCTGGAGCTGGACTGGTCCAAAGCCAGCAGCCAGGAGCTTCATCTATTTGGAATGAAGCTCTCCTATTTGGATGCAGGGGCCCAAGGGCTTGGATCATCTGCTGTTTTTCCAGGTACATTAGCAAGGAGCTAGATCAAAAGTGGAGTATCTAGGATTCAAATCGGCATCCATATGAAATGCCAGTACTGCAGGTGGAAGCTTAACCTACTATGGCATGGCTCCTTCCCCTGTAATGATATTTTTTAGGAAAATGAAACATTTTTAATGATTAAAAATAAAATAATAATATAATACAGCTACAAATATTCTGGTATGGAGCTGGCATGATGACTCAACTGGGCTAATCCACCATGTCCTAGCATCCTATGTGGTCTCCAGTTCTTGTCCCAGCAGCTCCACTTCCCATCTAGCTACCTGCTAATGTGCGTCAGAAAGCAGTGGAGTATGGCCCAAATCCTTGGGCCCCTTGTAGCCATGTGGAAGACTTGGAGTAGGTTTCTGGCTTCAGATTGGCTGTTGCATTGGGGAATGAAGCAGCAAAGGGAAGGAAGATGTCTTTCTCTCTCTAACCTGCCTTTCAAACAGAAAAGAATCTCTAGAAAAATTAAATTGGTGGGGCCTGCCAGCTGCTCGGAGCCAGAGGGGCTGGCTAGCCCTAGGGCAGGGGCTTGGATTAGTAGTTCAGGCTCATAAGTCTACCACGTGCTTGGAACTGGGTGGGTTGGCTTGTCCTGGGGCCGGGTCCTAGGTGGCCAATGGCGCTGGGTGAAGCCCATGGGCCACACAGCAGTGCAATCTTGAGGGGGTGAACATGAGGTCCTTAAGGGTCAGACCTAAGCACCAGCACATGTGGGAGACCACAGCTGGGGTAGTTAGGATGGGGAAAGTAGGGTGGAGTTGGTAGGGTTGAGTTAGGCTTCAGTGCCCAATGATGTATATAAGATCTGAATGGGATGTGAGGCACACCGGACCAGTCCACTGCACATGTTGGCAGGCACAGGAACCAGGGCTGGGGGCCGGCCCAATGAGGGTTATTGGGGGTCACTCTGACTGGGCTACAGCTCCCCCTGGTGTACGTGAGTGCAAACTGTGTGGTGTGCAGGGCTGGGTTGGACTGCAGCATCCTATGGTTTGCAGAGGTAAGAGGGCAGAACAAATTGATCAACTACCCCAGTGAAGCTTGACAGCAAATTTCTGAGTGAATGGAGACTAGGAAGTGGACTGTGTCAGCTTATTGACCTTGGAAAGATTTTGTCATCCTTGGAGAGGCAATGATAGCAGCAGCAGCAGCTCGGAGTTGTCCAAACCACTTGACCAGAACTCAGAAAATGCTCTACCAAAGGGACCCTGGGATGACACCACGTGGCTGTTCCCCATCCCTGGGTGCTGGGGTGGTTGGGAGGCTGGGTGTGGTTTCTCCCCTCGTATCCTCCCCATCCCCCAGATGCAAGAAGAAGAAGATAATGTATAACTCTTGGTCTCGTCCCTCGACCCTTCCCACCGTGATCAACTGTGTAAACATCACCAAAAATAAAAATTTAAAAATTAAGTCGGTGAAAAATTAACTATATCCTCAAATCTGTAAGAGAATTCCAGTTCTGTAAAGTGCATACACCAAATTACACCACTACCAGCCATGTACAATTTCTGTTCCTCCATACTCCTCTAAATGAAAGCTCTGTAATTTTATCTTAAAAAAAAAAAAAAAGGAAAGAGGGCCGGTGCAATAGCATAGCAGCTAAAGTCCTTACCTTAAACGTGCCAGGATCCCATATGGGCACCGCCAGTTCTAGTCCCCGCAGCTCCACTTCCCATCCAGCTCCCTGTCTGTGGCCTGGGAAAGCAGTCGAAGATGGCTCAAAGCCTTGGGACCCTGCACCTGCGTGGGAGACCTGGAAGAATCTCTGAGCTCCTGGCTTCAGATCAGCGCAGCTTCAGCCGTTGCAATCGCTTGGGGAGTAAAGCAATGGATGGGAGATCTAATGATGATGATGAGGAGGAGGTAGGGAAGGAAGGAAATGTGCCCTTTGGTTGTGTCCCTCAGTTTCACACTCGGCCGTGTTGTTCAGTGCACATGTTTCTTATCGCTGTATTTTCCTGTTTGCCTCTTATTGATACCCAGTGTCCTCCATGGTTTGGTGTGACTGTTTTTGGATTAGAATTTATTTTATCAGCTCTCTTTTTGTGACTGGCTCCTAGTGTTTAATGTCTGAGGGTATCTTTCCATTCTGTCACTTTTAACTAACGTGTGTGTTTAAGTCCCCAGTGAGGCTCTTGAAAGCAGTGTGAGTTGATAACCTTGGGATTTTTTTTTTGCCAGCCTAAGGAAGGCAAAAGCAAGGAGCCAGGTGCCTCATCCAGTTCTCCCACATAGGCTGTGAGGAACCAAACACTTGGGCTATCTTGCACAGCTTTAACAGAAAGCTGAGTCAGTTACAGAGAGGGTGGGACGCACACACAGCGAGATCTTTCAGTCTCAAGCTCCTCGTCCCCTCTGCTCCCCTCTGGAGCCACAGCTGCATGGTCAGGCCAGGCAGAGCGGCAGGTCTCCCTCGCTGGAAGGGCGGTGGCCCCGGCATAGAACAGCCCTAGGCTGCAGCCCAGAAACAGCTGCAGGCACCAGGCTGCCCTGCGTCCCGCCCTGCCCTGCCCTTGACCATCAAGTCAGGGGCCTCAGGATGTCACCACGGTGCTCAAGCCCTTCTTTGCACAGCTGTTATCTGGGGTCGCTCCCCCTGCCTGCCCACCTCGCAGGGGTGCGGATCCCACGATGCCCAGGCCACTCCCTCACGCCGGCCAGGCCCTCAGGACAGCTGGGTTTGCTCACGGAGTGGGTCCTTCGTGGAGTAGCCAGGTGGTCGGACCCTCGGGCTGCGCTGCCCTGGGCAGGGAGCCCCACCAGCAGGTAAAGAACCCCACTAACACTAGGTTCGGGGCTTCCAACGCAGTTACATACGAGCGTTCCGGGACTGAACCCCACGGTAAATGTTAGAGCAGGTGTATGTGTGGTGTATGTGTATGCGTGTTTGTATGGACACACACACGCACCTGAGGCCACGGTAAGTGGTTCGCTTCCCCGAACCTGTCCCAAGGGTGGCATTCCGCCAGCCTCCTCTCGGTCACACCCCACGCCGGAAAGGCTGAATGGGAGGCAGGTAGCCGCCCGGGCCGCAGCAGGTGCCGGGCTCCATCGCTGAGGGCGCGGCGCTGCCAGGCTCCCCCCGCGGGGCCGGTCAACACACGCCGGGACGGCCTCGAGGGTCGGGACGCCGGCCAGTACGTCGGGGCGCCCCCACCGCACGGCCGGGCGGAACGTCGGAGACCCCTTGACCGCGCCCGGAACCCGAACCAGGAGGCTTGGGCCTGGGGCACGCCGGGAAACGCGGCCGCCCCGCCCCGCCTCCTTCGCTGCGCGGCTCTCGGCTGCCCCCTGCCGCCGCCGGGCGGCCCTGCACGCCAGGTGGCTCCCCGACCCCGCTCTGCGCTCCGCCCACCCTCGCTGACGTCATGATTGGCGGCCGCCTTCCGCCCCGGGATTGGCTGCGCCCAGGGCCCAGGCTCCGCCCCCTCCCCGGCCCTTTGATCACGCGCTGGGGGCTCTTCCGGGGCCGGAGAGCTAGGCGAGGGCGTTCCTGTCGGGGCTGCCGCGGCGGGAGGTAAGGCATGGCCGGGACGGCCGGGCATCCGGTATCCCATGCGGCCCGGGCGCGGGGCGGCCCCTCGGCGCGCCGCACACTCCACCCCGTGCTGGGGGAACTGCCTCCCGCCTGCCGTGGCTGGCCCGCATCCCGACGCTCTCCCCACCCTGGCTACGGGGCCAAGCCCGGTGCCCCAGGGACACGGTGCGGCCGCTCGGTGCTGACCCTCTAAGAGAGGCCGCGGAGACCCCTGGCCCGGGTCCTCGGGCCACCTGCGCGATGCCGCCCCGGACCCCCTCCACCTCTGCCCTCCAGACCAGGAGGGGAGGGACCAGGGCGGGTCCCCGGGGCGGGGTGGGGGACAGAGGGAGGTGACATCATCTGCAAGATACGGTCCATCCCTAGCCGCTGTGTCCTCCCTGGCACTTGGACCCACTGAGGGCATGTAGGGCCATGCTGGGGGGACACGGGGAAAAGTAAGGTGCGCAGTCCATAGCTGAACCGTGGAGACTGGGCCCGGACTCAGGCAGGCTCCTTCCGATGCTCCCACTTCCCGTTGCAACACAGGACCTCCCTATGCTTTGCACCCCCTGGGTAGACCTAGCATCCGCATCCGGGGAACCAGGCACTTGCTCCTGACCTCTGCTCCAACCAGGTGGGGATTGCAAACGTTTGGCCCCTTCCTGATGTAGGGATAAGAGGTGGGCATGGGGGCTCAGTGCCCCTCCCACACCTGGCCCGTGCAGCTCTCATCCAGGTGTCACTGTGGGTGCCACTGTAACCTCCTTTTTCTCTTGCCCAGGGAGCCCAGAGGCGCCCTCCCAAGGCGCCGCCGCCCATGCTGACCACCGGGCCCTCGACCTGCCGATGCCATGAGGAACACCACAGCGCCCAGTGCTCCCCAGGCCAGCAGTGACTCCTTGGTGGGCTATGTGCTGGGCCCCTTCTTCCTCATCACCCTGGTCGGGGTGGTGGTGGCAGTGGTAAGGAGTCTCCTCCACACACCCACACCTTGACCAAGCCTGGCTGAACAGGCATAGCCCTCCAGGGAGGGAGTGGTGTGGAAGCCCTGGCCAGTGAGCTTTCCTGTGCACAGCAGCCCCCCCCCCCCTTGCTCTGTTGCAGGTCATGTATGTCCAGAAGAGGAAGCGGTGAGTGTCCCCTGGCTCTGCATGACCTTCACCTACCAGACGTCCCCCTGTACTGGAATGTTCACCTGACTCTGCCTGGGAAGAGGGTGGGAGCCCAGGCAGGTGTTTTTCAAGGATAGGGGCTGAAGGCAGTCCTGTGCTTCCCAGGGTGGATCGGCTTCGCCACCACCTACTCCCCATGTATAGCTACGACCCAGCAGAGGAGCTACACGAGGCCGAGCAGGAGCTCCTCTCGGATGTGGGAGACCCCAAGGTGAGTACTTGGGGGGCAGGGGACAGCCAGAAGCAATGCCGTCCTGTCACCTCCATCAGTCCTGAGACCACTGACCCCACAGGTGATCCATGGCTGGCAGAGCGGCTACCAACACAAGCGGACACCCTTGCTGGATGTCAAGACCTGACCCTCCCCTAACCTAGCCCTTCTGGACCTTGGGGTCCAGCCCCCCTCCCACCAGCCCCCCAGCTTGCAACACTCATGGGCACCTCCTCCTGGGGTGGAAAAGGAGCTAGGAGCCAACCTGGCCCCTATAGGTTAATCCCCACAAGGGCTTTAGGGTGATGGACCCAGATGTATAATATTCATTATATATTTTGTAAATAAAATGTTTTGTGGTGGATTCTCTCCAGTGGGTTTGCATTACACTGGATCCCATCTCACTTGCCCCCCTTCCTTGGACCCCTTGTTTCCACACCCCCTACCTGTGGCCCTGGCGCACACACCACACTCCTTTCCAGAAAAGGATTTTTTTTATTCAAGTAACTGCAAATAGGAAAACAAACGGGGAGCCCCAGGCTGGGCCATAAAATGGCCACCCCTCCCCGACAGAACAGGGGAAGAAGGTGGCCCCTACACCCTTCAGGATCAACACGGGCCCCCCTCACTCTGCTGCAGCACCCTAGGGGCAAGGCCCCACCTTCCCTGGGACTGGGTGTCAGTAACCCAGCCTGCTGCGCCCCAGCCCCCTGGTTCTGGGGGAGGGGATGTGGGCAGAACAGAGGGAGGCAATGAGGATGAGTGTTGGGCGCTGACAGCAGTGGTGGTGATGGATGTCTAAGAACAATACACAGAACAAAAACAACTGTCCAGAGGTAGTTTGTGAACAGAGGAGAGATGGAACCAGAACCTTGGGGGCTGGGGAGGAGCAGGAAGATGGGAGTGGGCAGGGCTAGCTCCTTGTTGTTAGTGCCCCGTGTGAGGAGTGGGGAACAGGCCTACAGCAGAAGCGGGACAGGGAAGGGGGCTGCCACAGGGAACATGGGCCTCACGTGGACCAGACAGCCCTTCTCCCAGAGTGAAGGCAGGGTGGGCTGGCAGCTCCGGCACCCGCCTGCCCTCCTACACCCTGGAGGGCTACCCAACCTAGTGTGGGACCTGGGTGAGGTGAGAAAGAAAAATGCACGGGATCCCCACTTGGTGACAGGTTGTAGGGGGCGCTCTTGGTGGGCTAGGCATCCTCCTCCACTGACCACACCTGCTACTGCTAGGGCAATGGAGTGGTGCATGTCAGAATGAGATGGGGCCAAGGCCCCTTAAGGCCAGGGGAGCCCTCCCAGGGCCCTCTTCAGAAAGCCAGAAGGAATAGTGGAGCAGAGAATGGGCCCACAGAGCAGTGTTCCCACCAGCAAGGGAGCGGGACACAGCAGGTGCAGGGTGCGGCTAAGTGGGAATTAGCCTTGTCCAGGAGGGCAAGTGTGTGTACATGGGAGGGGTTGCTGGGAGCAGAGGCCAGCAGGAAGCTGCTCCCCACAGGACCGAGGACCTTACAGCGGTTGGTGTGCTGTGTAGTGTGCAGTGGCGAGGGAGCAGGTGGGGGTTCCAGGGGCCTGGGGAACTGGGGTGGGGGCAGTGGGAGCGGAGCGAAGCTGTCCAGTCCCAGAGGAAAGCTGCTCCTTGGATGACGGATGGAGCAGGCGGCACGGCGCGGTCACTGCTCCTCCTCAGAGGACTCCTGCGAGATGCCCTCCTCTTCCTCCTTCTCCTGTGAGGTGGACACAGAGCTCTGGGCTGGGTGCCCTCCTCCTCCACCCCCGGAGGCTGGGCCCCACCCCCTCCCCGGTGAGTCAGGGCTGAGTGTGTGGGTGACTCAGCAACCTCCAAGGCTGGGTTTCATTCATAAAAAGGAAGAATTTTAAAAAAGGAGGGGGGGGAACCACACACAGTGTTCTCACAGAGCCAGGAGCCAGGCCCGGTTGGCCCACGGAGGGTGGAGGGCAGCTTGGTCTGCCCTGAGGTGTCCAGCTCTCTAGGGAGGAGAGGCTACGGGGAGTGGTGAGGCAGGAGGATGCTGAGCGCCGTGTGGATACAGGGGAGCCAGGTGGCCTTAGTCCATGGGGAGAAAATACTGGGCTGCAGACCCAGGCCTTCTGGGGTGGCCGAGGGCTGACCCCAGGCCAGGGTGGGGAGGAAGGGGAAGTGTGTGCTGTGGGCCCACTCACTGGGCGGGAATGTGGGGACACCACACCGGCCTACAGCCCCCGTGCCAGGCACAAAATCCAAAACAACTTGTTTCCTGTTACTCACTCCTGGGGCCTGGCCAACAGCACCCCCTAGGCCCCCCACCCCAACCAGTGGTGGCTCAGCTCGAGGAATGAACACCTTGGGGAGTTGGGAGTGGAGTAAGGGCCAGGAAGGCTGGGGTGGCCCTAGTGCAGAGCAACCTAAAAACCATGGACTTAGCCCACCACCCACCCCATCAGGCTTGGGGAGCCAGACACTGTCTCCCCTTGAAGTGGGGCCCGTGTCTTTGCTGTTGCTTTCTTTTCCCAAGAGAACCTAGTAGAGAGAAGCTCACTGCTTCCCCAGGGGCTTCTCTAGGTGGCGACAGAGCAGGTGACCTCCAGGTCCTACCACAAGCTTCAGCGGTTTGTAGTTGATGCAGAGAACTAACCCCCTTCCAGTAGGGTGGGGCTATGAGGTTGGGCCTGGAGGACCCCCAACAACTCAGAGGCTGGTGTTGGGACGCAGTGAGTTAGGAGTTAATCTGCTACTTGGGATGCAGGAGCATCACCCATCAGAGCACGGTTTGGCTGCTGGTTCTAGCCTGGTCCAGGCCTGGCTAGTGTGGCTATTTGGGGCAGGAACCAGCAGATAGAAGATCTGTGTCTGTCCCTTGCAAACTCCCTTCCTCCTTGGGACCTCTGCATAATTTCCTACCCCAGCATTCCTAGCTGCACACACAAGTCAGACAGTGGGTGCAGAGAATGAAGCACCACGAGCCCTCCAACAGTCTCCCCCTGAAACAGACAAGGAAGGAATCAAAGCTGCTGCTTCTTCACCTACCAGTTTTTTGGGTCGGCCCCTTGGCTTCCTTCCTGGAGCTGTGGTGGTTTTCTAGAGGGTCAGAGAAAATAGCTCCAAAGTCAAAACACTCAGCACACTGTCCACTGCCCAGTGCCCCACGCAGGGGCCAAGGCAGCCCGGAAGGGGCCCAGCTGGTGGTGACTGGGCAGCCACACTCACCCCCCATCCACACATGCCCCCCACTCCAGCCCCTACCCGTGACTCAGAGGATATGAGTAGTGTCTTAGAAAAAATAAATAAATAAAAACAACTTTTCTGAAAGGCTGATACCACTGGGGACTGGCCTTCCCTGCTTGTCCCCACCCGCCCCTCCCAAGTGCAGGGAACCCAGGGGGAAGGTAGCGTCCTCAGACCATGCACTAAGCAGGACTGCCGACTCGGTTTCCCCATTGTGCTAAACAGCACCAAGTCTGCAGACTCGAGTCATCACTCCCTCATCCACCCAGAGGGGACCCACCTCCCCAGGCCTCACCCGGGTCTTGGCAGCACCCTTGTTTTTGCTCCCCTTTGGTCGGCCCCGAGGTCTCTTGGGTGTTGGCACTTCACTAGGCTCCTTCTGCAAAGACACGCAGGGCACCCCAGGTCAGTCACCACCTGTCCCAGCTCCTCTGCCCCACCCAGCAGGCCTAAGCCAGCAAGAAGCACCAGTGCCTCGGGCACCCACAGGCACCTCAAGGCCTCTGCTGGCCTGTCTTTGCAGAGCTCTCTGTGCTCTCCTTGGGATCCATGGGAACATAACATGACAAGAGGTCGTCCTAAGACCCCTGGGAAAGGCAGCACAGGGGCAGAAAGATACCGTTAAGCAGTCCTGTCACTCAGCTTGGGCAACGTGCTGAGCACTGGAGCCTCGGTTTCCCAACCTTTCCTTACAAAGTGTCAGGAACACTAAATGGCTGTGTGGAAAGCTCCCAGCCCTGGGTCACAGTGGCTGCCCACCCCCTCCGAAGACACATGCTCCCTCCTGAGGCCACAGCTAATGGGGGAATCCCTCTATTCCAGGCTCTGAAGGGAGCAGGCAAATCCCAGCTCATACCTCCTATAGACCCAGAGGCTGGGAGGCTGTGCAGACGACACCCTACAGAGAAGAGCTCAGAGCATAACTACCTGCCCCAGGATTGGAACAACCTCGTTCCCTCTCCTAACCTCCGCTGTTCCTCTGTATAGAGAAGTTAACGGGCCCAACCACCCCTTACTTGGGAGACAGCTGCCACTGTGGAAATCCATGATTTCCACCCTGGGAACAGGTGCCCCAGTGATGCCCAGTTGGCCACACTCCCTGGATGCCTCCTGGTGCCAGGCTGGTTGTCTCACCCATCAGCCATGGGGGTGGGGGCAGCACTGTGCTTCTGACAGCCTCTGCCATCAGCTCGCCCAGTCGCAACGTCTAGTGCTTCGGTTTCCATGTGCAGAGCCAGGCTACTACTACAGGTGTGGCCACCATCAGGCGCCGTGACCAGCAGAGCCATCACAAAATCGACAGTAAGCACTTAGAAACCTTTAGACCAAATGGAGTCATTTTATGTTTCGTTTCTGTTAACTCATCTTTACATCATCATTGGTCCACCAAGGACTAGAAACGCAGCAGCTCCAGCTGAAGGGGCTTCAGCTCCTGGTCCCCAAGAGCTCCATGTCAGGTGGAAGCAGGACTCCACACCACCCCACATGTCCTCACCTACTCAGACACCAGCCTCCTCCCCATTCCCAGAAGATAAGCTGAGGCAGAAACGTGTGGACACCCACCTGGCTCCCTACCAGCGCAGTGCCAGGACTCACCGGAGGCTGCTTGCGCGGCCTGCCCCGGCCTCGCTTCTCCGTGCCGTCCTTTTCCTGCTTGGAGGCCAAGGGCTGGCTGGCCTTCGAGCTCGACTCGCTCATCTTCCCTTCTCTACAGGGCAGGCGGAGGAGCGATGGCTGGGATGCTGGGAGACAAGAGCCAATGTGATTAACAAAACATCTCACTTCAGCTGCTTCCGGCCCCACCCCACAGCTCTGGGGACTCCCACTCTGCCCACCCCCAGCATGCTGCCACTGGGTGGGGCAGGGCCGTTGGCCTAATCAGCTCCTTATCTTCTGCTGAGAAGGGCTCTTTGTTGTCCTGCCCAGACACCACCCCCATGGGCCCTGGGGGTGGTGCCCAAGAGGTACAGCCAGCCCAAACCTGGCACCATGGGAGAGACTGCCCTGGGACAAAGGTGTAGAGGGGGTGGGGGGGTCCCACACTGCCTGGATGGAAGACCACAACTGGCTGTTAAGAAGGGGGGGCAGCCCCAGCTCAGCTGCTAAGCGCCAGGGTTGGTGTTCATCCAGCAGTTCTCTACGCTCTCCCAGGCTAATACCTCGAGGACTCAGATGTGGGCACAACCAGGGGAGGACAACCGTGGCTTCTGTAGTGGCTAAGGTGGACAGGCTCAAGTCGGTGGGGACTGAGGAGCCTGCAAGCCAGCCAGCCCAGCCCTGGAGGTCTCGCCAACGAGCAGATGCCTGCCCTTGGCGGGGTGAGGAGTTAATGATAAGGCACCTGTCTCAGCTACCTCTTCAGGCTGTGCTGGGGCTCAAGCTCAGTAGTAGTTTATAAAACTGAAACCTCAGGGAGAAGTTTGCTCTAGAACCACAATGAGAATTCGTCCAGTTAAACACGATTTCTCTTTCCTTCTTGGATTTTTGAGGCCATTTCCAATTTTAACTCAGAAAGGGGGAATTTTTTTTTTTTGCAAACTCACAATGTTTGGGGGTACTCCAAGCCCCCCATGCTCCAGCATGGAGGGCCCCAGCAGACGGCGGGACTTTGGTAATTATACTATTTTATAATATCTGAGGCTCAGAGACCCTTTCAAACAAGGTGGCTGGTTTGCCGTGCTCCGTCATTAGTGGCTTGGCCTGCTCTGTAATTACAGGCCGTGATTAGAATCTTATATTACACCACAGGTCCCCCTTCAAACTCAACATCCAAATTAATCAGCTAAATGAGCGCTGACCTCACAGAAGGTCTTGCCTAGGCCCCCTGGCAGAGGGGGCTCCAGTTGGGCAAAGCCCCTTCCTGAGTTCTTAGACAGCCATGCAATACCCTGGGCTGCCTGCTCCCCACCCCACCCAGGCCCTCTCATAGTTAAGGAACGCTGTTCTCTTGCACCTGCTTCTAAACACCATGGAGGTCAGGCAGGCATCAGCCCCATTTCGGGCCAGTCCCCATCCCCTGAGCTCCTGAACGCCCGCGTGGGCCTCAAGCCCCTAACTACTGCGCACACACTGTGTGCTGCTCCAGCGCTCCAAGACCCCGCAGGAAGGACCCCAGCTCAGCACCTTAACAGTCTCTTATTTTGCATCAAGAAAAAAAAAAAGTCGCCCAGAGAAGCCGGATGAGTTTTCCAAGGTCACACAGTAACCCAGCGAGCAGGATGGAGGAGCTTGCTCCCAGCCCGCCACTTCAGCTTCCCCACCTAGAGTCCGCGTAGCGGACCCGGGTACGGACCCAGGGGGTGTCTGTAAGCGCCGAGGCCGCCCGGCGGGAGTCGGGCCGGAGCGCGAGGGGGGGAGGGGCGCAGGCCGGCCCTGCAGGCGCGGGAAACCGGCGCACCCCGACCGCATGCACCGCCACGCGGGTGCACCCTGCCCCACTTCCTGCCAGAGGGGGCACCCAAGCCCGCCCCAGGGCAGGAAACCTGGCGCGCGCTGGCTGGGGACAGGAAGAAAGCCCCCCCTCCTCTCTCGGTGTGCACCCTCCCCGCAAAATAAAACCCCAGGAAAATAGAAACGGGGAGTCCAAGGGACTAGTTCCAACAGAGCCCAGCAAAGCAGAGAAACCAGTTTGTGGGGGCGGAGGGCAGGCCGGGCCCTGGGGGCTGAAGAGGCGCAGCTCGGGCCAGAGGTGGGGTCGAGGTGAAGCCCCAAATCCAGGCCGGCCAGCCGGGTTTCACCCGCCGAAGGGGGTTGGGGGGGGTGAGAGCAGCGGGAAGAAAAGCCAGAGGGAGGAGGCAAGAGCTCCATCTCGGGGTTCCCGCCCAACCCCCTCACTTCCAGAACTTCGTGCGGCTGCGGGGGGCGTCCGAGCCCGGCCGCACTCCCTGCCGCGGCGCCGCCGCAGCCCGTCCTGCTCCCCGCCCCCCACCCCGGCCCCGGCTCGGGCGGGAGCGGCCGCGGCGCGAGGTGCACCGGGTTCCGCCGGGCGCACAAGTCGCGCTCGCCGCAGCCGCGCGCCCCCTCCCCCCACCGCGCGCCTCTCCAGGGTCCCCGCCGCGCTCCCCCTCCTCTCCGCACGTAAGGCGCCCGCGGCGGCGGCACCGGGGGAAGAGCAGGGCTGCGGGCGTCCGCCCCGCGCCGCCGCCCGCCCCCGCGCCGCGCGGCCCTCCCCCGCCGCCGGCTCGCGCCGCCCCGGCCTGGGAATAAAGCCGGCGGCGCGCGCTGCAGCCCCGGGCGGCGGGGGCTGCGTGCAGGCGGCCACGGGCGCCCCCCTCCGCCGCGGGCCCCGGGGACGACTCACCGCGAGCTCGGCCGCCGGCCTGCGGTGCGCGCTCGGGGCTGCCGGGAGCGACGGTGCTGGGCGCTGAGGAGGACCGGCCTGGCGCCGCCGCCGCCGCCGCTGGGAGCAAATGCGGATCTGAAACCGGGAGAGAGGGCAGAGGCGCTCAAGAGACCGCCGCCGCCGCCGCCGCGTGCTCGCCGCCCAGGCCCCCGCGGGGTATTTATATGTCACAGCCAGGGCGGGGGGCGACTAGAATATTCTCCCTCCCCCGAAGGATGGCGAGGGGGCAGGAAGCTGGGCACGGCCCGTGCGCGGCCTCAATAAATAAATAATTTAATTAAATTATAGATATGAAGAAGAAAAAAAAAAAGACGCCACCGGAGCGGCCGCGAACTCACGCCTTCTTGGAGCCGCGCCAGCACCAGAAATAGCCCCGGCTCGGAGTCCCAATTAGAGGAGCGCAGCCCCGGCTCTGGGGAGCTTAAAAAGAGCGACCCAGGGGCAGGGGGGACGGGCCCGCCCGCGCCAGCCGTGTCACCGGGGGGCGGGGCCATGCAAATCGGCCCGGGGATTTAAAAGGGCGGCCGCCCGCCTGCCGCCGCCGCGCGGGTGGGTGCTCACGTTATGGGGTTTCGCCTCGCTCCCAGAACGGTTGGGCAGGGATCCCGCCAGCGACACCTCCCCACAGTCCTGGGCGCAGGGACTAGGGCGCAAAATAGTCCCGGAGGGGCTTCCGGCATCCTGTGTGTGTGTTTGTGTGTAGGGCGGTCGTCCCCACCGTCTGGAGCCGGGGTCCCGGGACTAGTCACCTCTAGGGGCGTCGAGACGTGCGCGCCTTTCCCCCGCCGCCGTGTGGGTGGGCGTTCGTGGCCGCGCTGGGGGAGGGGGTCACGCGGGCGCAGAGGACGGAGGGCTCCGCGGCCTACATGCCGCCCCTTTCCCGCTCCCACCCCTACTATTCCGCGGGTTCACAGGTTTCTCTGGGTGGACAGGTGTCGGCACGTGTGTCCCAGCAGAGCACCCGCGAGTGCCTGACGGGGGAAGTACAGTCTTGCTAAATTCAGACTTGGGAGACCCTAAAGTGGCCAGAGGAACGGCTGCGCGCGAGCCGTGCTCCAGGTGCAGCCCTGAAGCGGAACGAACGGCTGGCTCGCTCGCTCGCGGGCTGGACCCCGAGCGGAGGCGTCATTCCGTGAGGGGACTTGGCGGGCGTTTCCGAGGCACGCGATGGCCCCGGATTCTGTCGCGGTTTCAAAAAAAAAAAAAAAAAACTAAACGGGGTGGGCCAGCGGCCGCCTGGAAGCGCTTTGCGGGCAGGGACTGCGTTTACGCACGCCGTGCCCGCCCCGCGCCTGGCTCCCACTGAGACCTGTTGCGCTGGGCAAAGGAGGAAGCCAGAGTGAGGAAGATGGCGCTCGGGAGAGAGCGGGCGCCCTGGGAGAGGAGCGGCGCGCCCTGCAGGCCGGGCCGCGGCCCTGACGGGCGCACCTCCCGCGCCTCGTCCCCGTGGCGGCCTTCCACACCTCCCGTGATGCAGGGAATTGCAATGCGGCCCAGTGACACACGGCTGTGACTCATGTTTTTCTTTGCTCCCCTTCTTCCTCCCTAGTCAGGCCGAGGCCCTGGCCCAGCCCCCTCCTCAGGGGGGCGAGCCGGCGGTGGGCGGGAGGGGATCGGGAGTGGGGGTGGCGGGACGCTAGGAAAACCCAGAGCCCGCAGTGGAGGCGGGGTGGGCCTCCCAAGTTTCAGGAATGTTTCAGGAATGTTTCCGGTGGGGGTGGGGACCGAGCGAGGAGTGGGCCCAGCCCCCACCCCGGGGCAGCGGGTGGCGCTCGGGGCCCGGGCAGCACGTGCTCGGCCGGGTGGGGGCGGGGACGGGGGCGCCTGGGCGGGAAGGCGCGGGAGGCCGAGAGCGCGGGTTCAAAGGGGAGGGTGCAGGCCTGAGGCCTGCCGGGTCGGAGAGGGGGGTGTGGGGGTGGGCCCGGAGGCCGCCCTCCTCCGCTCGCTGGCTCCCCGCCCCGTGCCCAGGTGAAACGTAGTTCCCGAGAAGTCCCGGGGCCGGCCCACGGAGGGGAGAGGAAGTCACCGAAGGGCTGCCGGGGCGAGGCTGGGGGAGGGGCGGCCGGCCCCTTTGTCTGGAGCCGGGGGTGGGGGTGGGGCGGGGTGGAAGCACGCCGCTCCCTCCATCTTGGTGCCCCGCGCCGAGAGCGCGCTTAGTAGGCCGTGGGCCGCGTTGGCTGGAGGCCCCTTCAGGTGCGAGCTCAAGGGCCTTGGCAGCGTTCAGCCGAGGCCGCCTTCAGCGTCGGCCGCCCTTTCCCAGGTCCCAGGCCTGTGCCAGCAGCCAGGGGTCCCCAGGCTTAGGCCTAAGGTAGCAGTGAGAGCCCGCGCGCCCCTAGACAGCCCTGCGCAAGGCCGGCCCGGCTGCTATGTCCTAGGAACTAAGGTAGCTAAGATCTTGCAGACCCCTCTCTCAGACGTCCTAACCTGGGGACAGTTCTTTGGTGCGCGTGGGATACATGGGCGTCTCTAAGAGGGAAACGGGGTTTCCACCTCGAGTGTGCTCTGGGCAAACTTGGCCAACCCTTTGGCCCACTTCTTGCTAGCCAGCTTGATCCTATTTTTCCTATGCTTGTTTGTCTCTCGTCCTGATTTCCTCACCAACTTGTTTTTTACCTTGTATTGTGTGTATTTTTGTAAGCCACCTCAAACTTCTCTGGAAGGAGGCAGGTATAAATAAATTCCTAGGCAAACAAATATAGCTAGTTCCCCCTCCAGGATTACCCACACTCTTGAAATCCAAATAACACTCTACCCCCACTTCAGCCCTGCTGGATTGCTAATGCCTTGTACTTTTCTCTTTCCAATAAGTATTAAACAGAAGAATGAGGGCTAACAGGAGTGAAGTGCGGTCTGAAGTGGGTTTCCTGTGTTGAGGACCCAGGTCGGGAAGTACATCAGAGGACACTGAACAACAGGAAGCGCCATGAGGGGAGGCAGCACCCAAGCACTCAGTGGGTGAACACGGCAAAGTTGCTGGCACTCTTTAAAACCTGGAGGTGGGTACACGCAGTGACGAGGGAAAGTTGTGAAGGAGCGTCTTGAGGTAGGTGTTGATGAGATTTGAGTAGGTGGATGGTTGTGGAGGATACACCCAAAGCAGGAAGAAGACCTGGAGTGTCAGCCAAGTTGGCCCAGACTTGAGGGGTCCTGGGTTGACATCTGTGAACCTGTTTTCCCTACTTAGGAAAAAATTTTATGATGATCAGGGTCAAGTGATGCCAGCAACCCAATTAATTTGAATGGCTCCAACAGGAATATCCAGAAAGTGGAGGCCTGGATCCACCTTAGTTTTTCTTTTCTAGAAGAGTTGGTGGGAAGACCGGTGCAGGTGGTTCCATTTAGTGGTTGGGTAGGGACAGTTTGTGGTTCCTCCAGCATAAAACACAATCAGGCTGGTACAGGTAGGTGGAAAGCATCAGGAATTCTCCATTTCGTTGTTCAAACTAGCATATTTAAAACAACAGCAACAATAAAAACGTGGTGTTTATTTTCAGTATTTGAAAAACAAGAACTGAGCTATCTTCCAACGCCAGGTTAAAGCCCCAAATACCTCCAACAGCTAGGGCTGTACTAGGCCACAGCCAGTGCAGGAGTACTCCAGCTGGGTCTCCACGTGAGTGGCAGGGATCCAAGCGCTTGAAACACATCACCTGCTACTGTCCAGGATGCTAGGGAGTCAACAGCCATCGCGCTTGCTGCTTAGCATACTTTAAAAGTAAACCTTTAACTGATGACAACTTTCCAAGCACAAGATGCACAAACCATAGATGTTCAGCCTAATGCATTTGTACAAACTTAACACTTTTGTGTGTGTCTTCTAGATTAAGACAGAATACCTCTGGCTGTGCTGTCATCACTGTCCTACCTCCCACCACATTATTCAGTATCCCCTGTTTACATACAAGAATAGATGAAATCCTGTGTGTGGATCCCTGGGGCTTGGTGTCCTCCGTTCAGCTGTGTGTAAGGTTCCCTGTGCTGTTGCAGGTGCCTGCAGAAAAGGAATTCTCACAGCTGTAGTGGTTAGGTGGCAGGGACGCACAGTAGTCCATCCTCATCCTTCCTAATTGAGGGACGTTTGGATGACTTCTGACTTGGTACCTTGCATGTTCTAGGATAGGTCTTAGTGGATGTGCATGTTCCTTCTGGGTGAGGAATGATGGTTACAGGATGTGTGTGTTCAGCTTGAGCAACAGATGGGACACACAAGTATGGAAGGGACCACTATTAATAGTTACAGGCAGACAGCAGCCATCAACTTGACCTAATCCATCCTGAGTAGAATGGACCCCAGCAAGCCAGAGATAAACTCACCCTGGTGCGTGGTGTCTACCCATTCTCCTCGAGTCAGCCAGCTACTAGTGCATCTGTTCATCTGGCACGATCAGGCCTGCAGGCCCTGCTGACCACAAACTCTGCTGCCAGGAAGCCTGGCAGGCCTTGAGTGGGAGGAGGGCCTCTTTGCTTCCAACTTTCGAGGGAAAAATTCTCAAGTGAAAACGAGGGCCCAGAAGGCAAGCACCTCTCTGTTGTGAGGCAGCTCTGGAACCCTGCTTGGGCCCCAGAAGCCAGGGACTCGGCTTTCTTCTTCAGGCTGGACCCAGTGTAAGGGGGGAGTTTGAGGACCAACCCTACCATCCTGGATTGGGGTCACCATGAATGCCTTGAATGCATGCTTATCCAGTACTGCCTTAAATTCCTTAGGTCTCAGTACCTGGTTACTCAGCATTACCGTAAACCTCCTAGATCTCTAGATCTCAGACCCCATGAGGCCCCCTAGCCTAAGTAAGCTTACTGACAGTCAGGTTTAAACTGCGCTCCACCAATCCCCTGAGGCAACTTACAGCCCCATCTGCCAATCCCTGTTCCCCTACCCTGAGGCCATAAAAGATGCCTTTCCCCTTTGTTCTTTCTCTGCTCTCACTTTCTCCCTGCCCCATGCTACCTCCCTGCTACCTCCTGTGGTTCACTTGCTGTGTCTGGTGTCTTGGGTTTGTGGAAAAAACCTAACTCCCAGCCCTACTCCAACCTTGGAAGGAAACAAGACAAAGTGAAGTTGATGAGCATATACTTTAAAAAATTAGGCAGTCAGGATGTGTGCTTGAACTAGGTAACTGAAGTTCTTTTTTTTTTTTTAAGGTTTATTTATTTTATTACAAAGTCAGATATACAAAGAGGAGGAGAGACAAAGAGGAAGATCTTCCATCTGATGATTCACTCCCCAAGTGACTGCAACGGCTGGTGCTGCGCCAATCCGAAACCAGGAGCCAGGAACTCTTCCAGGTCTGCCATGCGGGTGCAGCGTCCCAAGGCTTTGGGCCATCCTCGACTGCTTTCCCAGGCCACAAGCAGGGAGCTGGATGGGAAGTGGAGCTGCCGGGATTAGAACTGGTGCCCACATGGGATCCTGGCGCATTAAAGGCGAGGACTTTGGCCGCTAGGCCACCGCGCAGGGCCAGAACTGCAATTCTTGTCCTTGAGAGGCCTACACTGGGTGGGGTGGAGAGGTACGGGGGCCCTTTCCCCAGGGTGGACCTGCTGTAATGGGGGCCTGCTGAGGTCCAGGGAGTGGGGTGGAATGTCCAAGAGGAAGCAGGGTGTCTGACCTGGGCATGGACTTGGGCTGTGGCAACATGGTGGGCTGGTCTGACCTTCAGTACCATTCTCTACACTCCTTTGAAACTAGAATTGTGCATGAGAAGTAGGTTTCACCAAAGAACAAAGGAAATCTAGAGGAAGAAAGAAGCCTCATGATGGGGGCTGTGGAGCCCAGGCGTTCGGCAACATATTCAGCTTTTTGGGGCCAGCATGCAGGAAGGTGAGCAGGTAGGCCTGCTGTCCCTGGGTCTCAGCTCAGTCATTGCAGAATTTCTTCCTGATTTCCTAGCCCCCTGATGGGGCAGGGGCTAGCAGTGCAACCCTGTTGTCCCAGGAAGCCTAGCCTGGAGCCGACTCCTCCAGTTCTTCCAAAGGTTTCGTGAGCACCCAATCCCCAGTGTTAAATCTCTGCAAGTGTCTTTTCTGCTCAGAATTCCGCATGAGTTTCCAACTCACCAGTGCAGCCTGCTCCCTCCCATGCCATGTCTCTTCTCTGCAACCACGCCAGCCTTTCTATCCTTTTCTCTTCTAGGCTTGAGCTTGCCACGGGGTCTTTGCACTGGCTGTTCCTCTGCTTCCTCTGCCTGCCCCAACTTGCCCTCCCAGTTTAGGACTCTGCTTAGCACTGCTTTGTTTATACAGGTTAAGGCTGTGATCTCCCTGGGCCCCCCATTACATGCTTTTTTTTTATTCTTTTTTTTTTAAAGATTTATTTTATTTTTATTACAAAGTCAGATGTACTGAGAGGAGGAGAGATAGAGAGGAAGTGGAGCTGCCGGGATTAGAACCAGCGGCCATATGGGATCAAGGCGAGGACCTTAGCCGCTAGGCCACGCTGCCGAGCCCAGCCATTACATGCTTTTATTATAGCACAAGTTTTTCTAACATCTTGAGGTGAGCAGTTGGGACTCCCACATCCCCTATACAGGCTTCAGATCATGACTCCACCCCTGATTCCAACTTCCTGCTCATGTGTACCCTGGGAGACAATAGATAGCAGCTTAAGTGGTTGGACTCTGTCATCTAAATGAGAGGCTCAGCTTATCTCGGGTTCAGGCTCTGTCCTAGCCTGGCCTGTCTGTTGCAGGCATTTTGGAAACTTATCAGAAGGTGTAAGAGGGGCCCAGATCGGTAACCTAGCGGCTAAAGTCCTCATCTTGCATGCACCAGGATCCCATATGGGCACCTGTTCTAATCCCAGCGGCCCTACGTCCCATCCAGCTCACTGCTTGTGACCTGGGAAAGCAGTCAAGGACGGCCCAAGACCTTGGGATCCTGCACCCATGTGAAAGACACAGAGGAAGCTCCTGGCTCCTGGCTTTGGATCAGCTCAATTTGGTCATTATGGCCACTTGGGGAATGAACCAATGGACAGAAGATCCTTCTCTGTCCCTCTTCCTCTCTGTATATCTTACTTTCCAATAAAATAAATCTTTTTTTTTTAAGGTGTAAGATTTTTCACTCTTTTAAGTAAAAACAAAACAAAACAAACCTCTAATATAACTGTATAATCAATTCAGCTGCTTAATGAACCCTATGTGTGGTGTTTTCTGCCCAGTTTTCTCCACTGGGTTGCCAGCTTCCTTTGGCCAAAGAATTGTTTCTTTTGGGTTTACTGAGGTCTCCCTAGGGCCTACGCACTGTCTGGACTCATAAAATGTGCTGATTGAAGAATGAGTGGCCAGGCCCTAGGCCAGGTGGAGAAAGAGTCGCTATCGGTTCAGAGGGTAGACAACGTCTGTGCCGGAGCTGCCCCACAGGCTCTCCTGGGGCAGGGCTCGTCCCTGACCGGTGTCACTATGGATTTCAGAGTTTGCTGCCCCTTGTGGGAAATTGGCTTTTCCAGTTGGTCTGGAGTTTATAGCCATAACAAACAGGCAGGCACAGGATCATCATCTTGTCCTTTTGACTGGAGTAAACTGGCTGGTTCACCAATGGGACAACTTACCAGAGAGCACATGTGGCTGGATGAGTATAAAATTTATTACCCTTCTCTCTGTACATCTGCTTTTCAAATTAAAAACCAAATCTTTTTTTAAAAAGTGTCTTTATAAACCACTTGAGCAGGACCCTCAGAGCATGCCCCACATCAGGGACCTAGGATGGGTGGGAGGCTGGGTGGGGCTTCTCCCTTTATCTCCTCCTTTACCCCAAATACAGAAAAAACAAAACAAAACACCAATAATGTAGAAACAATAGTCTTACCCACTTTCCTGTAGCCCTTAACTCTTTGTGCCCTAATCAACTATGTAAAGATTGTCAAAAAATAAGGTTAAGAAAAAGTATCTTTAGAAGGAAAGCTCTATTGGGCCCGGCACAGTGGCCTAGCCCCTAAAGTCCTTGCCTTGAACACGCCAGGATCCCATATGGGTGCTGGTTCTAATCCCAGCTGCTCCACTTCTCATCAGCTCCCTGCTTGTGGCCTGGGAAAGCAGTCAAGGACGACCCAAAGCTTTGGGACCCTGCACCCGCGTGGGAGACCCGGAAGAGGTTCCTGATTCCCGGCCTCGGATCGGCACAGCACCAGCTGTTGCGCTCACTTGGGGAGTGAATCATAGGATGGAAGATCTTCCTCTCTGTATATCTGACTTTGTAATAAAATAAATAAATCTTTAAAAAAAAAAGAAAGATGTATTGACCTTTACATAGAACCAATTATTCTATTTGATGTAAATAACTGCCCATGTTATAGAATTTGCCAAAAAAGAGCCCAAACACAGTACCATTTCCTCCCTAAATAGCCGAATATAGATGTATTTTGCCAGTGAGGAGTCTGTGAAAGCCCATCCATGTGAGCCAAGAAGGGAAGCATGTGAACCTGTATGTGAACCTGTTGTGGGGCATGTGAACCTGTATGCAGATACTGGAGTGTTTTCCGGGGTCTAACATGAGATGGGGGACTGCCTTCTCAGGCAGTACACCAGGATTGGGAGTCCATGTTGACTCACTAGCCACTGTAACAATGTGTGGTCTCAAGTCCTGAAACTTAAGCCCCTTGTTCCCTTTCCTTTCCATCATACACATTTAGGGAACAGGCCCTGAGGTTTTGGGAGGATTCTTATCTGTCTTCAACCTCTTATCATGTCAGATTCTTGCCTGCTTTCTAAGCCAGATGAGACTGGCTGTCCCCAGACCCCGGGCCTCAGGAGTGACTGTTCTGGAGCCAACGTTGTGGTACAGCTAGTTAGGCTGCAATATGCTACGTTGGCATTCCCCATGAGCACTGACTTGAGTCCTGGCTGCACTGCTTCCGGTGCAGCTCCCTCCTGGGAAGGCAGTGGGCAATAGCCCAAGTGCTTGGACCCCGTCATCCACGTGGGAGGCCTGGATAGAGTTCCAGACTCACAGCCCAGGCTATTGTGGCCATTTGGAGAGTGAACCAGTGGATAGATGATCTCTCTCCCTCTTCCCCAACCTTACCCCCTATAACTCTACTTTTCAAATAATACAAATCTTTGAGGAAAATTAGAGTGGTTCTCCAGTGGGAAGGCACCCCCACCCCCTCTTCCAGCCTCTAGCCTGGTCCTCTTTGCTACTGCAGGCTGCATGGTTCCTGAAGCTGTGTCCCAGCCTGGGGAAACAGGTTCTGGGTGTCACCATGGCAGGCTAGTACACTGGGCCGCCTCAGCCCTTTCTTAGGGCTGCCCGTGTAGTCCTGGGGTCTCCAGCCTGGGACTGGGCAGGAGACCCGGCTGCCTGCCTGATCCCAGAAGCACATGCTGTCAACCCCCAGGCAGTGGCTGAAGTCTGCAGAAGGAACTGAGCGCAGGGTGGGAGTGGAAGGGCAGGGGCCCAGGCGGGGGAGGCAGTGGAGAGGGGCCCACACTACACTGGAGATTTGTCGCAGTCGCTGGGGCTTTGTTTGGTTTCTCTCCACATCTCAGCCCCGCATCAGGGCCTAAGGGGGCCTGGGCGCTCAGCAAAAGTTTGGTGAATGGACCGATGAATGGGATCCAAAGGGGCTGGGGGAGGGGTGGAGGAAGTAGTGGGGGAGGGAGAGTAGGGGAGAGAGAGGTCGTGGGGGAGGGGACGGAAGCGGAGGTCACCGCTGGCGGGAAAGCAGAGGAGGCAGGAGGCAGGCTGAGCCGGGTGAGCCTGCTGGTCTGGAATCTAATTTAGGGATGAGAAGGGGAAAGGACCCAGCAGGTTCTCCTTCCACTCCACCCCCAGCCCCACCCCAACTTGCTAAAACCTCTGCTCCCGCCACCTGGCCCACCCAGCCCTACCCCACCAGTCCGGGGGTCTGCATGTCCTCCAAGACCGAGTCTCTATAAATCACAGGGGCCATCTCTTTGTTATTGTGGTTGTTTTCACTTTCTAGGAGCCTGGCTACCAGGGGTCTGTGACCCCGTGGGACCCAAGTGGGGCAGCGGGGCTCCCTGCCTAGAATTAGAACTGGGAATGCTCTGGAGAGGCTGGGGGCCTGACTGTGAGCTTCTGAGTAGAGGAGATCCAGGGAGCTGCCCCCTGGTAGCCGCCAGAGGCTCGTGCAGGAAACCATGGAGTTGGCTGCAGGCAGTGCCAGGACGGAGCAGCTGACAGCCAGGTTTCTGGGTCACACCGTCCGGAGTGTCCTGCCAGTTCCCAGGCCTTGAGCAAGGGGCAAGGCCCAGGCCCAGGCTTCTTTCTACACACTTCCAGGCCTCTTCCCATCCGCTACCTCCTGCCTGGCTACAGCTCAGGCCAGATGTCCCCCAGGGAAGGACTGACTGGAGATCCTCCTGAGATCCTCACATTCGGGGTCTGATGGCCTACACCAAATAGAGTTGGGCCAAACTTTAATGGTCCCCGAAATTCCCTGCCACAGCAGCCTGTGGGTGTGTATCCTCTTCAGCCTGCGCCCTGGGGTCTATCTCATGGCAGTGTTGAGGGCAGGCTTTCCTCCCAGAGGTGAAGTGAGGTTGGCACCTGACACCTGGTGCTTCCACCCACCTCAGCCTTGGCCCGAGGGTACTTGGTTCCCTGGAAGTAGGCTGTGCCTTTCCTTTCAGAACTCAAGGCACCCAAGTTCCCAGGAGCCAAGTGCCAGGGGTAGAACCGGCTAAAAGAATGGAGAGTACAGGGGTGACCTGGGCTATGAGATGGCCTTTGGTGGGCAGCGGGAGCTGGGCAGGAGAGACTGTGGTTGTGAACTTGGGAGGCCATGCTCTGGGCCCTGCTGCAGACAGCTAGGAGTGATAGCAATGGCTTTTCTTTTCTTTTCTTTTCTTTTTTTTTTTAATATTTATTCATTTTATTACAGCCAGATATACAGAGAGGAGGAGAGACAGAGAGGAAGATCTTCCATCCAATGATTTACTCCCCAAGTGAGCCGCAACGGGCCGATGCTGCGCCGATCCAAAGCCGGGAACCTGGAACTTCTTCCGGGTCTCCCACGCGGGTGCAGGGTCCCAATGCATTGGGCCGTCCTCAACTGCTTTCCCAGGCCACAAGCAGGGAGCTGGATGGGAAGTGGAGCTGCCGGGATTAGAACTGGCGCCCATATGGGATCCCGGGGCGTTCAAGGCGAGGACTTTAGCCGCTAGGCCACGCCGCCGGGCCCGATAGCAATGCCTTTTCATGAACATCTGTTTGGGTCCCCCAATCCACTCATTTTGTAAGTGTGGAAATCAGGGCTCAGCAAAGTCAGGCCAGCAGCAGAGATCCAATTTCAATCCCTGCAGATCTCCCGTGCTGCTTGACTCCGGTACCTATCTCCCTGGTGGGACCAGCCCTCCAGTCCTCCCCTCTCATCCTCCTGACCTGGTTTCCTGTTCCTGAGAGGGCCTTTCCCTTCTGTGGGACTTGCTGTCCGTGACGATAACCACAAGGCACACGTGATGACGGAACAGTTGCCTCGCAGTCCTCACTGAGCTGTGCTGGAAGCAGTTCCTGGCTTGCCAGTGCTGGGCACAACACCGCTACCATGTTTTACATTGATTGCATCTTGAAATGGAAATATTTGAGTGCATTCCATTAAGTGGAATAAAAAAGGCTAGGTTTTTGTGTTTCTTTTGTCAATTTAATGTGACTACTGCAAAATTTAACATGTCTTTAATGGCTCCCGCTCTTTCTGTTGGGCTGTGTTGGTTTACATAATTTTCTTATTTATTATTACTATTTAAAATTTTTGGCCTTTTAAATAAAAATAAATCCCCCCCTTTTAAAGATTTTGTCTTACTTTTATTGGTAAGACAGATATACAAAGAGGAGGAGAGACAGAGAGAAAGATCTTCTGTCTGCTGATTTACTTCCAAAGTGACTGCTGTCCGCTAATTCACTCCCAAAGTGACCGCAACGAATGCAGCTGAGCCAATCAAAAGCCAGGAGCCAGGAGCTTCTTCTGGGTCTCCCACGCAGGTGCAGGGTCCCAAGGCTTTAGGCCGTCCTCAACTGCTTTCCCAGGCCACAATCAGGGAGCTGGATGGGAAGTGGAGCTGCCAGGATTAGAACTGGCACCCACATGGGATACCGGTATGTTTAAGACGAGGACTTTAGGGGTTAGGCCACTGTGCTGGGCCCAATAAATCCCCCTTTTAAATGTATTTATTTATTTAATTAGAAAGTCAGATTTACAGAGAGAAGGAGAGACAGAAAGATCTTTCATCCACTGGTTCACTCCCCAAGTGGTCAAATGGCAGGAGCTGAGCCGAGCTGAAGCAAGGAACCAGGAACTTCCTCTGGGTCTTTCACACGGGTGCAGGGTCCCAAGGCTTTGGGCCGTCCTTGACCGCTTTTCCAGGCCACAAACAGAAAGCTGGATGAGAAGTGGAGTAGGTGGAATATGAAGTGACACCCATATGGGCTGCTGACACATGTAAGTCGAGGAATTTAGCCACTAGGCTCCCGATCTGGGCCCCAAAATAATCTGTTTTGTAAAATAAAAATTTATTTGAAAGGCACAGTGACAGCAAGACCAAGAGGAATAGAGATCATCCATCTACTGATTCATTCCCCAGATGGCCACCACAGCCAGGGCAGGGATAGGCTGAAATCAGGAGCCAAGAACTCCAGCTAGGTCTCTCAGGAGGGCCCAAGAACTTTGAACATCTGCTGCTCCCCAGGGGCCCTGCAGGGAGCTGGGCAGAATCAGAGCAGATGGGACCCCAACCAGTGCTCTGATGTGGGGTTCTGGCATTATAGAAGGCAGCTGAACCCACGCCAGTGCTGACTCTGCTTATTTATTATTTATTGTCTCCCCCACTTACCTAGAGGCCTGCTCCTGGCAGGTGGGGATTGACTTTTTAAAATGGATTGATTTATTTAAAAGGAAGAGGTACAGGCAGGGAAAAACAGAGAGAAGAGAATCTTCTGCCTCTGGCTCAGTCCCCAAATGGCAACAACAGCCAGGGTTGGGGCAGGCCAGAGCCAGGAGCCTGGAATCCCATCCAGGTCTCCTACATGGATGTCATAGAAGTGCCTGAGCCATCTGTTGCTGCTTCTCCAGGGGCAGTAGCAGGGAGGTGGATTAGAAGTGGAGTAGTAGGGACACGAGCAGGTCCCATATGGGATGCTGGTGTCCCAGGTGGCAGAGACATATCCCCTGTCTCACAGGCTTGGCCCGACATTTTTTGCACTGTCCTGTTATGTTTGCTGTTATAACCCAGGTTTTTAGAGCGTAGTACTTAGTAGTGTGCAATAAATAATGGTGTGGATTCCAGGGTAACCTCAGAGGATTGGGAGAATGCCCAAGACAGGGAGCTTTTTTTCTGGTCCTCTGGTGCTACCCACTCCTGGTGCAGCCCACAAAGCTCCATCAGGTGACCTGGAAGATGCTCAAACAGTCCTTCTTGACACCGTGACCCTCACCCCCGCGCCCAGTGGGTGCTGGCTGGGGCTGTAGAGGCGCGGGGGCGCAGACTGTAAGAGACCAGCTGGGACCTAAATTGATCTCCTTCCCGGTCCCCACGGTGGCGCACCCGGCTCGCCTGCTTAGAAACCGCGGAGGCGTCCTGCGGACTGTGGGGACTGGAGGTGTGCATGGCGGGTGTGTCCGCCTGGGCTCACGCAAGGTCACTGTGTCAAAGAGCATTTCGGACACTTTCTCTTTCCCTGCGATCCGATTATGGCTCCGAAAGCCCCTTCCGCAGGGACTTCCCTCCGCGCCTGACTCACGCTGCCTCATGCGTGTGACTCAGGCGGGCTGCGCGCCAGCCCCGCGCTCCCCGCCCCGCGCGGCCACCCTGCCGGCCTCCAGCAGCTGGGCGACGGGACAGGGGCTGAGGGCTGGAGACAGGTGCCTCGGAGGAGCTAGGGTGCCCTGCAGGGGAGATGGGTGCTGTGGGGGAGGAGGGCTGAGGGCGGAGGAGGAGTGTCCTGGAGAGGGGTTGGGTGCTTTGGGGTGGGATGGGGGCCGGAGCAAGGGGTCTCCTGGCTGGAGGACAGTGGCGGAAAAGGTGAATTTGTACAGCACCCTGAACGTGAGGGAAGGAGCCCACTCCAGGAAAAGCTTAGATAGGAGGAGAGCAGGGAGAAGACTGAGGGGAAAGGAGAAGTAAGTGGGAAGTACTGGGGGGGGGGGGGAATAGAATGACAGAAGCTTTGATGAAGGGCAGGCACAGGCAGCAGGGAGGAGAGCGAGGGAGGAGTGAGGAGTGAGGAAGAAGAGGAAGCCTGGCGCTGGGAGGTTGCCCTCAGTCCTCGGACATCCGGACATCCGATGGACTCTCCTCCGGCTCTACGTTGCAGGCTCAGTGACCACAGCAGGTTTCTTTGTGTCTCTGGACTTCGTTCTTCCAGTCTACAAAATTGGCTGTAGGAATTGACTCTGACCTCATACGCTTGATGCTCTGCCTTTGCCTGCTTGGTATATAGTGAGTGCTCAATAAATTGCAGCTTTTGTCATAAGGCTCTTGTTCACTCCACAAGAACAAGGAGGAGGCTGAGAGGATGGTCATCAGGAACTTGAGGTGGCCTGTGGCACTTAGAATAATCACAGTGAAGCCAGTGTGATTACTGACTTTTTTAGGTGGGAAACATTAAGCTTAGGTGATTGTGTTATATATGTATATTAAGATTTGGTTTTATTGGAAAGTCAGATTTTATTTTTAAGATTTTTTTTTTAATTGGAAAGTCAGATTTACAGAGAAGGAGATAGATACAGAGAGAAAAATCTTCTGTCCACTGCTTCACTCCCCAAGTGGCAGCAATGGCCACAGCCGAGTCGATTCGAAGCTAGGAGCCAAAATTCTCTTCTGGGTCTCCTATGTGGATGCAGGGTCCCAAGGAAGGCTTTGCGCCATCCTTGACTGCTTTCCCAGGTCACAAACAGGGAACTGGATGGGAAGTGGAGCAGCCAGGACACAAACCTAGGCCCACATGGGATCCCACATGGTGCAAAGCAAGAATTTGAGCATTGAACCATTGTGCTGGACCCAGCTTAGGCAATTAAAAAAAATTATTTGTATTACTTGAAAAGCACAGTTGGAGGTGTGACAGCATGAGAGAGAGAAAGAAAGAGATCTTCTTTCTATTGGCTGGTTTATTCTCCAAACAGCCACAGTAGCCAGAGCTGAACTGAGCTGAAGCTAGGTGCCTCCTCCAGGTCTCCTACATAGGTACACGGAATCTTTTGCACTGCAGACGAGTAGCATACTACACCATTGCAAGTAGTGAGTAGAGAGAGTCTAGGTGATTTTTCAAAAGTGTATTTAAGTAGATTGAAGATCTGTTTCCTCTCTCTTTCTTAAAGATTTACTTTATTTATGTATGTATTTATTTATTTATTGGAAAGGTAGATATATAGAGAGGAGGAGAGACAGAGAGAAACATCTTCCATCTGCTGGTTCACTCCCCAAGTGGCCACAGTGGCTGGAGCTGGGCTCATCTGAAGCCAGAAGCCAGCAGCCTATTCTGGGTATCCCACGCAGGTGCAGGGTCTCAAGGCTTTGGGCCATCCTCCACTGCTTTCCCAGGCCACAAGCAGGGAGCTGGATGAGAAGTGGGGCAGTTGGGATATAAACTGGCACCCATATGGGATCCTGACAGATGTAAGGCGAGTGTTTAGCCACTAGACTATTATGCTGGGCCCGAAGATCTGTTTCTCATTCTTCAATTCACATAAACTAAAACATTTTTTTAAAAGAAAGAAGGGGAGTCCAGGTAATTCTGAGCAATGGGTGGGTGTCTGGACCCCCAGCCACGAGGCTGTGGCTGCGGGAATCCATGCCAGGCCAGGCTTCCTGCGGGGATCATAGCTCCCCATCCAATGCTGCTAGGAAGGGGAAGGGTCCTGGGCTTGTGGGCAGCCAGAGTGCCACCTGGAGCCAGGTTTTGCCCACTGGCCGCATCGTGGAGAGCTCTGGGGTCTTGGGGATATGGAATTACTGCCTAGGGACATCCATGGATAAATCCATTGTACATGTAGGTGAGGAATGAATCTTGAGGGGTACCCAGCAACAGGGCCTCTGTACTTGCAGGTAAGCATGAGGGACTGAGACCTGGTGGTTTGGGGTGGAGAGACCTGAAGATCTTTATGGGTCAGACTGATGCACTAGCCCACATGGGAGTCCTAACCTGGGCTTGTTAACATGGAGCATGGCTGACCACTGCATGCCTGCACACACACAAGCTACGACTCGGGGCCTGTCTGGCAGGGCTAGATCCCAGTACCTGACAGTGAGTGTAAGATCAGGGGATGGGTCATGTTAGACTGGGCCATGACACCAACCACCATATAAGGGAACCAGGTCCCGGGGTAGATTCTGTGGGGAATATGTGGGCCTAACTCTGTGGAACTACAAGTCCTGCTGGTTAGCTTGAGAATTGGGATGGTGATGGGCTGAGCTAGGCATGATCATGGAACTCAATGATGCTTTCCGGTACTAGGCTGGGAACAAGTGGGCAGGTCCAGGCTGCAGCACCTGCATGAGCACCCTAAAACAGGATGTGTGGTGAGCTGGGCTGCACCAACTCATACAAAGGCTGGGACAGATGGGGAAGGCAAGCTGGGTAAGGGCCGGCACCTGCTGGCATGTGTGAGATCTGGGTCTGAGAGGGGCCTGTGTGGGGGAACCTGGGAAACTCCCCAGTGGGATATGCTCCCCTGATGAGCATGTGGTCCAGGCCTGGGTGCTGACCAGGCTGGGCAGGCTAGCTCCATCTGTTGGTAAGTGTGTGTTTTGGAAAGGGGTGGAACAGATGGGGCTGAGCAAACCATAGCCCACTGATAAGTGCAGAAACCAGAATGGTGTGCAGGTCATGCTGGGATAGGCTGCCATACCTACTGGTTTGCATGAGCCAGGGGTGAGAGCAGACTGAGCAGGGCCAGGTTGCAGCACTAGCCAGCGAGCTAGGACTGGGGACTGGCTGGGCCAAGCCAGGCTGCAGCAACTGAAGGCAAAAACCAAGACAGGTGAGGAACTATGCCAAGCTGAGTCAGAATAACCACTGGCATGCACGAGATCTATGGCTGGGATCAGGCCTGGTTGGGGAGCAAAAGGGACACTCTGGCTGGGTTGTGGTTTCCACTGGTGAATGCAAGGAGCAGAGTAGGGGCTGTAGTCTGGTCTGGATATGACCACAGTCTTCCTCAGCGTATATGTGGGATGGGTCTGGGATGCACAAGACTGGGCTAGATTCTAGCACCTACTGATGATCGTGAGAACCAGGGTGGGTATAGGATGGGCTAGGCTAGGTCTCTGCCCCTGCTGAGCCATGCGTGAGCTGTGTTTGGGTGTGGAATAAGCTTGGCTGGGCTGTTGCACCC